>NC_051154.1:401327250-401627250 GCF_013339745.2 Dermacentor silvarum
CTTCCCTCTCTCTATCTCTACATATATATAGAGTCATCATCATCATCCTATTTTTATGTTCACAGCAGGACGAAGGCCTCTCCCTGAGATCTCCAATTACCCCTGTCCTGCGCTAGCTGAATCCAATTTCCACGTGAAAATTTCTTAAGTTCATCACTCCGCCTAGTTTTCTGCCGTCCTCGACTGCGCTTCCCTTCTTTTGAAACCCATTCTGTAACTCATTCTGTAATTCTGTAATTCACCTACATAATTCTCAATACAATTAGGGCAACACTTGACTTCATTTAAGCAAGAGAACAGGCTGCCTTCAGAAAGGTGTAATCTGCGATGGATCACATCCGTGTCATCATTCAGGTAATCGAGAAACTTGCGCAGTACAATCAACCTCTCTATATGGCTTTTATAGTTTATGAAAAGACATTTTATTCAGTAGAGATACCTACAGTCATAAAAGCATTGCGCAATCAAGAAGTACAGGAGGCATACGTGAATACATTGGCAAACATCTACAAAGATTCTACAGCTACCTTGGTTCTCCACAAGAAAAGTAGAAAGATGCCAATCAAGAAAGGGTTAAGGCAAGGAGACATAATCTCTCCAATGCTATTCAGTGCATGCTTAGTAGTATGCAAGCCATTAGACTGGGAAGGCTTAGGAGTGAGAATCAACAGCGAATATCTCAGCAACCGTCGGTTAGCAAATGACGTTGTCCTATTCAGCAACAATGGGGACCAATTACAACAAAGTACCTTAACCGAGAAAGTATAAGAGTGGGGTTGAAGATTAATATGCAGAAGACAAACACAATGCTGAATAGCCTGGCAAGGGAACAAGAATTCAGGATCGCTAGTCAGCCTCTAGAGTCGGTAAAGGAGTACGTTTATCTAGGTCAATTACTCACAGGGCACCCTGATCACGAGAAGGAAATTTAACGAAGAATAAAATTGGGTTGGAGTGCATACGGCGAACATTACCAAATCCTGACTGGGGGCTTACCACTGCTGTTGAAAAGAAACGTGTACGATCATTGCATTCTACCGGTGCTAACATATGGGGCAGAAACTTGGAGGTTAACGAAGAAGTTCGAGAACAAGTCAAGGACCGCACAACGAGTGATTGAACGAAAAAATGTAAGGCCTACTGTTAAGAGACAGGAAGAGAGTGGTGTGGATCAGAGAGCAAACGGGGAAGGCCGATATTCTAATTGATGTTAAGAGAAATAAGGGAGCAGGGCATGCGATGTAGTGCGTAGGGTAGATAACCGATGGACCACCAATATATATATATATATATATATATATATATATATATATATATATATATATATATATATATATATATATATATATATTGCAAAGATGCAGTGAGCTTGGCCTCGAGCGCCCGGAAAGCGGGCGCTAGCAGAAAAGACGATGAGGCATATAATAGAAAAGCTGGCCCGGCTCTTGGCCGATCGCCGTGATTGGGTATGCGCCAAAGCCTATAAGGTCATCATCATCATCCCTGAACGGGTGCTGTCTCTGTGTCTCCTATATTCCATCATAATGGCGCAGTCGACGAAAGCCCAGTTTTAAGGCACTCCAGCCTTAAGCACCATACCGCGGAGGCCCTGCGTCCTCCTGCATCTCGCCGTCCTGGCTCCCTTCGGCGAGAGAACGCCGTGAATGGTTCCCTTCTCATCAGTGCCGCACCTGGGACTACCTCGATCTCCACGCCCTCGAGGCATGCCGTCCACGCTGCCTTAGACATGGATCCTCGCCATCGTTGGTGCCTTCCGTGGCCAGGGAACGCCGTCCACGCTTCCCATGCCCTGGATAACTGCCCCATGACATGATAGCCATCTCAGCCAGCAAGGGGTCCACGCTACCCTGGCCATGCTTCCGGCTACAGTGAGTACCATGACCACCACTAGCCCTGGCTCAACCTATGCAGTTCACGCTCCCTTGGCCACTGGTCTGGCTGGCCCGAGTACTGCGGCCGCTGCCGCCGCCTCAGGGTGCACGGATTTCGTTCCTGGCTCAACGGACAGCTCAGCCGGCAGCTTGACGGATGTCATGCGAGCCATCTCGCTGCTGTCGCAGCAGCCAGACTACATTGTTTCGACCACCTCCCGTTTCTTGCTAACAGCCTTACCATTACCGGTTGCCTCGGAACTACCGGAGTTCACGGATTTCAAAATGACCCCATTCTGTGGGTACAAGACCCCAACGCGCTCGGTGCACGCTATGCCTGGCTAGAGAACACGATATGGCTGGTCAGTTTGACCACCAGTTTCCCTAATCGTCATGCAGTGCTGTTACATGCCTTCTTATTGCTTACATTGTGTTATTCTTTTGTCCAAATAACATGTTTGCATGTAAGTGCCTGAATTTTTCACAATGAAGCCAATTCGCATGTGTTAGTGCCCAACAAAATGAGCTTGGAGTTAAGCCAGCAGAGGTTGTTTTGCATGAATATATATTGCGTCAGCACTTCGTAGGCATGAGTAAGCGAAAGAGTCTACTCTCATATTTTCTTTTTAGCGAAACCTTGTGGCGGAAATGCTTAGCGCTGCATATCAATCTTCTCATGTTGTTCGAGATGAACACTGCCTAGTTGCTCCTGAATGATAGGGGGTTGCAGGTTTTCCTACAGCAGACATGAAATACATCACTCATTGTTGGGATAAGCTCTGTAGGTACACGCTGAATAGCCCTCTCAACATGAATACGCACTTGTACAATTTTGTACGTCTCGTGCACATCACTTTCCGAAAACTGTCCACCACCTTGAAGGAAAGGGGGCGTCACTAACACTGCTTGTGTTCCTTCAAGACCTGCCCTAACTCCAGGAAACCCTTTGTCAGCCGATACAACGCCGCCTGGTCGCACTAGGTTTAGAAAGCGAGAGTCAACAGTAATGGATGCATCTGAGAACCTCGCTCCATGGGTCTTCGAGCGGAAGAACACTGCTCCACATGGTGTAATAGCTACAAGAAATTTGAGGTTGTACCTACCCTTGTAATGTGAATACAGCAGGCGCTCTTGCTGTATTGTGCAGGGCTGCTCTGTCCGTACTTCATTGCAATGAATTATCATTGTACAGTCTCGGTAGTGCACTTTGAAGCAACCTGGCATTGTGCGCTTGATGACCTGCCTAGGCGGCAAGTAAACCCACTTATGAGTTGCAGCAGCAACTGTTCGAAGTAAAATGTTGAAGTGTCTCGACACCGTGTTTCTAGATGTCGAGAACAGCGCAGAAAGGGCTGAATAACTTATGCCTAACTTCAATTTCATGGAGAAGATCAGAAGCCTGCCTCTCATTGAGATGTCACATCTGCGCTCTGCACACTGCGAAATATGCTAAAAAAAAGAGCAACCACTACATCCGAAACGCCACATAGATCTTTGAGGGCGGTTTCGCTGTCTATAACGGTGTCAAAGCCTTAAAGCAACCCATTCTGTAGTCTGCGCCACAGTGGCGGGAAGCAGCGGAGGGCCTGCACTGCGCTTCAGCATATCTGGAACACTTATGATTGACTTGACTACAAGCCTCGATCGTTCCCCTGTACACAACATAAGAACACAGAAGATGTGCCAGTGCCAGTTGCGTCCGCACCATCATTTTGGCAAGCCTAGGAAAAGAAACAGAGGAGGGTTGAGCAAGGGGTTTGTGGTGGATTAGCACGCGGAGCGAACGTACGTCGGAGAGCAAACACGACGTCTGCCGTGGCGAGAAAGGCCATGGGGGGATGGGAGAGAGGGAGGGGAGGTGACGTTTAGCTGCGGCACCAAACGCCTATCTTGCGACCGGGCGCAAGGGGAACTGGAATCTCGCACGCGAAAGGAGGAAAGCGGGAAGGCAGCGCGGCAGGGAGGGCGTTCGGCTTCTGCTCTGCGAGCAACTTGAACTTTGCGCAGCGGCGGGCAGTCGCGCGCATCGTGTCTTGAAAGTGATCTGCAACACGGCTCCTACCTTTCTATGCGCTGTGCTTTCGACGCTCAGTTTCCGCTGAAGCGACAGACCGCACGAACCTTCGCTCGCTGCAGTTGGCGCGCTTGCTCACGCCAGCGTTTTCACAGTGGTTGCGTGCGGTCATCGAGTGTGATTTATTCATGTTTGCTTGTGCGCGCTGACATCATGCTTCTTAATTCAGTTAGTAAGGGAATATGTCTAAGTTTATACAGCGGATAAAACTCCTATCCTTACTCCGTATGACTCTCTAGTAATTTGCTATCGCAATTGATGCTTCGCCTTTCTGGTGAAACTGCGACATTTTTTGCGATAGCAATTTTACGGTAGCTCGGGTTCGCGCCATTGGCGTTGTCGTGCTGTCATGATATCGACGTGCATGGGGAGTCCACGCGTGGACAATTATCCCAATCTTTTAAAAGGGAGGCACACAGCTGCTAACACTCACACAGCACCAGGCCTTCTGGAGACATGTAGGCCTGCAGCAACCGCCACGTTAATACGCCGTTCCAGAAGCCTACTCCTCCGTGCACTGTGAATGGAGCCAAAGCTTACCAATCGATCGTTCGTGCGCGCCACATTAAGAAACCTGCAATATCACTCTGACGACGTCTGCAGTTCTCGATGGAACATTTTATGAACCTAACCACATTTTGAAAGAATCAGGAATATTTATGTAAATATTTGTTTCAGGCACGCGTTGCTTTAAGTACAATGTCTATAACAACGGCGAAGGAGAATACGAAATGAGCAAGTTGTCACATTTATCTGCCAGACTAAGCACTCTTTGAGCCAGTCTTTGTAAAAGTATTGTCAGAGCTACTCGTGGCTGGGATCCTCGTGAATAATACTTCACTTTTACTGCGATAGCAATTTTGGCAGGGGCGTAGCCAGGGCGGGGGGTGATGGGGCTTCAGCTCTCCAGAAATTTTTTCGTGCTGTCATGCGCCGCCGAGCAAAAAATAACAAAAACAAACACTGGCACCGGGGATCATTCTGGATTTTGTCTACCATGTCTTCTTCACGCTCTAAAACACATTTCAGTGCGAACGTTGTGAACTCGGGCTGGATTTTGTGCCAATCCCCATGCACCTGGATTCACATAACGCAAGGAGCCCCGCCCCATCCGAGCACAAAGCCTAGGAAAAGAAACACGGGAGGGTTAAGCAAGGGGTTTGTGGTGGATTAGCATGCTTACTCTTCAATTAAGGTTCTGCCCGAAAAAAAGTATACCATAACTACAGAATTTGTGATCAGAAACAGAGGAAATAAATCCAATCACCAGAAGCAAAATCAAAGCACGACACACAAGCACCGCTGTTAACTAGGAGAAGTTCAGTGAAAAAAAAAAAAAAGAAACAGCTGTTATCAGGAAAAAGAACACACATTTTAACACTGCCAGCCTGATTCATCACTAATGTACAAAAACAAAACGCAGAAAAACAACGTAAAAGTACGAAAACAAACTACATTATTTTGGTGAGAAGTTAATGCACCAACTATCGCACATGAAAAAATGCTGCCACAAAATTTTACAAAAGCAGAGCGAGAGAGTAAAAGGTAAAGGAAAGACAGGGAGGTTAACCAGAGGTTATCTCTGGTTGGCTACCCTGTACCGGGGGAGGGGTAAAGGGATGCGAAAGGAGAGGGAGAGAAAATTAAGTAAAAATAAATAATAAAAAAAGGAAGGAAAGAAAAGAAAATCACACACGCACACACAACAGAACTGTTTCTGCGGGCACTGTCACGTAGTCTGCGAAGGCGTTCTCGTGTTGCTTAGTGTGAGCGTTCCATTCTACGTAACACAGTGCAGAGTCACAATTTGTCACTGAGTCCGGTGTCTCTCAAGTAACGCAGCAGTGCCTTCAGGGCGGCTCGCGCCGTTGTTTGTGTAGGCCAGTTTCCAAGGATGTTCTTTTCTGTTATTGGGCGTTTGTCCAGTTGATCTATTGTCGCTGAGAGAACTGCTCTCTGCGGGTTGAAATGAGGGCACTCACAAAGAAGGTGTGCGATTGTTTCATTACACCCGCAGAATTCACAAAGTGGGCTATTGGCCATTCCGATAAGAAAGGAGTACGCATTTGAAAATGCCACTCCAAGCCATAGACGGACTAGAAGTGTGCAGTCCCGTCGTGGAAGGTTAAACGGAATACGGAGCTGTAAATTAAGGTCCAGGGCATGAATGCGTGCACTTGTGAAATCGGATGAATTCCACTGCATCAATGTTAGCTCACGCGCATGCGCGGAAAGTTTTTTCGCTGCGTCAGCTCTCGAAAGAGGAATGGCAACGCAGTTGATACCGTCATGGGCAGATCGAGCCGCTGCGTCCGCTCGATCATTGCCATGTATGCCACAGTGACTAGTCAACCACTGATATATTATATCGTGCCCTTCATCAACTATGCGATGGTGTACTTGTCTTATCTCTGCGACGAGCTGCTCATGTGATCCATGGCGCAGTACTGAGAGTAAACTCTGGAGGGCTGCCTTGGAGTACAAAAGCAGAGAAAAACGCTAATGCTTTTAGAAAACGTGAGATGTTTTTAAACACAATAAGCTCATACCTGTGATCATGAAAGTCTACGTTCCGTAACACTCAATCGATACCCTACAACCAGAAATCGGTGAATGAACTCCGTTTCTCAAAGACGCATGCTCATACTGTCAACCTGGGTTTATTCTGCATGCTGGGGCTGCAAAGAAGATTGATGCTGTTCGCGCCACCTGTTCGCAAGTGTACAGCCAGCTCGACCTTGACGTGGTGCACTCACACAAAAAGCAAGATGCGCTGAACAAAAATATTTCTATGAAAGCATCCGATATCGTCGCGCTTCACATTTGAGCAGTGTCCGTTTTTACAATGCAATTGGTTTTTGAGTCTATTTCACTAGAACAATAGACCATTACGAGCTCGAGCATACACTGCTCGAGCTCGTAATGTTCCTGAAAAAAAAAGACAACTCTAATAGTACATTGACTGGTCAGTACCTGAGCGATAAAAAATCATTATCGAAGTACCATTACAGTGGCTTTACCTTGTCCTTTTTTGGCTCTTCCACTGAATCAATCGTCATGCAGAGGATATCTAGGTTCGATGGCAGTGGCTCGAAGCACTTGCCCTCTTGAGAAATTGGGTCTTCATAGTGAAATATTTAGCGCACAAAATCGACAAGAACACAGTGAAGGAGGACGCATGAGCGCTTACTCACAACTGTTTATTTTCGGAAACAGAGAGAACACAAATAGCCCAGCTATCAGCACTGAGCATGTGCAACAAGAGTCGCCAGTGTAAACAGAAACTGATTGAAAACAGATTAAAAAAGTTCAACAAGTATTCAAAAATGCAAATTCTTTGTCAGTAATTGCAACCGATGGTTGACTTATGCATTTTTTAGCACACTTTTTGATATGGAACGCTTCTGTTATTTCACGTGTTAGTTTGTTTTTATCTGAAAACAAAATGTCAGTGTCAAAAAATACCGGATCACAATGACATAGATTACAGTGGTTCGACAGGTGTGAATGATTTTCTTTACCGAGAGAACGTTCATGTTCTTTTAGACGGGTGTTATAGCTCTGGTTAGATGGGTGTTATAGCCTTATGTTCTGTATCTTTCCGAAAATAAACAATTGTGAGTAAGCGTTCGTGTGTCCCCCTTCACTGTGTTCTTGTCGATTGTGCGCGCTAAATATTTCACTATGAATTCGCACCAACTCGCCCAACTATCAGTTCTGCTGCAATTGGGTCTTCGTTGAGCAGTGTGCTTTGTGCCCCTTATTCAGCACTGTGAGCAGTTTCAGAGCATGAGCTTGGTGCCAGTGATACTTTGGTTCTCCTTTCTCCCCACCTGCAAGTGCAAGGAAAAGAGAATCATGGGGTTTTACGTGCCAAAACCACCATATGATCATGAGGCACGCCGTAGTGGGAGACTGTGGATTAATTTTAACCACCTGGGGTTCTTTAGCATTCACCTAAATCTAAGTACATGGGTGTTTTAGGCATTTTCTCCCATCTAAATGCGGCCGCCATGGCCCACAAGCACAAAGAGTGCCAGAAGAATTACAATCCTGAATACATAGGTTCATTGTGGCTTTGAGTACTTCACATGTACGTCATTTAACTGTGCTCTAGAATTCTTACACGAATTTGCAATTTCTTTGGGGTGACCCCCTTCAAACTGATTCGGGTGATTACATTAGCTAAAGTGAGCTGCACAAATGAAAAACAAAGATGTCGAACTACTCCATACCGTTCGTATCTTGACAGCAGTTCGGCTCCGTCAGCTTGCGGCTCCTTGTAAACATCCGGAAAAAGCGTCGGGTTGTAGCTAGGATGACTTTCAATGGTGCTTTCTTTCTCCAATGCTTGGAGCATATCCTCGTTGACTCGTTTGCGACCCATTCGGAGGCATCTGATTCGCTGAAAAACGAAATTTATTAACTAGGCGATATTAATTTACATGGCGCCAATGTTCGTTTTTCATCATGTACAACGATCGAGGCGCGTTAGGCCCCTTTCACAAGATACGATTTCGCTTGCGAATTCCTTCGCTTGCATACGCGCTTTGCTTTTGCAATGCTATATCGCAAATGTAATTCAAAAGAAAAATTGCACCATGTGAAACCACGCCTCTCAAGCGCCAGCGGCCGAAACGAGTATCGTCTACGAATTAGTGCTCGCTAGCACAAAATAGGCTTCCTTGGCATAAAATATTGCTCATCGCACATGCCAGTGCAGTGCTGATCATACCGAATGCTAGGGCGACGGCAAGCAGTCGTCAAATCAGCACAGTCTTGACAAATCTCTTTAAATGTTGAGCAGCTGGCCATGGCCGCTTTCGTCGCACAACGAGCTGTGAAACGCGCATGTGCAGCACGATTTACAAAACAAACCCTTCTCACAAATATGAAAGAAGCTGACTTACTTTACTCTCCTCCCAGCTGCAATCCATTTCTTTCGCCGTTTGATTTCGTAAGACTTGCCAGGAAACCTGTACAACTTTGTCACGGGCTGGCCTTCATGGTTGTGACAGTCCTTTACGCAGCAGTATCGCTGGTTCCACTTGCCTTTTTTTTTTCACCTCCGTCAATTTCGACGCTTGCCGATGAAGCGCATGCCATTGCACCGTCGTTAGACGTATCCAAAAAAATAAGAGAGGCTGGTGAACAAAGCAAAACGGCTTCAACCGTGGCCGAGACGAAGTGTAGCTTGCGGTAAAGAATACGCATCGAGCCGGCCGAGCTGCGGAGCCACCTTCCCAATACTGCCGCGTCGCTGTGGCAGATGGCGCCAGAGCAGCCGCAAACTCGACTGTACAGAGCCTATTGGGAAACGCCGCGTGGCCTGGGATTTCAATGAGCAAGGTCGTTCATTATTGGTTATTGATGTACTCGTAATTGTTGTATTTGAACAATTTTGAACAAGATTGTAGCAGCGAAAATGGCAGTAGCTCAGGAGGCTCTTGCGTCGAAGTGGGCCGCCGCTGTGCGCAGCTCCAACCTCAAGACACTCGAGTGCGCAGTCCAGCGGGCCCGGGAGGCGGCGAGGAGGCAAGGCCTCGAAGTCCCCTCATGGGAGACCTGAACCCGGGTAGTTAAACTTCGCCGGAATTTAATAAAGTTGTTTCCATCCATCCATCCGTGCTACTTGTTATAATAAACGGCGAAAATTTTTGTGGGTTTAAAAGCTGATGAACAGTCACACGTTTTCATAATTATGCGTTTATGGACCTGAAGGAACAGAGCTTTTTATTTGCATTGATTTTTGCTCCTTCGCATTCTAAAGGACAAACATCACTCGGCGGGGGAGTTTAGCGAAGTGGTCAATGACTTCGGACACGTTGGTGTCGACATCTGTGTAGGCGTATAGAAGCGCCAGCCTAACCATGCGTTTCTCAGACATTCTAGAGCGCAAGCAGTTTTTTTAGCAATCTCATGTTCGAAAAAATTCTCTCTGCGCTGACAGTGGTCACTGGAAGTGTGACTAGAATCTGCAGAAGTTTGCACAAGTTTAGATAGAACCTGCTAGTGTCACAAAAGAACCTGTTAGAAACACAATAGAACAATAGCCTCACAATAGTACCTGTTAGATAGTGTCACAAAAGTGCGCATAATTAAAGCGCGCGCCGCGTGTCACCCAAGCCCGCCAGGAGCTCAAAAAAATTAAATAATGGGGTTTTACGTGCCAAAACCACGATCTGATTATGAGGCACGCCGTAGTGGGGGACTCCGGCAATTTGGGCCACATGGGTTCTTTAACGTGCACTTAAATCTAAATAGACGGGTGTTTTCGCATTTCGCCCCCATCTAAATGCAGCCGCCGTGGCCGGGATTCGATCCCACGACCTCGTGTGCCAGGAGCTCGTCGGCCCCGCGGCAGCTTCGACAGAGGAAGAGAGAGCGCATGCGCCACAGACAGCCGACACGATCAACAGTTACTAGACGCTTCGACAAGATACGCGAAGGCTTCGGTATCGAGAGAGAGGAGACCGAGGGCGTGCGCCGAAACACCCTCTCCCCCGATGCACGTCGAACGGAGAGAGAGACGAGTGCGATATCCCGAGCGTGAGCCAATAGATGAGTCACCACTTTTCTCGAAAAGTCTTTGGAGCCGCGGTCGAAAACACGAGAAACGTCTAGAAGATTCCCAGCCTTTGTTCATGCTATGAGAGCACGACTCCGTTAGAAGGTACGAGAAACACCGGCGAAGGCAATAAAAGCGGCGTGCGGGAATCAGTGGGGGATCATACCGCGCCGGTGAAGAGATTAGACGTGAAGACTGACCGTCTGCGGAAGAAGGGGATTCCCCGGCAAGCTAACCGACGAGTTCCTCGAGCGTCTGCATTTCCGAACGAAGTTCCTTTTTCGAGATTTGCCTCGAGCTACGCTGAGATTGTCCGACTCAATACCAGCACGGGTGAATGCGAGTGGACACTGTGTTCTCATTCATTCTGTACTGGACGTGTTGGACTCTTAGTGCTTGTCGTTAATTATTTTCCAGTGTTTTGTTAATACCCATCTGAATTGTATTCTGATGGGTATTAACTTCCCAAATGGTTTTTCAGATCTGTATCTCCACAATGAGCACGCATTCGAAGAAGCGCTCTCAAAATACCAGTATTTTAAGCAGGGGCTTTGCTTAAATCCATTGGACCACTGTCCTTATGGCTAGGGAGAGCCAGACCTTGTCGCCCGCAAAAAAAGAATTGTCTCAATAATAAGCGGTTACCTTCTTCTGTTTTATCTTACTTTAATTTGCCTGCCCTGGTCCAGCTGGTCGATCACATTGGGCAGGCTTCCTGAAAATTTTTGGAAAAAACTATCAACTGCCGGCTGACAGTCACGGTGATATTTAGTATTTTCGTGTTTGTGGAAGATTTAGAGCGCGTACTTCCATTTCTGGAACGGCTTGAACACGAAGGCTCCAGTGCGTGCATGTTGGCCCAAGTTTATAAGAGCATTAAACCCATAAGGTTCCGGAATTGAAAATCTAAAGCATGCCTTTGGAAATGTCAGTGCACCTTTCCCTTCAAAAGTTTATGATAACTTTGTACCAATTAAGTTTCGAAATTGAAATCCATGCGCTCGGTAGATTCCGCGGCCGCCGCGAGATGCCGCGACGCGCCTGCTCGCCATCGAAAAGCCTTTGAAACTTTGTGCTCGGATGGGGGCTCCTTGCGTTATGTGACTCAAGGTGCATGGGGGTTGCCACGAAATGCAGCCCGAGTTCGCAACGTTCGCATTGAAATGTGTTTTCGAGCGTGAAAAAGACAATGTAGACAAAATCCAGAATGATTCCCAGTGCCAGTGGTTGTTTTGGTCGGCGGTGCATGACAGCCCGAAGAAATCTCGGCAGGGCTGAAGCCCCATCATCCCCCCCCCCCCCCTGGCTACGCCCTTGCCATAATTGCTATCACAGTAAAAGTGAAGTCTTATTCACGAGGATCCCAGCCACGAGTAGCTCTAACAACACTTTTAACAACGACTGGCTCAAAGAGTGCTTAGTCTGGCAGATAAATGTGACAAATCGCGCATTTAGTATTTTCCTTCGCCGTTGTTATAGACATTGTAGTTAAAGCAACGCGTGCCTGAAGCAAATATTTACATAAATATTCTTGATTCTTTCCAAATGTGGTTACGTTCATAAAATATTCCTTCGAGAACTTCAGACGTCGCCGGAGTGATATTGCAGGTTCCTTAATGTGGCGTGCACGAACGATCGATTGCTAAGCTTCGGCTCCATTCACAGTGCCCATTTGTGAAGACGTCTGGAAAGAAGGCGTATTAACGTGGCGGCTGCTGCAGGCCTACCTGTGTCCCGAAGGCCTGGCGCTTTGTGAGTGTTAGCAGATGTGTGCCTCCCTTTAATTGGGATAACTGTCTACGCGTGGACTACCCATGCACGTCGATATCATGACAGCACGACAGCGCCGACGGGGCGAACCCGAGCTACCGTATAATTGCTATCGCAAAAAATGTCGCAGTTTCCCCAGAAAGACGAGGACTTTATTGCGATAGCAAATTACTAGAGAGCTATACGGAGTAAGGATAGTAGTTTTATCAGCTGTATAAGCTTGGAGACATTCGCTTACTAACTGAAATAACAAGCATGATGTCAGCGCGCACAAGCAAACATGAATACGTCACATTCGATGATCGCACACAACCACTGTGAAAACGCTGGCGTGAGCGAGCGCGCCAACAGCAGCGAGCGAAGGTTCGTGCGGTCTATTGCTTCAACGGAAACTGAGCGTCGAAAGCATAGAGCATAAAAAGGTAGAAGCCGTGTTGCAGATCGTTTTCAAGATACCATGCGCGCGACCGCCCGGCGCCGCGCAATGTACCAGTTGCTCGCAGAGCAGAAGCCGAACGCCCGCCCTCCCGAGCTGCCTTGCCTCTTTCCTGATGATGATGATGTATGGTGTTTAATGGCGCAAGGGCCAAGTATGGCCAAAGAGCGCCATGCCAGTGTTTGTGAGTTTGCAGTGGAGCGATGAATTCTGAGAAATAGGTGAGGCGTGGCTGTAAAGAGGCCTAAAATAGTCGCTGTAAATTTCGTAAAACATACATGTATTAAGATCATGGCAATGGCTAATGAGGTGTGCTATGAAAATGAAAAATGCATTGAGGGAGATGATACGATTTACGTGCTATAAAAATAAACTATCACAGCAGCATCCTCTGGAGAGAGGATGCGCTACTAACTTATTGGGCTAATAGCGTGTAGTACAACATCGTTCAAGAAACGGAGAACTGCTTTGGCGTTAAAAAGAGGTTCTTCACCAATAAACATCGTAGGATGAAGAGGGATATGATAGTGGTATGCTACAGGGAAATGTTTCCTTCTCTCTGTTTCGGCTTCCCGACACTCCAGTAAGACGTGGAGTACGGTCAGCCTTTCCCCACATCTGCCACAGAGGGGAGGTTCAGCACCAGTTAAAATGTATGAATGTGTACCATATGTATGTCCTATTCTAAGGCGGCAAAAGAGAACTTCAGTGTGTCGTGACTTTGTTAATGATGGCCAGTTGCCCAAAAGGGGCTTAATTACATGGAGTTTGTTCAGTGTTTGTTCATCCCATAAGTGTTGCCAATAGTTTCTGAGTTTTTTGCATAGAAATGGCTTTAAGTCTGTGGCAGGAACGGGTATGGAAAAATTGCTAGGTTTTGTTGCTATGGAAGTTGCCATTTTGTCGGCAAGCTCGTTACCCTCTATACACCTGTGCCCAGGCACCCAACATATTACAACCTGCTGATTAGAAGCATACATATTGCAGAGTAATGAATAGAGGTTATTTATAACAGGACTTTTCTGTTTTCGTAGCGATTTCAAAGATTTCACGACACTTAAGGAATCTGTGAATATAATGGCCTTTGGGAGCTTGGCTTTCTTGATGTGTTTAGTAGCCGACAGTAAGGCATAGGCCTCTGCCGTGAAGATACTGGTTTCAGGATGTAAAACGTCAGATTCAGAAAACGATGGGCCAACAGCCGCGTAAGAGACGCCGGCTTGTGATTTCGACGCATCCGTGTAAAACTCTGGACAGGTGTACTTCGACTGAAGCTCTCGAAAGTGCATATGTATGTGCGCCTCTGGGGCGTGTTTTGTTACCTCTACAAATGATGTGTCGCATTCAATGATTTGCCATTGCCACGGTGGCAACAGCTCTACTGGAGCCATTAGGCAATTTTCGAGGATTGGAACATTCATTTCATCGGAAAGTTTTCTGACCCGCATTGAGAAAGGCTCTCTCACTGAGGGTCGATTATGGAATAGTGGAGCACATGCCATATCGTTAAGATGTTTGTAGCAAGGATGTCGAGGGTTAGACTGTATTTTGAGGAAATATGTGAAACTGCTGTATGTTCTTTGTAGGTGAAGGGACCACTCATTTGATTCTACGTATAGACTCTCAATAGGGCTTGTTCTGAAGGCACCTGTGGCTAATCGGATACCCAGATGGTGGACAGGATCCAGTATTTTTAGCGCGCTTGGCGCGGCTGAGTGGTATACCATGGCACCATAATCCAAACGTGATCGAACAAGGCTCTTATAGAGGTTAATTAGGCAGTTCCTATCACTTCCCCATGTTGTATGAGAGATAATTTTCATTAAGTTCATTGTTTTTAGGCATTTTGCCTTCAGATATTTGATGTGCGGAATGAAGGTCAATTTTGCATCAAGTACAATACCTAAAAACTTGTGCTCCTTGTTCACAGGTATTCGTTGCCCAGACACTTCGATACTGGGATCGGGGACTAGTCCTCGCTTTCTTGTGAAAAGGACACAGGAACTTTTCTGGGGGTTAAGGTTAAATCCGTTTTCGTCTGCCCATTTAGACACTTTGTTTAGGCCTTGCTGTATCTGTCGTTCACAAACTGCGAGGTTACAGGATTTAAAGCCTAATTGCACATCGTCTACATAGACAGAATAGATGATTGCTGGAGGTAGTGATGCACGGAGCGAGGTCATCTTAACAATGAACAGCGTGCAACTGAGCACCCCTCCTTGAGGTACACCAGTTTCTTGTGTAAATGGGCGGGACAATACGTTGCCAATTCTGACTCGAAAAGTACGGTTAGACAGGTAGCTTTCTATAGTGCTAAGCATATTACCTCGAATTCCCATGTGCGACAGGTCTCGTAAGATACCGTACCGCCATGTCGTATCGTACGCCTTTGCCATGTCGAGAAATATAGACAAGAAATACTGATTGTGTACAAAAGCATCACGGATGTTTGCTTCGATGCGAACGAGGTGGTCGGTTGTAGATCGGCCTTCCCTAAAGCCACATTGAAATGGGTCAAGCAGTTTGTTCGACTCTAAGAAATGTACAAGACGGCGATTGATCATTTTCTCAAAAAGTTTGCAAAGGCAGCTCGTAAGTACTATAGGCCGGTAGCTGGTCACCAATGATGTATCATTACCGTGCTTTAAAACTGGGATGACAATAGCTTCTTTCCATTTAGCTGGCAGATACCCAGCGGCCCAGATAGTATTAAAAAGTGTGAGTAGTGTGATTTGCGTGTCGGGGTGCAAGTGCTTAATCATATCGTACATGATTCGATCCGGACCCGGTGCAGAGCTCTGACATGCTGACAAGGCGGCTTTAAGTTCGGCAATGCCAAAAGGACGGTTATAAGGGTTATTTGGGCTGCATTTTCGGTTCAGTGGCTTAGATTCTTCTATTGCTTTGTACTTCAGGAAGCTCGCTGAGTAGTGGGTGGAGCTAGACACATGCTCGAAATGTTGACCAAGTGCGTTGGCCTGATCTTCCAACGTGTTTCCTTCTTTATCCACCACGGGCAACGGATGAACTTGTTGTCCCTTAAGCCTCCTTAGTCCGTTCCATACTTTTGCCTCCTGTGTGTATGAATTGATGCCGGACAGGAACTTCTCCCAGCTTGCCCTTTTAGCTTGTCGTCGCGTTCGCCTTCCCTGTGATTTTATGTTTTTGAATTCCATCAAATTTTCTGCAGTTGGGAATCGGCGAAGTATGCCCCACGCTTTATTTTGTTTTTTACGCGCCTCCTTGCACTCATCATTCCACCATGGAACTCGTCTTCTGGATGAGCTACCGCTTGATTGTGGAATGAACTTCTTTGCTGCCTCGACGATAAAATCGGTAAAATACGCTACCGCGTCATCTATACTAACTCGCTGATAAAATCTCGGGATATAAAAGTCGATTCCTTAAAAAGTTTCCAATCAGCAGAGCCTAGTTTCCATCTAGGTACATGTGGAGGGGAGTCACTTTGCGTTACTAGGCTTAGAGTTAATGGAAAGTGGTCACTTCCGAATGGGTTTTTGATTACATTCCATTCTAAGTCAGGAAATAGGGAAGCAGATCCAATCGCCAAGTCTATCGATGAATAGGAATTGTGGTGAGGATTATAATATGTTGGCTCCTTCTTATTAAAGAGGCATGCACCGGAGTTTGTTAAAAAGTTTTCTACGAAACGGCCTCTCGCGTCGCATCGTGAGTCTCCCCACAATGTATTGTGGGCGTTAAAATCTCCCACGAGTATGTAGGGCTCGGGAAGTTGATCGATAAGATTATAAAAGTCTGTTTTCTCGAGGTGATGATTTGGGGGTATGTAAATAGAACATACAGTTATCAACTTGCTGAAAAGAATTGCCCGAACAGACACTGCCTCAAGGGGCGTCTGGAGGGCAACATGTTGGCAAGCTACAGACTTATCTGCTACTATTGCTACACCGCCGGACGAGACGTTAGCCTCATCGCGGTCTTTTCGAAGATGGTGTATTGACGAAGGAAGTTTGTGTTTATAGGTTTCAGATGTGTCTCTTGAACACACAGCAACTTTGGATTATGTTTGTGTAGGAGTTCTCTTATATCGTCGAGGTTGTGTATAAGTCCTCTAACATTCCATTGTAGTATTTGTGTCTCCATAATGAAGAAAGTGTTTGTGCTGTGTGTTTAAGAGACTAATATTAGCTCACGGGGCCCTTTCCAGGCGCCGTGATGCGCGTTTTGTCTTTTTTGGAGCGGTCGAGAGAATCCCGCCGCTCCTTAGGCGCTGGCTGCGCCATCTGAATAGGCGTTATGTCCATCGCCTCTTGTGAGGCGCTGGACACGCGCCCTTGAGAGCGCTGTGTTGGGCGTGAAGGCCTCGACATGTCGGACGAGACCTTTGGGGCCACCAACCCGGAGGTTGACGGGCCCTCCTTCGCGGACGGCGAAGCAGCGTCAGCTGCTTTCGCCACGGGGCTGGTGGCAAAGCCGCAGCCACACTGCTTGTGGACCGGGCCGATGCCGGAGTCTGATGCGATGCTGCCCCCTTGCTTAACGCATCAGCATACCTTGCGGTATGAAAAACAGAAATACGTTTTCGTGCTTCTTGGAACGATATGTTTTCTTGGATTTTCAATGTAATTACATCCTTTTCTTTTTCCAGGTTTCACAGGATCGGGAATATGCGGGGTGGTCACCTTCGCAGTTTACACAGTGGGGTGTTCCAGAACAGTTTTCGGAAGTGTGGTCTTTGTCACCACATTTTGCGCAGGTGAGTTGACCTCGGCAGCTTTGCGAGCCGTGGCCGTACTTCTGACACTTAAAACATCGACGAGGGTTTGGAATATAAGGTCTGACACGAATTTTGATATAGCCTGTCTCAAGGGTTTCTGGTAGCACACTAGAGGCAAATGTAATGATCAGATGTTTTGTGGGAATTTCTTTGTTGTCTCGCCTGATTTTATTCTTTTTACCTCAATGACGTTTTGGTCTTGCCAGCCTTCCAACAGTTCTGCTTCAGTTATTTCTAAGAGGTCGGAATCTGAAATCACGCCTCGGACTGTGTTGAGGGAACGATGTGGGGTCACTGTTATTGGGATGTCTGCAAAGGTTGTGAGATTTGCGAGCTTTTCAATGTTGCAGCTTGTCACGAACCTCAAGGAGGAGGTCGCCGCTTGCCATCTTGCTAGCTTTATAGTCTGGTCCAATGGTGTCCGTTAGGGATTTCGAGACGAGGAAAGGTGAAATAACTCTTACTGGTTTTTCAGGTTTATCGCTTGGGATTACGTGGTAGCGTGGGAAGGATTCTTTGCGTGTGGCGAAAAAGTTGAGGGAGACTTCGGTGCGTACGCGCTTTTCAGCGGTACGATCGGATAGTAGAGGAAATGATGCTCTATGCATGCTGGTTGTATTTGTTTCGGCAGCAATGGCAGCCACCCACCATGGAGCCCAACAAGGGGACGCTACAAGTTTGACAGAGCATTGACTTGCACACGCCAGCCGTACATCGCTGCTATAACCCAATGCGCCATAGTCAAGGTTGGATATAGAGCAGCAGGTTAACCCAAGCCGCCTGGGAGAAACAGAAAAAAATTGGGAAGAAAGGAGATGACAGGACAGAAACGTAAGTTGATAGGAAAGTAAAAGATTTAGAAGAGGGACAGGAAAAGGCGACCACCGATTTCCCCCGGGTGGGTCAGTCCGGGGGTGCCGTCTACGTGAAGTAAACGTACACGTACAGGCTACTTATATAAACAGGCAGAGCGGAGGAGGGACTAGCCAAGTTAGCACAGAGTAACAGACACGCACGCTCGCATACATAGAGAAAAAGCGAAGATGCAATGATAGATACCGCTTTGTTCTCCCTTGTGTGTTTGTTTCGGCGTTAAGTGGTTGACTAAGTATACGGACAGTCAATCTCTCCCACTATTTCCAGCTCTCTTGGCTCAATCCGACCGAAGGGGAGCTTAGCGAGCATGGGCGGCAAGCATGCACACGTGTAATGTCAATGACATAGAGATGGACGGAGAGAGTTTGGGGCTGACGTCAAAGTTTATGTCACCATGAATAAATTGAAACGAAAACTTTAGTCGTGCTAGTTTTGCTCTACTTTGCAGTGGTAATAAACCAGGTCTCTTTAATAATTCAGTCAATGAATCCGTTAACTTGTACTTATTAAAACAGAACCTTATTGCCTTCCTCTGCACCCCTTCCATTCTTGCAATGAATTTATTTGTGTACGGAAACCAAACAATATTGGCGTGCTCCAGCACTGTTCGAACAAGCAATTTGTAGGCCAGCAAGTTTTATCTGGGGGCGCCATACGAAGGTGTCTTCTCAGAAAGAAGAGTCGCTTTAGTGCTCAGCATGTACATTGATTTCCTATTGGGGTTATTTTGTTAACATGGCTTTCCCATCGGAGAACGTATGTTAAAGTGACACCTAAATATTTACGCTGAAATGCACAAGTGAGAGGTGTCATTAATAATGTAGGTAAACTCAGATATCTGTTTCTTTCTTACTGTTAGTGTTACAGATTTTTGGGCATTTAGAGTCATCTGCCACTCCTGACACCAAGAAAAGGCAGAATTTTGTATATGGTGATTATCACTGTGATTAATTTCGCGGTACGATATACAATAGTCAGCGAATAGACGGATGTTACCATGTAATCGGGAAGGCAAATCTTTTATGTATATTAAAAATGATACTGGGTCCAAAACACTGCCTTGGCGCACTCCCGATGCAACAAGTGCTAAATTGGAAGCTTCGTTATGAATATACACGAATAGTGAGCGGTATAGTTCGACACAGTGACTCATGAGTGCACTCACTCACACTCGCACTCATTTCAAAGGGGTGAGTGCGAGTGAGAGTGAGTGTGAGTGGAGGTGAGTGCGAGTGAGTGCCAGTGAATGTGAGTGTAAATGAGTGCGAGTGAGTGCCAGTGAATGTGAGTGCAGGTGAGTGCGAGTGAGTGCCAGTGAATGTGAGTGGAGATGACTGCGAGTGCGAGTGAGTGCCAGTGAGTGTGAGTGCAGGTGAGTGCGAGTGAGTACCAGTGAGTGTGGGTGGACGTGAGTGCGAGTGCGGGTGAGTGCCAGTGAGTGTGAGTGGAGGTGAATGCGAGTGCGAGTGAGTACCAGTGAGTGCGAGTGCAGGTGAGTGCGAGTGCGAGTGAGTGCCAGTGAGTGTAAGTGGAGATGAGTGCCAGTGCGAGTGAGTGTCCGAGTGTGAGTGGAGGTGAGTGCGAGTGCGAGTGAGTGCCAGGGAGTGTGAGTGGAAGTGAGTGCGAGTGAGTACCAGTGAGTGTGAGTGCAGGTGAGTGCGAGTGCGAGTGAGTGCCAGTGAGTGTAAGTGGAGATGAGTGCCAGTGCGAGTGAGTGTCCGAGTGTGAGTGGAGGTGAGTGCGAGTGCGAGTGAGTGCCAGGGAGTGTGAGTGGAAGTGAGTGCGAGTGAGTACCAGTGAGTGTGAGTGCAGGTGAGTGCGAGTGCGAGTGAGTGCCTGTGAGTGTGAGTGGAGATGAGTGCGAGTGCGACTGAGTGTCTGTGAGTGTAAGTGGAGATGAGTGCGAGTGAGTGTCTGTGAGTGTGAGTGGAGGTGAGTGCGAGTGTGAGTGAGTGCCAGTGAGTGTGAGTGGAAGTGAGTGCGAGTGAGTACCAGTGAGTGTGAGTGTAGGTGAGTGCGTGTGAGTGCCTGTGAGTGTGAGTGGAGAAGAGTGCGAGTGCGACTGAGTGTCAGTGAGTGTGAGTGAAAGTGAGTGCGAGTGGGAGTGAGTGCCAGTGAGTGTGAGTGGAAGTGAGTGCGAGTGAGTACCAGTGAGTGTGAGTGGAGGTGAGTGCGAGTGTGAGTGAGTGCCAGTGAGTGTGAGTGGAAGTGAGTGCGAGTGAGTACCAGCGAGTGTGAGTGTAGGTGAGTGCGTGTGAGTGCCTGTGAGTGTGAGTGGAGATGAGTGCGAGTGCGACTGAGTGTCTGTGAGTGTTAGTGAAGGTGAGTGCGAGTGCGAGTGAGTGCCAGTGAGTGTGAGTGGAAGTGAGTGCGAGTGCGAGTGAGTGCTGTGAGTGTGAGTGGAGGCGAGTGTGAACGTGAGTGAGTGCGGGGCCTGGAAAAAATTATGGTGAGCGAGTGTGAGTGAGTATTCTCCCCACACTGCCGACCTGTGAAAATGACCGATGGTTGACATACTTGCTAAAATGTGCCGAGAACAAACCTTGAATTTGTAAAGAACCACCGAGGGTTGTTCTGCACAGATTGATACGGGAAATTCATTGTGTTGTCACTGTTCGGAAAGTTCCCTCGTTTTGTCGGACACGCGCGTGCATACCTCGGGAAATGCTGAAAAAACTATGCTACTTCGTCTTTAGCTTACCTTCTCTTTCTCTGGAACGGTTGCAGGAACACGACAGTGCATGAGACCATTTATTTGATGGAAACTTGCAACAGTATGCGCGTTCTTGTCCTCGCTACGCAGTGCACCAACATGGCGTGCTGCCCGGTCGCTGCCATTCGTGCATACACCCTATTGAATGCACACAGAATGAGCTGCAAATTTTATGGCGTTAACCTTCTTTTTTTACCCACTTAGGTACATATGAACAGCCAATGGATACCATGCCCACTGGGCTGGCGCTAACGACCAGTTCTTTTAATGAAACACCACAGCGGAATACAGTCAACCACATGAGGCACCTCTGACAGCATATGCAGTGGGTTGCGACGGATTGAATGATTTGATCAGCATTTTCACTGGGTGCAAGACTGTGAATATTTTTATGATGCATGTGTGTAAAAGAAACCCAACAGCCAGTGCACATGCTTGCTTGAAACAGTCGGGTATATCCCATTAGTTGGTGTGCGCCCGTGTAGGCATTTGATAATGTGATACCAGCTATCTTCACCCATTACATTCTGATGAATTCACTGCAGCCTCCCTTTAGAATAATAGCACATGGCAATTATTTCAAGGTAATTAGTTCTCCCATTCAGGATAAATACGATTATTTTCTATTTTTATGTATTTATTTTCATACTCTCAGGGCCCGAGGGCATTACAGAGAGGAGTGTTCTAACAATAAATTATTAATCACAACTTTGAAAGCGGCAGGGCTTTCGGTTGCAGCGATAATCGCAACCGGCGATTATCGCCGGTTGCGGCGATAATCTACCACTTTTGTCGCTGAGTCAGTGTCATTTTGCTGAGTCATGCTCATGACTATGGCTTCTACCACCATCCTTTATGAAAACCATTGAAATGGGTTCGCACGTGGGTACTAAGTAAGGGAAACACTAAATTATGGTGATAGAAGCCATAGTAATGAGCATGACTCGGCAAAAATGACAATGACTCAGCGACAAAAGATTAATACTAAAAAACCACTGAAATGAGTTCGCACGTGGGTACTAAGTGAGGGAAACGCTTAAGGATGGTGGTAGAAGCCATAGTCATGACCATGACTCAGCAAAAATGACTGATTCAGAAAAGAAAATTAACACTCAAAATCTAAATGGGTTAGAGTGTGGTACTAAGTGAAGGAAAAGGCTAAAGATTGATGGTCGAAGTCATAGTTATGAGCATGACTAAGGATTTCGCCCTAAGGTCTCTTCAACCTAACTAAAGCTACTCCTCAGGACTCATGACATGAATGTCATCACATGCGTGTCATGTAGGTCATAACACAACCGCCTAAGTCTTGGTGCTCTTATAGTCGTTTCGTTAACTTGGTAGGCTCCCCGCACACTGCTTCGCATAACATCCATTCCCAGAGGGCGTGGTATCTGCCGGCCTTTTTTTTCTCTCTTGCTCTCATTTTCCGGCCTTTATGAGCACAAGCACACGAAGAAGTGCTTTGTAGGCGTCTGGCATTAAGGTGTTCCAGGGAAGAGATGGACGATGAAGCATGCAGATAGATTGGCAGAATGTCTGCCGCTTTTGGCAGGCCTCTCATGTCAAAGTTACCAGAAATCAATGCTTTCACAACATTCATGAGGAAATTCAACTGCGAGTGATTTTAACACCTGCCTATTTGTACAAAATTAATGCGCTGAAGATGGCTACGTAGAGGGAAACATGGCAGATTGTTTACATCGACTTGCGTCTATTGTCTGAAATGTCTTCTTTATCGGAGGATTGGGAGCCAAAATTCAGAAGATCAGTAATATCGCTGTCGCTTGTGAACTAAGTTAACTGCATAGTAAGAAACTTCAGTAATTGCCCACTTTCTTCACGGGAAGTTGCAATTCTATTTGCACTGTGACACCAACAACCTCTCGGTAATCAGTGAGTAGGAAGCAGTCGTGGGTATGAGTATGCTGAAATGTGAAGCAGTGACTTCTTTAATTTCAGTCAATAAATTAAGAAAGCTTCATTCATTATCGTTCATTGCATTGCACAACTCTTGCACAACTGTGACACAGAGAAGGCAAGCACAAAGAACAGCTGTGACGTTAACATATGGGAGTTTATTCTTGTGGTTTAGCGGGACCCTGAAAGACATTTACCAAAGTCTTGGTTGGGAGGTGCAGTCGATAATGTCTATGCAAAGAGTTTGACATGTTAAAATTCAAACATTGCATTTCGTACTTCTTAGTACGTACACTCACACTTGCAATTCTATTTGAACTGTGACACCAACAACCTCTCGGTAATTAGTGAGTTGGAAGCAGTCGCGGTTATGGATATGCTGAAATGTGAAGCAGTGATTTCTTTAATTTCAATCAATAAATAAACAAAGCCTAATTCATTATCGTACATTGCTTGAACACATTCTTGTCATTAACACAGCGTATTCTTAACGTAAAATATTATCTTCAATGAAACATTACATGACACAACCCATTTAGCATAAACGCAAGCATCTACATCAAAGCTTCGTGTGCAGTGATTCTCACAGTGCACTGGAGCCTTCCAGAATGCTCTCAAATATAATGGAGCGCGAGAAGCTAATGATGCAGACGTAGCTTTAGCGTAATGTGTACTTGCCAGGTTCTACTATGCAAGTGTATGAGCAGCAGAATATACAGGTAACGAGTCAGCATTACAAAGAACATTATTCTGCATGAGGAAGCTGGTGGTGGTGACAATGTTAAGTGAAAAGTGTGGTGACAATTGTGAGCGTTGGTTTGAAGAGGATAGCAGTAGGACAAAGCTGCGAGATTGTAAGCACGCCGCAGCCTTGACTCTGGCTTGGTAGAAAAGGGACGCGTGTTCAATAAAATCTCAGCATTCGAATGGTAGGACTTGGATAAGGCCAAGATGGCAGTACTCCAGGGAAAAAATGGAATACATAAACTGAAAAGAAAGTCTCTTCACGTACGTATTTGCTGCGGACCTACGGCCTCCTAATATCGATTACACCCGTGACCGCAATATCGTCGACTAGTTGGTTTTCCATGCACCTGCCAGTATCATATGTAGTGTCAGAATACAGACATATAGCACATAAGTTTACGAACGAAGTAGACCCACCATTGATCCAAGTGCTTACGTGAGTCTGGGAACTCCGCAAAGTCCATTCAACAGACAAAACGGTAGGAGGGCTAAGCGTCAGTTGACGACACGTATTCGCAGGTGCTCATATCGCATGAGGAAACTCATGGACAGTGCGCATTCGTATTTTTAACAGCAGCAGAACTGTAGTACTTGACAGATGTTCACGGGAAAGCAGTCACCTATCAGCCTCATCAATTGTCTCGTATGCACACATCGACAACCAGTCGTTTTCTTCACCACACTTGATCGTATCCGCAGATTTCGCGAAGCATTATCGCTTCATTCAACAAGTTTTGAACACAAATTTTGCAGGTTGCTCGGAGCATGTCTTACCTGACCCAGTCATAGAATAAGAAACCAGACGCAGTGGACAAGCGTTGCCAGTCAAAGCAGCATTCATACAAAAATCAGTAGCGGAACAAGCCGCTACACTTGCACACGTGTTAAAGAACATTCAGAAGTTTGGAGAATGCGTAAAAACACTGAAAAGAAACCTCACTTCACATTCAGTCCGACTTTGCGTTGCCGCCATCACCGTATTTTGCTCTCTAGTGCCCATGGCGATGCGGCGCGGCTTCATGCTCAGTAGCATGATAAAAAAGTAAAAGTAAAGTAATGTGCATTTTACACACAAAACAGATTGAGTACTTTTTTTCCAAATATAATAATTCGTTCGGTAATGTTCATGTTATGCAGATTATGCAATTTTCAGTGCAGATCTTGACTTCAAGGCGCAGCACTTGCATGTATAAGATAGTACACAGGTGCTCAATTAACAGTTTAACAAGTACTAATTAACAGTTTAAGTATTTGCCACAGCGCACATAATAAAATAACACAACTTGTGTCAATCGGTACTTGAGACCAACACCAGTTATATACTGAAATCCCCAGCACTATGGAATACAAACAGATCTCGCATATTACTTTCCCCCGAAATCTGTAGGCAATACTGGACGAAACTGAGGAATGCCAGCATATCCTAGATTGGGGAATGAATGTGCCGTACCTACTGGCTTCTCTACATGAAGAACTGGCCCACTTTGCAATCATGTTCCACAATGATTCTGCATTCAAGGCCTTCGTCAAATGAATCACTTCCGGAGAAAGCAGGGACAAGCCTGAGCTGCTTGAAAGTCATGAATGACATCAACATTATGTTGCTGTTGCCTCAAGTGGTTTGTGAACTGCAAGACATTAATTCTACCCCTTTAACAGGAAAGAGCCCGCTTCGTAAGAGCTTTATATTAACACTGTCATAGAACAACAAACAGGCAATTACAATTTCAAATCAGAACAGTAATCTATAAAGTGCTACCTAGAGTCTTTTTGTCTAACAAACTCAGGAGTATTGGCACATAGAAGTTTAGAACATGGTTGCTTCCACTAATGCGGTTAATCTAACGAATACAACCACAAGAGTAGAGGCATGTCGACAACCAAGCTACGAATTGTAGAATTTGACTGCAGTGTTTATGGCTGGCATCCCTCTTGGGATGTATATGTGGGGTCTATACGCAACAAGCAGCGATTCAACATTGGCAAGTTCAGCCACGGGAAACGGTTTATAGAGTTGTTTGAGGCACCCCCCCCACCCCTTCTCTCACAAGTGTGCAGGAAAACTCACACACCATCAGTGGCTTCACAAAGACTGAAAACAACTTCCAGTCTGCCAATTACTCATTTACTTCACTTAAACTTTAGCAAATAGTAAAGATATACTCAGACATTGCGGAAAAATAGGTAGGAACATAAGCGTAAGATCTTCAGTTGCCACATGCAAAGTATAGGTAGGACCTTGTTGCGGGCAGCTGTGGAGAATGCCTGCCACATGAAAGTATAATTTTAAGTACTGACGACTGTTGTCTGCAGCACAGAGTAATTATAGAAACCGACCGACCGACCGACCGACCGACCGACCGACCGACCGACCGACCGACCGACCGACCGACCAACCGACCGACCGACCGACCGACCGACCGACCGACCGACCGACCGACCGAAGGAATACAAGGGAAATACGAGATCGTACCACCGATGTTTACACCCATCCACAGCTTATCTAGTGCCCAGTTTAAGGAATACTAAAGAAGCTTACTTGCTGTGAACATATCTGTGAGGACCACACTTGCTCAATATGTAATAATCATTAATAAAATGAAAAGGTGAGTTACTGAAGCAAAGTGAATGATGCTTGGTACCAACCAGCCATCACTAAGCCAAGGATTGCTGCAACACACGGTCTTGCGGTCACCAGGTATGTCGAGGAAAACAGTTGTCATTATTGTGCAACACTAACTCAAATATTAACGAGAAAAACGCTCTTCGACATATGGAATTCACAAGGCATAGATGAGACAAGTGCAACGATGAAAACTGACGAAGCCATTCTTTTGCAGCCTCGGCCCAAGCAGCTTGTTCTGTCTTTATATTGATTGCAAGACTAACACGTGCTTGCAGCAAAAGAGATGTCCCCGAAGTAGGGGTGTGCGAATAGCGAAATTTCATCTCGAATTCAATTCGAATCGAATAGTGCCGAATAATGGCCAAAAATATCGAATACAAGAGATTTTATTGAAAATTTACAGAAAGAACAAAGAAGTGATGTCTGCTCATGTCGTCGAGCACACAAAGTGGTGAGTGACTGTTACCGCAAGGCTACAAATTGTCATGCAGAAACACAAGCTGTTCCACATGACCTGGCTTCAGGCTCTCTCGCTGCAATGTTACGGTGTTTCCTGCAGTTGAAAACATTTGTTCACTGGGCACCTCTGTAGCAGGGCACCGTTCACTGAGCACCTGTCTCAAACGAGCGGGTAACCGAGCACGCGCTGCCGCTTTCAAACGACAGCGCGATATCATGGCGCCAACGGATTGCCTCGACAGAGCGCGCGCATTACCAATAGGTGCCTAAAGTACCGCCATCTACTTTTTCCTCCGCCGTCTCCTCTCCTAAAGCGCTTGTTTTTTTCTTTACTTTTTGCTTACGAAAGCAAGTCGATGCTGGCGCCCCTAGAAAGTCCTCGTTGAGGCTTTCAGGCCGGGCGCGCGCCGCGGCCGCCGCCGGCGACTGCGGCTGCGCAGAGTGACTTTCAACATGGCTCTGAGGCGGAAAAAAATATAAAGAAGTGAAAGTGCGCGCTATCATCGTCCAATCGGAGATACAGGAGAGAGAGAAACGGCGTTGATCAGAGGATGGCGGTGCTTTTCCTATATGGGGATTTTAATGGGTGCTCCCCCTCACCCCATCCGGAGAGGAACAAACAGAGCCCCTTTTTCAGCGCCCCCACGGTAGCCGCCGAGACAGCTAACTCCCGCGTCTGGAAAGATCCAGGAATCGACGTTGCTACAACGGACGCGTCCGCCCGTCTGCCGCGGCCAGAAGAATGTGCGAGGAGGAACTCGCCCTTTCCGCAAGCCTTCGCTGTGCTGTGAGCAGATCAGTCATGTTGATTCCTGATCCCGGGTGCAACCCAATATAAGCGCGCCGCGACAGTAGTGAAGACAGGATGTGAAGGAAGATGTTTGTGTAAAAGTGCTTTGCGGCGCTTGCGGCATACGCGACCGAACTACGCAAAAGCCCGTGCCTTCGTTTCGGAAGCGAAGTTGTGAAGGGCTTCACAGTTTTCTCGTGTGTTTTTTTTTACGTGCGGGAATGGCATAATCTTCTTTAATAAAAACATGTCCTCGCTTTCGAACCAGGATACCGGTGAAAGTTTTAACGGAAAGCCTACTGTAACGACGTTAGCATTAGTTTTAACCACACCACCCTAACGAAGTTGCACCATTGGCCTTTGTTGTGGTTTACATATTCGTCGTGTCGAATTATTCAAAACTTCGAATATTAGCTATTTGAAAATCGAATCGAATTATTCGATTAGATATTATTTGATTCGAATTCGGAACTCGAATATTCGCACACCCCTACCCGGAAGCATTGCTGCATTCTACAAGGTGAAGAAAAAATGGCATTGGAAGTATCCACGTCTAACCAGAGCTGTAGTTGAAGGGCAGACGAAATGCCAAATGTATTGAAATTCAAAACAGTTGAAAAACTACATCACTTTCTAATGGAGCTGCTTTCACAGTTCCTGCACTGAGTCCTCAAGACGCTATCGTTCACGTTTGCACAGTGGATGACAATATTAAAACTCCTGGTAGGCATCAATCCTTTACTGCAGGCGGATGGCAGGACTGACAGCTGTTGAGACATTGTTCCCTAATATGAGCGAGTGAATGAGTGCTTTATTCGTCCCAGTTAATTCGGGAATGGACCTGAGGAAAAAACTGTAAAAAGGTAGATTGGGGAAATCTGAGACCCAGGAAACAAATACAGGCATACATCATATGGGGGTTAATTGTAGGAGTCATGAGGGAGGTAGTGGCTGAATGCTGCAGCAGGGAGGCCAATTCCTGTTCAGGTGAGTCTGTAAAGGAGTACGTTTATCTAGGTCAATTACTCACAGGGGACCCTGATCACGAGAAAGAAATTTACAGAATAATGAAATTGGGTTGGAGTGCATATGGCAGGCATTGCTAAATCTTGACTGGGAGCTTACCACTGTCGTTGAAAAGAAAAATGTACAATAATTGCATTTTACCGGTGCTAACATATGGGGCAGAAACTTGGAGGTTCATAAAGAAGCTCGAGAACAAGTTAAGGACAGCACAAAGACTGATGGAACGAAAAATGTTAGGCCTAACATTAAGAGACAGGAAGAGAGTGGCGTGGATCAGAGAGCAAACGGGGAGAGCCGATATTCTAGTTGACATTAAGAGGAAAAAATGGAGCTGGGCATGCCATGTAATGCTTAGGATGGATAACCGGTGGACCATAGAGTTACAGAATGGATACCAAGAGAAGAGAAGCGCAGTCGAGGACGGCAGAAAATTAGGCGGGGTGATGAAATTAGGAAATTTGCAGGCGCAAGTTGGAATCAGCTAGCGCAAGACAGAGGTAATTGGAGATCGCAGGTGGAGGCCTTCGTCCTGCATTGGACATAAATATAGGCTGATGATGATGATCATACAGGCGCGGCACGCAGACAGAATTTATGCCAGCAAGCATAAATTGTGCCAGCAGGCATATATATGCAAAGCCCTGCATGGAGCACGGCCGACATAGTGCAGATCCTAATACAGAACACTAATGATGTAGGAACCTTGTTGCAGCAACTGCAATATTTTGACAAAACAAGTGTTCTTCGTGATGAAAGTGAACCACCATGGACCTAAAGTTACACAGACACCATAAGACAACTGGAAGATGTAAAGCGCGCAACGTCAGAAAGTTGAGCTAGTTGGAAGGGGTCCATGTTAGAAAAAAAGAGATGCAAAGACATGGACACAAGAAAACTTGTGTTGTCCGCCTCCGTGTTCTTTTATTCGTGTGTGCACGCCCTACTTTTTTCTAAAAACATGAAAATGTTTGCGTGTTTTGCATTTATATTCCATGCACAACTTTGAGAGCACTGCACAAGACAAAAAATCGTTATACAAACTGCCTTGCGGCAATGTTATTTATACAAGGCCAAACTAACTAGCAGATGTGAAAATGCGTACACTTTCGCAACTGGAACTTCTTGGAACTGCGAGAGTAGCCCAACTGATGTCACTGGAAGGAACTTGCTGGTGCCTATGACACATGGTTTTCGTTGGATTTATCGCCAGTTTTTGAGTGGAATAATTCAAGCCAAGAAAAAATGAATACCTTTGTTGTAAACAGAGTGAAGAATATTCGTGTTTCAGCTATACTCGTGAGGCTTATAGCGCATGAAAAGACAAGGACGAATGAAGAGGTGACACACACAGGCGCTAACTTGCAACAATATTTATTTCGAGCAAAGGACCCACACATATATACAACTGTTTCGCATACATCATCATACATGCGCCGTTTATAAAAAATACTTTACACACCATTGCGCAGATAAGCTAGCTCTTTGCGGGAAAGGGCAATTGATGGTTGCGAAATACAGTTATCCCCGAGCCTATCAATCATTTCTGCTTCGATAATTTCGCGAGTTATTCTTCCTCGTGCTCTTCCCACGATAGAGCAGTCTCTGTATTCTGGAGCGCACGTCGAGCGGTCACCATCAACCGCCCCAGCATCAGCCCACTTGCAATGCCTGCAGTGAGTGTCGAGGAACCCACCCCACTTTTCTGCTACATTATACCGGTGTTCCCTTAAACGCTCTTTGAGGCACCTTCCGCTTTGTCACACGTAATTTTTTCCTCACTTTAAAGGAGTATTTTTTGTAAACGGCGCATGTGTGATGGTGTATGCGAAACAGTTGTATATATGTGTGGGTCCCTTGCTCGAAATAAATATTGTTGCAAGTTGGCGCCTGTGTGTGTCACCTCTTCATTCGTACTTGTCTTTTCATGCGCTATAAGCCTCACGATGTCATACCAACAAGCCCAAATCACTGCATTTCAGCTATACTGATCACATGAGTTGCTCAAAAGAATCAAACCCGTGTAACATGATTAACCGATGTACAGCAGGAAAACGTTTTTAAGAAGGGCGTTTCTGTTGGGAAAGAGCTCATTGGCTGAAGTGAAATAAGTGATTTTGTCCTCGTCATTTGTGCTGCATGTAAGCAAGAAGAACTTAAGCCAGTTATGATGTTAACTCAACAAAATTCAGTGGGGAGCACAACAGCTTATGAGGAGCAGAAAACGGATTCTGCATCTGATGGATAAAAGTCCTGATCTCTCTCTGTTCCCCTCGGGTAAGCAGTTTGTAAAACAGCTTTAACATCACTGCATTGGTCTTCCATTTTATGCACTACTAGATAATTGAGTATCAGGAATGCATGGTAGCCACAAACAGCAAATAGTTTATTGCGATAGTAATTATACGGACACTGCAAGCGGATTTCTGCCGTCGCCGTGAGGTTCCGTATAAAGTCAAGGGCGATAAAATCATCGCCGCGAGTGAAAGTGCGCGAGGGACGCGCTCTTTCACAGAGAACGCTGTCAAAACGCTTGCTCACGCCAGCGTTTTGACAGCGGTTGTCTGCGGTCATCGAGTGTGATCTATTCATGTGTACTTGTGCGCGCTCAAACCACGCTTGTTAATTCAGTTAGCAAGCGAGTGTGTCCAAGTTTACACAGCCGATAAAACTACTATCCTTACTCCGTATAGCCCTCTACTAATTTGCTATCGCAATTGATGCTTCGCCTTTCGGGCAAAACTGTGACTTTTTTGATTGTGAGGGTGTAAGCACGCATAATTAAAGAGCGTATACTGACTATGTAGTGATATCGGTTAAGGAATATTGCAAATGGCTCTCAAATGATAAAAGCAAATGACGTTGAGATCATCCTCATGAGATCTTGCCCGAATAAAGGCAACGTATGTGTTACAGCTCAGTGTAACCATTATCTGATTGATAATTATTTGTACTGGGACACCTGTTTACTCTACCTAATACTGTATTATATTGTACAAGTTTTTGCCCGACTCCAATGTCCTAAATCTATACTATTTCTGCAGATATCCCTAAGACTGGCTGTGTTATAAATATAAATGCGGTATTTGAAGCAAGTGAATTATCTCAAGACATGCTAACATTTGGCTTAACAAAAACATGGTTGCACTGCACTGGTGCACGAGATTAGGCATGCCGTGTTCGGTTTTTATCAGCGGGAAAGATTTAGCGCTGGACATTTTTGCTATTCCATGCAACACTATTCGATACAACTAAACACGAGTACTAGTTTAGTTCGGTTTGCTACACAGAGAAAGGCTGATGTAGTCACTGCAACACCGCAGCGGCAATTCACTCAAGAGAAGCTGCAAACAGCGCCCACCACACATTCATTCACATTACAGACGATTGATTTTAAACACTGGATCTTTCTCGCATACAGTCATCGGCCGAAACCCTCGGTTCTCGGTTTTGTGCATTCTCCTAGAATATATAAAAAACTCTGGAACCACATTATACAGCGTATTTTTTACCTTTAGCGTTTTTTAACGACGAATTCACGTGCTCAGAAACTTGTACGTCGTCATGATGCGATTATTTCGGTCTCAAAACACTTTCCGAGGAAGGGACGTCACGGCATCTCGCATTTGTCGCCCATCCACATGTTTCTTGCGGTGATCGCAGATGTTATTGCGTTGAGTAAAGTGTTTACTCTAAAACACGCAGCGATGGCTGACACACTTAGCCGTTGACCCAGTTAACAGCTGATCTCAACTACAGTATATCTCAACTTTCGTGTGATCTTCCCGATCTTCCTCCAAGCCAGCTGTCCAAGCACGCCGGCCATGTACTCATGGTCACGTGACGCGCCAGGTACTTCACAGCGTCATAGGGAACGCACTGAGGAAAAACACAGAATTCTGGGGACAACCTAGGGAGGAAAATTCTGGTGTGACGTCAGAGGATCTATTATTGTCCGTATCCAGCCAACACCACCTAGAACACTGAAGGCCCCCTCACGGTGGCGTGACGTCACGCAGGTGAGAGTGTACTGGAAGTTAGCTTCACCTTGCGCGTTCGCTCCATATAAGGGGCGCGTTATCGCGAAATAAAACTAAATTCGCGCTAAAAATTAATTTAAATTCACTAAAATTCCGCTTCTACAGTTATGTACGCAGTTTGGCCAGGAAAAATCGTCACAGTTTGTAGCCTCGCACCTTAAGAAGGAACTTGCATATACATGTAAAAAACAAATTTCTAAATGATTGGAAGGAATTGATGTAAACTTTCATCATCAGTGTTGGGTATCCCCTCCATATCACGTAGGTATTAGGTAATCACTTTTCAACCCTGCTGTGATTTCTATATACTTAATACTTCAAGATGTTCTTTTCTAAAGCTTGAAAAGCTCTAACAGGTATGTTAGAAAATTGGCAACATTTAACATTACATGAAAGTAAAATGTCAGCAGTTGAAAGTGAAGGAAACATGAATACTCATAAAATGACACTCATTTCTGCCCAGCAGCAATATAAGATCGTTTATTATACATAGCTTGACAGTCTGTTTCTTCTGTGTAGAACACATCATTACTAAAGGTGCACATGCAACTCACTGTCAGGAAAAAATTGGTACAGTAACATTTCTATGAATGCACTTGCTGCTTTGGCACAAATTATTGCTTCAGCATGCAGGACCCAGACGTGCACGATTTTCGTAAAGCAGAACAGAAGATAGAGATTAGAAACCTTCTGGAGAATGGTAAAATGCTGGGTATTTTACTTGACATTGATGAGAGAAGCATTTTATTTACAAACTACACTGTGGAAACCAAACCGCATAAAAGACACCTCAACTTTTAGCAGTTTCAAATTTTCGCTTTGCCTTTGTGGCAGACAAGTTGTCGTTTGCTGTTTTGCACAAGTTGTGTAGAAGGGTATTTGCTGCTGCACTCAAAATATAATGCATAACTTGTTGAGGAGCATGCCCATTAACACAAACATCCAGGTCATCAGTATCATTGAGGATGCCATACAGAAGAGCCACTAATACTTCTTTCTGCTTAGGAAGTGCAAAGAACTGAGTGGTGATGCGTGGACTCCTAAGCTTGTCGAGCACTATTTCTGTGGTAAGTACAGCATTTATAACAAGCTCACGCGGGAACTTCAACCCACCCCTGGTCATGCTCGTAATAAGGACATTTCTCGCAATATCTATCTCTGCATCATCCATTACATCTTCTTTACTATATTGGCCTAACAGTTTCTTTAGAGCTGCATGAGCGCAGTAGCCTGCAACATATGTCATAGCTGGAAGCTGTTCCACTTTCTTCTCAATATCGTTGTCACTAACTGTGAAATCAAACTGACTTAGTAGCGAGTTGGCGCTAATGATAGGAACATCGCACAGCATGGCAATGTCTGACAACTCGAGCACTTTCTGTAACCGCAATATTGTTTCAGACTCGTAAATCTGTCTAATTGACACATGATAGTTAACACCAGACAACTGACGGTGCTGGCCAGAAAGATTCTCGAGAAAACCTGTCTGAAACTTGCCTAGCAAAACATACTGCATACCAAGTTCTTCAAAGCAGTAGATAGTGATCTTGTGGAGCGTATGAGTTGTGTGACATAAAGCCGAGTGCGTTTCCCTTGTCAAATGTCCTGCATCGTGCTTCAAGCTTTCCCAGTAGTCTAGCCACTGCATCATTTTTCCCAAAAACTGTAACTGGGGACAAGACCCGCCACGGTGGCTCAGTCAGCTAAGGCGTTGCGCTGCTGAGCACGAGATCGCGGGATCGAATCCCGGCCCCGGCGGCCGCATTTCGATGGAAGCGAAATCCAAAAACGCCCGTGTGCTTGCGTTGTAGTGCACGTTAAAGAACCCCAGGTAATCAACATTAATCCGGAGCCCTCCACTAGGGCGTGTCTCATAATCAGAACTGGTTTTGGCACGTAAACCCCAGAAAGAAGAAGGGGCAAGATATTGAGGTTATAGGCTTTTGCATGTCATCTGAAAGCCGCTGGCCCTTTCGTTGAGTCTTAACGTTAACAATATTCCACCATGTTAGCAGCCTGTTGATGTACTGAGCCGTGCTATCAGCATGCTGAAGGTTGCTGTTGTGAAGTGCTGCACAGTTGATGAATTGATATTCTCAATGCCAACTTCACATTTTGCCTCTCCATGTTAGAAGGATTTAATGCCCTCAATGACAATGTCGGCACGATCTTCGAAAGCTCATTTTGTTCAGACTCATGCAGCTCGCATAAAGTGTTGAATGATGCTGTCAAAATTTTGGGTTTGGGGTCTGTACGTTTTGGATCGGGGAAGTACATGCACCTTCCTGCATTGCATTGGTTTAACCAGTTATTTCTGACACATTTCAACAACTGGACAGGGTCCACGGCAAAAACAAAGGTCGTTATTCGTCAGCTGAATGTTGATTAACTATCTTTAGTCTCGGTGGGATTGAAAACAACGACATTGTCTTTCTGTTGATGGAATTGTTCTCAGATATGATAGCAATCACTTTAAACCCAGTATGCTCAAGCTTGACAACTAGCACTCGCAAAAAATCATGCAAGGATTTTGCATCAATTCTTGTGATTAGAACATCTTTGTGATTAGAAAGGAGACTCTGAGTCAGAAAAACAGTTTTTGCCGAGCTTGCAGTGTTGACTGCTGCACCTGTTATTAATCCAGCTTTGAAATCAAAGTATGACTGAATGTGGATTTCATCCATCACTGAAGTTACTATCTTTCATGTTCTTTCGTTGTGGTAGCAACCTTCTTAGCATATCACAGAAAACAGGAGTCTTGTTGTTCTGTGGCTGGGCTAACTTGTTGAGCGGAGCAGAGACGTCTTATTGTTTCAGGATGAGGCAACTTTACCTTCAATGAATCTCTCAGGAATCGGTATGCGTGCGGCGAAATGGTATAGAGGAGACTTTCAAATACCAGCAGGTCTGGCGAGTAGTGTGCTGCGTTGTTAAAGATGAGTTCCACTTGGGATTTTATGAACTTTACGATTTCCAGGCGCCCTTCGTGTAGCTGATGCCGCTGATCATTGCATATCAACTCCTCCAACAGTACCACCACAGTTGCAAGCACTTGATGAGGCCACTGAACATTGTTGCAAGAATAAGGAGTGCGCAGACACTCAACATAATGAAGGATGTCACTTAGTTGATGCAAGTCCTGCAACTGTGCAGGTACACTGACACCATCAAGTTCCACAATGCGCGTTTAACCAATATACACTTCGACACACATGCTGTCTCGAACAATCACTGATGAACGCACAGAGGCGTCCTGATCAACAGTCAAATCCAGGAATAGAACCTTCGAGTCCATGTTGATCACAGACCAAAACGGTGAGGTGTTGAAACTTGGCAGAGCATGAGGAAATTCAGAAAGTCTTGTGACTTTGTTCTTCTTGCCTTGTTTTTCTTCCAGAGATTTTTCAATGGCAATGCGGATCGATTCATCCTCAAGACGTTTTCTTTTCTCCTCCGGAGCCTCCCGAATGCATGCATTTTGACGAGAGAGGTATTGAGGGCCATTCGGGAACACATTCTGTACCGCATCCGGCTTCAGCCGGAAGACTGTCAGCGGCACTTCAATAACCTTCCCCGTTTTCACGTCTGTGTACTTTGACGTTTTAATGTAGGCGCTGGCCACAAAATGCTATTCGCAAAGCTGAAATGACAAAAAAAAAAGAATTTTGTGGGAACACGTTTCATGCTGCCGAAAACGTAAACGGCTCGGTTCGGCTTTGGATATACCAAAAGATGTATGATCACGTTTCAGGCTCCGGCAACGGAAGTAGGCAGATTAAGCTGATGCTGGATACGTTCAGCCGCAAAAACGCGCATTGAGTTAATAAAAAGCCCCGTATCGAATCATAAGCTATATCTTACCAGTGTGTTCTCTGTAGGAGCAAAATCCTGTCGGGAAACCGCTCTTGTCCATGCTGCCCGCCGCACCGGGTCGGTCGGAAACACGTGCACTGGCACACTCAGCTCTCGCGCATAGTTCGACTTGCAGTTCAGGGACGTAGCCAGGGGGGGGGGGGGGGCATCAACCCCCCCCCCCCCGAAATTTTTTCCCGGTGCCCCCCAAAACAACCACCGGCGCCGGGAATCATTCAGGATTTTGTCTACAATGTCTTTTTCACGCTCTAAAACACATTTCGGCACGAACATTGCGAAACGGGCTGGATTTCGTGGTAACGCTTCTGCGCTTGCAGTCACATAAGGCAAGGAGCCCCATCCGAGCACAAAGTTTCAAGGGCTTTCGATAGCGAGCGGGCGCGTCGCGGCATATCCCAGCGGCCATGGAATCTACGGAGCGCATGAATTTCAATTCCGAACTTTGAGGGTATAAAATTCTCAATAACTTTTGACGCGAAAGGTGCACTGACATTTGCAAAGGCATGCTTTAGATTTTCAGTTCTGGAACTTAACGGGTTTAATGTTCTTATAAACTTGGGCCAACAAGCGCGCACGGGAGCCCTCGTATTCACGCTGTTCCAGAGATGGAAGCACGCGCTCGCAATCTTCCATACATGAAAATACAAAATATCACCTTGACTCTCAGCTGGCAGCTGATAAATTTCGCCAAACATTTTCAGGAAGCGCGCCCAATGTGACCGATCAGCTGGACAAAGGCAGGCAAAGTAAAATAAGATAAAACAGAAGAAAGTTAGCGGCCTATTATTGAGACAGTTGTTTTTTGCAGGCGACAAAGTCTGGCTCTCCGTGGCCATAGAGACAGTGGTCCTATGGATTAAAGCAAGCCCCCGGCTGGAAATACTGGTATTTTCAAAGCGCTTCTTCGCATGCGAGCTGATTGTGGCGATACATATCTGAAGAACCATTTTCAAAGTTGCCCCAGTAATGCCTCGTATTTAAGCCCAGATGTATAAAACCAAATTATAGAAATTTTTGGTGAAAGTATCAAAGAAAGCCTAGATGCAAAAGTAAACGCTGCAGGCTGCTTCTCCATACTTGCTGACGAAACGACGGATATTGCTGGAATCGAACAGCTTACTGTTTGAGCAAGGTACCTAAACAAAGATGCCAACAACATAGAAGGAGTGTTTTTAGGTTTTAGCACCGGAATAGAGGCCCTCTCTCATTGCGACTGCAGGTTCTATGCAATTGTGTACAAACTGCTACACATTCTAGTCATCTCTTCCAGCGCAAAGAGAATATTTAACATGTGATTACTGAAAAAACTACTTGCGCTCTACAATGTCTCAGGAACGCATGGTTAGGCTGGCGCTTCTATACGCCCACAGAGACGTCGGCATCAACGTGTCCGAAATCATTGACCACTTCGCTAAGCTTCCCCGCCAAGTTAAGTTTGTCCTTTAGATAGCGAAGCAGCAAAAATCAATGCAAGTAAAAAGCTCGCTTCCGTCAGGTCCATAAACTCGTAATTATGAAAACGCATGACTGTTCATTAGCTTTTAAAACCGCAGAAATTTTCACCATTTATTGTAGCAGTTAGCATCATGATCAAAATGATCATGCGAATACGAAAATTACGAGGACATCAATAACCAATTTTGACCTACCTTGCTCATTGAAAGCCCGGCCCACGCAGCGTTTCCCACAAACACACTCGGATATTGGGTAGTTCAACTTGCCGCATCATCTGTGGCTTTCGTTTGTCCTTTTCTTTCCTTTTTGGCTACCTCATTTTACTTCTTTTTGAAACAAAGCAATAGTCATCTTTGATTTTGGGTGTAGAATAATTGTTGCCGCTGTGCAGGCAGCTAAAATGCCCATTTTCGTACTGATTTCTGCACCTTCCTCTATTATTCTATCCATATGGTGCTGTCACGAGCGCAGCATGGTCAAAGTACATACGAGCACGATTTATGCGATCATAGTATTGTTCTTGCCTGGATTATCTGTCTTTCTATGCGTAAAGTTTACTATCTGCGACTGAGCAACATGTTTATTTGTCTTCTTTGACGCATTATATACAGTGACGTTTGCTTAGATACGAACATTTATTGGAGACTTATACGTACATTTAAATATCTTGTTGCGAGGTTTTGTGTATACAAGCAGTGAACTTTGTTTCCGGCGACACTTTTGTGCCCTTTATCAAGTTGTATCTTCGCATTTGTATATTCCATTCTATCTTCGCATTTCTAATGTATATTTTGCAGAACTCCTGCTTTTTATATGTACTCATTGCTGCGACTTTAATTTCGGTGCAATCCGCCTTTTGCATGTCCCGAGTGCGCATGCGCTGTATCCTAGCGGTGAGCGCCGAAAACGTTTTTACGGTGTCGGTGGTGCACATGTGTGCCGCTGACGACGCACGCGTGCAGCATATAGCCGTCGAGCACGCGAACTCTTTATTGTCGGCGCTGTGCCGATCGACGACGCGGTATTTGCGCTGTGTTTCGGTAGAAACTTCAGCTGTTCACAGCGATATTCGGTTAACGTTCGGAACATCACAATATATGCCGACACGACACCGATGTCGGTCAGAAGTCGACCTCACGCCGGCGCCAACGCTCGGCCGGCTGTAGTTGTGATACCGTGCCAGTGGGAGACCTAGATTTTCATACAAGTATATGACGAAGAAGCGACCGACGACAGCGAGTGATCGTAGTGTGATAAGCTTTCGTGCCGACGACGCCGACAAAACCAGTGTGCTGATCGCCGTGCGAGCCCACCGAGTGAGAACATCGCACCGACAACGTGAATATCGCCGCAAATGCGCTCGTGTATGTATTTATTGACGCTCAAATTGAGTCGAAACGTGCTTCCGACGCTGATATGCACGATTTGCAGCCCTTTACAGCCCTCCACATTAAGTTTGAGGTGGTGTCGATCTCGTTCAGGCAGCTTCATTAGCCTACACACAGCCTACGAGTTCGTCTGCTACCGGCGGACCTGAAATATAGGATAAGCAAGTACGACGAAGGAAACTGCTTATATAGTTCGGTACTGACCTTACCGACTTGAAGCGAACCACTCTTAGCATAGTACGATGCACACACACAGTGGGAAGCGGCGACATGGCGCAGTGCTAATACCGCGGTACAGGCACCGTTATTGAACGAAGGCTGTCGGTCGCAGTCGCCGGCGCTTCAATGAACGAAGTATACTACTACGGAGAGTGTATTTTTATGCTGCCTTAGTAGTTATCGAAAACACAGTGTGGCTCTTATGCTAAACAGGCAACAAGTGATGGCCCTTTCGATACTGCATCGTGAGCAACAACACCGCTCGTTGCCACGTGAGTACGGCGGGCATTGGCATTTTCGCGTGCCAGTGCGGCTAGGTGGTCGTTGTCGCCGTTTTCGATGTGCCTGGGACGTTCATGCATTCTCGTATCAGTGGGATCGCTTCTGATATGTGCATGAGAAGTGTTCATATATGCTTTGAACATTACCTCATTATTTCGTGTGAGCGGTGGCCGTACGCGTGCCGATGTAAACAAATGGGCCGTTCTTGCGTTGCAAATACTCTGGGCGCAGTGTCGCCCCTTCAAAGAGCTATGACCACTGTGGCCAAGACTCAGCTATAAAAGCAGTTTTTATCATCCTATTAGCGTACGTTTAGTGGTCTAACAGTGGCAAATGCATGAACTCTGCTGCTATATACGATACGGCTAACCTCCGCTGAGCGTAATCGACCCTAGCTTAAACTTGATGTGGGCGGCTGGCGAGTGCTCACGTTCGTGCATTTCAACTTCCGAAGCATGTTTGGACTGATATTCAGTACGAATAAATATGAGTAACAGGAATACAAGCGTAGGCGGTGTGTCAATCGCGTTACGATGCGATGTATTCATTCAGAGGCACATCGCACGGTGACTGGTTTTGTCGGCGTAGCTGCACGAAATCCCGTCATCATATTTCAACGACTTGCAATGCGGTTGTAAATCGCACCAGAGTCATTGCCGGCCTAGGCATCCTGTCCAACAAGCGGCCACTCACAGAAAACGAAAATTACAACGACTGACAAATGCCCAAACCCATTTCAGCTCGCTTCTTGCAGTGTGCCTCTGCGTCCCGCGGGGCCCCGACGCCGTACTTATTGTTTCTCGCGGAGCCCGCTAAGGTGGCGCCACAGCGTAATGCAAAAGGCGGATTACTCACAATACAGGACCGGTAACAGCTGCTCCTGCGCAATTCATTGCAACGAAGGACAGTTCGCGCAATATTTTCCGTACTGTAAAAAAAAAATGTCACAGTTTCGCCCTAAGGGCGAAGCAATGAATGCGATAGCAACACAGCAATGTCATACGAAGTAAGGTGAGCGGCTTTGGTAGCAACAACACGCAGAACTGTTGTCGACGCCATCGGCGTTTTGCCCGCGTTAGCTCAAAATGCGTGCGGCGTTGGTGACTGTTGCTGGAGCCTCTGATATAAATAGGCACTTGGTGCCGCAGCTAAACGTCGCCTCCCTTCCCTCCCCCTCCCCCACGGCCTCTCGCGCGTCCGAAGAAGGCGCGTTTGCTCTACATATATGGTGATTGTAAAGGAGAAAAGAGACGCCTACTTCTGCAGCCCTTAAGCGAGCACGGCGCAGAACGCGCGTTTGTTCTCCGCCGTGCGTTCACTCCCCGTGAAAGACGCGCCCCTCGCGCCCTTTCACTCGCACATACAGCGTTCGGCGCGCGGCGACGATTTCATCTCCAAATGACGTCATACGGAACCTCACGGCGACGGCGACGGCGACGGCGACGGCGACGCCGACGGCGACGGCGACGGCAGAAATCTGCTTTTGAGTGTCCATATAATTGCTATCGCAATAAAAAAAATAAAAAAAAAAATAAAACGCGGAAGCATTCATATCAGTTATTTCTGCCACAATTTTGGGGACATACGAATATATTTTTAATGAAAAATTACATACTTGTATTCACAGTGCGTAGCGCTCAATAATTCGTTTGCAGCATCTAATATACAATGGCATTGGCAATGGCAATGCAGTTATGATTCATGTATTTGATCCCTCAACAAATTCATTAAGGCCGCGCTGTAACCTGATTCCACCTCCGCCACGCTTCGCCTCGTTTCTCCTTGCCCCTTCGCTCAACGTCATCTTGACTTTCCTCTAGGTGGCGTTGCTGTGCGCGCTCTAATTAGAGTCACTGGAAAAACAGAGTACCGCAAAGGTACGCGGCATGCCGGCAACATTGGGTGGCGGCGGCCATATTCCTTCCAGACCGCCGACGCGCTGTAGCGGTGCCTGCGTGCATTGAGTAGCGTTGACTTAACTGACGGATTTCCTCCCTAGATTTCGAGTCCTGTTTCGCGAAACTGGATTATTTTTGTGTTTTTCTTCAAGTGGATGTCACAAGTGACACCGAGATATCGACGGAAATGAACGTACTGCGCGGCAAGCGACGGAACGTATAAAATGTGCGGCGATGGTTCCGATGCCCGCGAACCACTGCTCTACGTGTCGCTTTTGGACTTCGTCTTGCGTCAAGTGCTATGTGCAGAGCTGCTGCAAACATACTTGTATGCGCCCAGTGAATTCGCTTGAAACGTCTTTTGCATGAAAACTGTGCCTTGAGGCTGTGTTTGCGCTAAAAACGCAGCTTGACAGCCGATGGAATGTGCAGTGGGTGTTCTGGTTGCCTTCATAGTGCTCGTTCACGTCCTTTCGAAGTACAAAAGCAAGCAAATGTAAACAGCTTACTGCTGCGCTTGTTTATCTGTATAATCGGAGCGAAGTGTAAGCAGTAATTTTTATGTAGATTTATAAAGTTGCCTGTCACGTATCAGCAGGCGCGGATCCAGGGGGGATGTCCGGATGTCCTGACCCCCCCCTCAGATTTCTGCATCGCCCCCCCCCCCCCCTGCTGACACGGGGACGGCCCTGTCGCAAAAAAATATGGCCACCAGCATTTTTCAAAAGTATTTTTCGCGAATACCAGTGGTAGCAGCCATGTAGAAGTAAAGCTAGCTCGCTCACAAGCTTAGTTATATTCCGTAGGGGTGTGGTGTCGCGAAGTTGCCGTAGTTATTGTTTCTCATGAACACCTTGGACCTCCTGGCGCCGGCCGTGCCTTACTCGTCCCGTCGGTGGCGTCGAATGAACGAGGGGACGTCCCTTTTGCCAAGCACGCCGATGTCCGCGCGAGCGCCTTCGCGCCTGATCAACTTAGTTCCCCATTGGGGTGTCATCGGTTGCCTCATTTGCTGTCATCGGTTCCGCGACCAACCTGCTTAATGAAAGAGATCTCTCGCTGAAGTGTTCATATATATATATATATATAACAACTAACAGCCTAACTAAGAACTACGCATAGACAACTTTTTTTTTTAACTGTAGCACTCATTGTGATCACAGTTACACGTTGACAATATCCAGTACGAGCACAGTACCGTTCGTACGCTACAAGTTTTTCATTGTAACTTCGCAGTTTTATTGTCGTACATTAAGCATAGGAGGCTCAAGCCCACCGGATCCGTTTATCTGAGTGGGCGTTCTCGCGGAGCGGGGCGAAGCCTCGAGCATGGGCTGCGAAATGGGGGAGCGTGACGTCAGCGGCCAACGCCAGCGCGCGGGCCTAGGATGGCGTCGCGTGGTTAGAGAAATGGGAGCAGATGCGCGCCTTGTGTAAAAGGATGACGTCGCGTGGGAAACAAAACATGAAGACGCTGGCTCGCGCTCACGGCTACTACGCTACATCGTTCTTCTTGTAGGTGGCGTCGTGAGTCTTCACACGCGGTGATTCGCATATCGTAAACAACTAGCGTAGTGGTTGCCGCGTTGAAACGAAGGTGTCTCAGCCGAACACAAAGAATCTTCTTAAGGAAATCAAGGTGTCCCAACAGAACTCCAAAGCCGGACCCGTGCTTACGCATTTATAACGAACCTGCGACAGACCATCCCAAATTTTATTTTAAGAAACAATACAGGCTGATATACCGGGTGTTCAAAATTAAGCTTTATGGTTTTCTTAAAATTAGGCACTGGGAGGCACGTGAAGACCACCTGCGCAAATAAGTTGTGTGGCCAGGGGGACACAAAGTGAGATAATTATCGCTGTCAGCAACCGAATTAACTAAAATTGAATAATTAACTTTTTATTGACTGCAGTAAGTGTGTATGTTTGTATTCAAAAGTTAGAGGCAGTCGTGTTTCTGCACAGTTTCACTTGGAAGAATTCGTCTAGCATGTCTATGCTCCGATATATCCAACTCCAAATTTTAATTGTCGTTCGCATGATTACGCATGCAAGAGAGTGAGGATCAGCGCAAAGCTCCTCCCTGATGTGACGCGGCTGTTGGGTGCAGCGTTTAGTCTGACAACGCGGCGGAGGCATTGGCAAAGATAATAACTGCCCCCCTTCCCCTCACGGCTGGCGAAAAAAAAAAATCGAAGAACCCGTAACCGCTGTCGTAACACGCGACCGCGCAGCCTGTAAAGATGGCGGCAGCTGCCATGCCGAGATAATGGCGCGAGCGGAGAAGCCGGAGGCCAGTGCGCGTGCGTAATGGTGACTAGACGACCGGGCATGGTCCTTGTTTGGGCTACGCAAATAAAGTGACTGCTGATTTACAAGTATTGTAAGCTTTATTGAAATCAAAAGCAACAACTGCACCATCAACAGCAGAAACCTTTTTAGCTATGCTAACGAATATTTCATACTGCCGCTTTAACTTTGGTGTTGTCATGCACAAATCTCATGACAACACTTCACCCATCAAGATGTCAATGCCCTAAAAATGTCCAAAATGCCTCCCTTCCACAGCAACGCAAAGCATAAACCGCTCTCGCGTCGAGTCGATAACTCTGCGCAGTGCAATTGAAATTTGGAGTCGGATATCTCGGAGCACGAACACGCTAGAATAATTCTTCCGACTGATACTGTGTAGAAACACGACAGCCTCTAGGTTTTCAATACTGTGAGCGCATTTTGCGCATATCGTCGTCGTCATCTGTACAAACGACTCATCATCTTGTGTGAGCGCTATTTGTGCATATCGTCGTCGTCATCTGTACATACGACACATCATCATCTTTTGTCTCGTGCGGTGCTTCGTCTCTGACTCGGGCGACTGCTCGGAAATAAAGGCATCGCATCGGTCAACGTCTCACAAGTGGTGGAGGTGCTGGGTAGGTGAAGGAGAGCGACCAGAGGAGGTTGTGCACGGTCCGGGAACGGAGGAATCTGGTCCAGGTGTCCTGTCTCGCTCAAAGTTGGCGTAGCCGCGCCTGTCACCTGGGTGACGCCCGGGAACGTAGTAATCCAACCTAGGTGCGCTGTCTCGCTCAAAGGTAGCATAGCCCCGTCGTTCATCCTGCTGACGCCGACGGCAGTAGCGAGAAATGTGGCCGCGAATACCGCAGTAGAAACAAACCGGGCGCGACGACCGCCACGGAGAGTAGTACGGCTGCGCCGGTATGTGTCGTCAGTGTTTCGCCTGCCACATCTTCCGCGTATTGTACGCCCGCAGAAGGCCACACTGGTGCTATTAAGGCCACCTTGAGTGCAGATCTCAATCCGGCCCAGACCAATGCACTCCTCACCATTTTAATGAAGCATGAAGCTTGTTTTGACGTTTCTTCGCGAGGCCTGGGTCAGACCACTGTAACTACTCATCGAATTGAAACAGACGGCTCTCGCATCATTCGCCGTCGCCCGTACCGTGTGTCACCTTCGGAGCGAAAAGTTATAGAAGAACAAGTGAACGACATGCTGACACGCAACATTATAAGGCCTTCAGCAAGCCCTTGGTCTTCTCCTGTTGTGCTTGTTAAAAAAAAAAAGGATGGTTCTGTGCGCTTTTGCATCGATTATAGGGCGCTCAACAAAATTACCCGTAAGGATGTTTATCCAATGCCTCGTATTGACGATGCTTTGGATACCTTACAAGGTGCCGAGTATTTCTCGAGCCTCGACTTGCGCTCCGAATATTGGCAGATTCCCATGCATGAGCCAGATAAAGAAAAGACTGCGTTTGCTACACCTGATGGCCTTTTTGAATTTAACGTGATGCCTTTTGGATTGTGCAATGCACCAGCTACGTTTGAACGTATGATAGATACAGTACTCCGTGGCTTAAAATGGAAGACCTGCCTTTGTTACTTGGACGACATTGTCATCTTTTCGTCGAGTTTCTCCCAGCACCTACAACGTCTAGACCAAGTTCTCGCGTGTCTAGCAAAAGCTGGTCTCCAACTCAATACTAAAAAGTGTCGCTTTGCAAGCCGAAGCATTAAAGTATTGGGCCACGTCGTCAGTAAGCATGGCATCCAGCCTGATCCCGATAAAATCGCTGCAGTACTGCAATTTCCGCCACCAACCGCTCTTAAAGAACTCCGCAGCTTTCTAGGACTGGCGTCCTACTTCCGCCGCTTTGTCCGTGACTTCGCCACCATCGCCGCTCCTCTACACAAACTTCTGACTTCGAGCGCGTCCTTTGTGTGGTCGAACGACTGTGAAGCCGCCTTCCAGACCCTCAAACGAGTTCTCACGTCAGGGCCCGTGCTCCGTCATTTCGATGCAACGGCCCCGACTATTCTACACACTGATGCCAGTGGGCATGGAATTGGCGCTGTCCTGCTGCAGCGGAATCAGAAGTCCGAAGAGCAAGTCGTGGCTTATGCAAGTCGTGCTCTTTCTCCTGCTGAGCGCAACTACACGATTACAGAACAGGAATGCCTCGCCATCGTGTGGTCAATACAAAAATTTCGTCCCTATCTCTACGGCCGCCATTTCACAGTTGTGACCGACCATCATGCTCTCTGTTGGTTGTCGTCCCTGAAAAACTTGTCTGGACGCCTCGGCCGTTGGGTACTGCGCTTACAGGAATATGACTTCACTGTCACGTATAAGTCCGGCAAACAACATCAAGATGCCGACGCTTTGTCGCGCTGCCCGCTGTCCCCAAACGCCCATGCTTCACCTTCGGTATGCACGTCACCATCTAGCCACACGTCTCAGCGCACGCCCAGTAGCCCGGGACAGTCAGTTGCCTCAGTTGACTTTCTCCCGTCTACTGACCTCGTCTCACTCCAACGTACTGACCCATACTGCCGTACGCTGATCGACCGACTTACTGGCTTGGCACGACCCCCCAACAGTCGCTTAAGACGACAACTTTCGCGTTTTAAGCTTCAAGGTGGAGCGTTATTTCGATCAATCTACCATCCTTCCGGTAACCGGTGGGTGCCAGTAATACCTCGCTCACTTCGACTCCAAGTATTGGAAGCATTTCGCGACGACGCGACGGCTGGCCACTTGGGCTTTCATAAGACCTACGACCGCATCAAAACGCGTTGTTTCTGGCCGGGCCTTTCCACCTCAGTCGACAAATACGTTGGCTCCTGCGCATCATGCCAACACAGAAAACGCTCGACATCCCTTCCAGCCGGTCCTCTGCAGCCTCTACCATGCCCGTACACCCCCTTCGAAATTGTGGGCATAGACTTGTATAGACCCCTCCCACTCACGCCCGCTGGTCACCGCTGGATCGTTACCGCAGTGGATCATCTAACGCGCTACGCTGAGACAGCGGCTCTTCGCTCTGGTACTGCCTCCGAAGTCGCCGAGTTTTTCGTGCACGGAATCGTTTTGCGCCACGGCGCACCTCGTGTCCTCCTGAGTGACCGTGGCAAGACGTTCCTATCGCATGTCCTCCGTGAAGTCCTTCAGGCCTCGGACACCATCCATAAGACCACATCATCGTACCATCCGCAAACAAATGGTCTTACGGAGCGTTTTCATCGAACTTTGTCTGACATGATGTCAATGTATGTTCGACCCGATCACACCAACTGGAACACCATCCCACCTTTTGTGACGTTTGCGTATAATACTGCCGTCCAACGTACAACCAATTACAGTCCCTTCTTCCTGGTGTACGGTCGTGCGCCGTCTTTCGTCTTGGACACTACACTCCTTTCAGCACCTGCTGCTCCATCCGCGTCTCTTCCTGAGGAATTTGCCGCTCGCCTCTCCCGGTGCCGTGAACTTGCCCGCGCCAACACCGCTATACCATTCAGGACAAAAGGAAAATTCGCTATGATGCGACGCGTCGCGTTGCTTCGTTCCGCCCAGGCGACGAAGTTCTTTTGTGGAGACCTGTTCGCGCACCGGGGCTCTGTGAAAAATTTCTCCACAGATATCTCGGCCCCTACACCGTTTTGCAACGAACTTCGGCCGTTAACTACAGCGTCACTCCTGTCAGCTCAGCTACTGACCGCCGCCGCCGCACTACGGAAATCGTTCACGTATCTCGCCTGAAACCCTACATTCGCCGTACCTACCCTTTCTAGCTTGCGGTCTTGCTGACCGCTTTCCTGAAGGGGGAGAAGTTAGTGTGAGCGAATTTTGTGCATATCGTCGTCGTCATCTGTACAAACGACTCATCATCTTGTGTGAGCGCTATTTGTGCATATCGTCGTCGTCATCTGTACATACGACTCATTATCATCTTTTGTCTCGCGCGGTGCTTCGTCTCTGACTCGGGCGACTGCTCGGAAATAAAGGCATCGCATTGGTCAACGTCTCACAATACAAACATACCCACTTACTGCAGTCGACAAAAATAATTGTTCAATTTTAGTTAATTGGGCTGCTCACAGCGATAATTATCATCTCACTTTGTGCCCCCCTGGCCACATAACTTATTTGCACAGGTGATCTTCGCGTGCCTCCCAGTGCCTAATTTTAAGAAAACCATAAAGCTTAGTTTTGAACAACCTGCATGATCAGGCACAGCCGCCAAGCACATGGCTGTATTGGGTAACGTCCTTTTCCTATAAGCACGGAGAAACCGTACCTGGCTTCGCTACAGGTCTTCTTCCTCTTTCTGGGGTTTTACGTGCCAAAACCAGTTCTGATTATGAGACACGCCGTAGTGGAGGGCCCCGGATTAATTTTGACCACCTGGGGTTCTTTAACGCGCACTACAACGCAAGCACACGGGCGTTTTTGCATTTCGCCTACATAGAAATGCGGCCGCCGCGGCCAGGATGCGATCGCGCGATCTCGTGCTCAGCAGCGCAATGCCTGAACTGACTGAGCCACCACGGCGGGCTAGATGGCGCGAGGTAACACTCGTTTTCATGATGACAGTGGCGGCCGGGGAATAAAAACAGCGCGAACTTCTTGGCAATAAATACAAAAAAAGAAGAAAAAAAAGTGATTTGCCCTCTCAAGCCTTGTAGGCTACAGGTGCTGCTCTAGCCGTATAAAACGCGGGTTTATCGTGAGCAGAAACGGTGAATTTCGGTAAATGATAAAGGCTACTATCATCATCATCATCATCGACAGAAGCTGACCCCCCCCTCAGAAAAAACCTGGATCCGCCCCTGCGTATCAGTGATAAAACGCCAGCAGCCTCTGCAAGCAAACTTCGCCTCTTGCGGCTACTGGCGTGTTTGCGAATGCGTGCTTGTAATGTTCTCGTCGATTTGTGAAATAAGCCCTCTGAAGGTAACGTTGTAAACGACTGGTTAACGGCTTTTAATCACGCGAAACTCAAGCAGGTATCCGCATACGGCTATAAAGAATGTGTACGAATGTTTTTTTTTTTTTTGTACCTTTGATAATGTCAACCTTTTAGTGCACTTATTTCCAATCTGTTACTGTGTTCTGGAGTATTGTGCTGACATTGCCAGTACTAAACAGTGGTGCGGTTTTCCTATATTTATTTTCGATCATGCTCCTTTTATTGTATACGTACCCTTTATGTGAATCGGATCATTTACACAAAAAGACGTTTTCGAAAAAAAAGTTACGAAGACACGGTAAAAACTAGGTTTCTGAAACGGAATTGTAACATTGAGCACTTCTATTTTTTAAATGATGTTCTTGTCACTGCACTCACGGCATAAAAAACACGTATGAGGCTGTTTATAGAGGTGCTGTGCCAGTTGACAAGCATCCGTAATCATGCTGTAGCAGGTTTGCAATAAAAATTACTATTTTACAGCCTCCCTGTATAAGGGACACCATGCCATTTGTCCCCGAATTGCTTCATGCTGTCAGCAAAATTCGCATTTTCAGAACAGCATGCACTCACAAAGTAAGATGTGGAGGCAAGCAACATATTTATTTGACAACAGTCACAACAACAATTTATTTCGTCAAGCATGACAACAGCATACAGGTCTTCCGATTCGACTCTTGGTTTCTCAATATCATCAGGAATGAAATGGTCCTATAGTTTGTCCATGGAGAAAACAAAGAAAAATAGGAATGTTAATAACCCTACCCTGTGACAGTGCTTAAAATATCTAAAGTGGAAGTCTCAAAAAACAGAGTCAGGAAATCTATAGAAGACATTTTGAAGCAACATTTTCTGTATAGACCTGGCGCTTGTTTAAAACACGTTATTCATGGGAACCGCCTCCTTTTACTCTGTAGCACAACACGCTCACTTGAAATGCATGTTTGTTGTTTCCACCGAGCCGCGCGAATCAAGCACTGCAGCTTGCTTGACATGTATGTACGTTTTCTTCAAACGCGGCGCGCAAACCGAATGAAACAGTGGAGAGCTTGCTAGAAAGTTCGTACTGCGATGTTTTCAACAGCACTAAGTAGAGGAGCTTACTTGAAACATAGGTACTGGGCGATTTTCAATAGCGCAAAACAAAGCGAGCCGCGCGAACCGAACAGTTTACTGGAAACAATAGCGCAAAGCAGAGCGGGCCACGCGAACCGGAGACCTTACTTGAAAGATAGGTACTGGGCGATTTTCAATAGCGTGAAACAAAGCGAGCCACGCGAACAGAACAGCTCACTGAAAACCACATGTGCTAGCTACATAGTGTTCAATAGCCGCACGCAGAACGATGAGCGGAACCGGACAGGTAAAGTTTAGCGGTCACACGCAAGTACGGTCGCTTGAAAGCAATAACTGTCCAACAAACTAGTTATTCAAGAAACTTACCTCACACAAGCGGGTGTTCTTCGAGGGCGCGAAGTTTTTGCGGCCAATTCTGTGGAGCCACGCAGAACGTCGTTCACCGTCGTCCTTCCCGCACGGAATAGAGAAAAATGACTTTCCGGACTCCGTTCGGTTGCTACACCCGAAGGCGCAGCAACCAGGCATGATGATGGGTTATTTCTGACGCCTGTGTTCGCAAGCGCAACGCAAGCGTTGAACGAAACGGCGAAGTGCTCTCCGTGCGCGGTGCGTACGCTACGGGTTCGACGTGCCAACTGAAAGGGCTTGGAAGAAATATGGCGGCAAAAGGTCACGTGACACGAGCGCCCCAATCACCGGTGGCCGCGGCAGGCGGCGGCGCGCGGAAAACAAATGCGATACTCTAAAATTTTTCCAGTGACTCTAGCTCTAATGACCTTAGCGCGCTCCTGCGTATTTTCCCCAGCGCGCGCTTCCCTTCACCCCCAGGCGCCTTCCTCCTCTGCTTCCTACGCGGCTTCGACAGACATTCGCCGACTGCGCTAGCTGGCTAGTTACGCTTGCGCGTAAAATCACGGGTTGTCATGTAGGCCTCCGGCGCGAAATCGAAAAGAAAGCTCACATTGTCCATTTTGTTTATGCATTCCTTCGAAAACGTTTCTCGTTGTTTCACTGCTGATAATTTGGGTTAATTTGTTTAGAAAACGGAGAACCGTAACATAACCCGAACTGTCGGTTGTTCAGAAATATTTGATTAGTTCTACATATTCGAAATTATCGAATAGTTCACTTTCAAAATGGAATACAGACAGTTGGTGTGTGATATTCGATTCGTGTTCGACACTTCGAATATTTGCCCACCCCTAATGCTTACACAACTGCATGGGCCCAGTGAAAAACTGAGTCCAGGCTCTAACTGAGCGACTGATCACGCAGCTTCACAGCCCGTTTCAGCCCTTTGAAGTCCAAAACCTATGCCATGACTTGCTGTCCGGGACTGACAGTGGGGGAAGACCATGGTTTTGTGAGCATCGTTCTTGAAAAGGTGGCGGCGTCGGCTCTTAAAGCCTTCCGCATTTGGTCTCAATGTGGCGCTGCTAGAAAATATGAAAATAATAATGACTGATTTGCGCGCGGCTATGGTGAAGTGGGAGGCAAGGCACGACGGCAACTAGTAATTAAGCTCTCCCAAGTACCAATTTAAGGACCTAATTAAGAAATGGCAAAGCATGAAAGTGTCTAACTCAACAGATCAGACAGAATTCGCTGAGCTGTCAAAACTGATCAACAGGAAGAAAGTAAGGCATACTCGAAATTATAACGTGGGAAAGATTGAGGGAGCAGTAAAAATGGCCACAGCATGAAATCAGTGAGAAGAAAACTTGGCATAGGACAGGGCAAGATGTATGCACTGAAATAAAAGCACGGTAGTGTCATCAGCAATTTCGATGATAGTGTTACTCGCTATTCCCGCGCACTGAAGCACGCATCCTGCCGAGCATGGAAGAATGCGCCAGAAGGACGATGAAGACGAGCATCAGCGTAGCGCTCGTGTTGTTCTGCCATCTTGCCTGCATCCGTCTCTCTCTGTATATATTTTGTAAATACAAATTTCTATCCCTTTTGGCTACTCTCACCCCCGCGGCAACAAAGTAAAAGCAGCCGAAGAATTCTATACGGACCTGTACGGTACACAGAGCAGCCACGCTGCCTTCATTGGAAGTAGTGATGGACAGGACACAGAGGCTCCTTATATAACTAGCGATTAGGTTAGAATGACTTTGTAGACATGTGCCGAAGAAAAGCGGCAGGAGAAGATAGAATAACAGTCGATTTAATCACATATGCAGGAAATATTATGCTTGAAAAACTTGCAGCCCTTTATTTGCAATGCCTCACGACTTCAAGTGTACCAAAGAGCTGGAAGAATGCCAACATTATACTAATCAATGGCAAGGGAGACGTTAAAAATTTGAATTATAGGTCTATTAGCTTGCCTTCACTATTCTATAAAATATTCACCAAGATAATTTCCAATAGAATCAGGGCAACACTTGACTTCAGCAAACCAAAAGAACAGGCTGGCTTCAGGAAGGGATATTCTACGATGGATTATATCCATGTTATCAATCAGGTAATAGAGAAATCTGTGGAGTACAATCAACCTCTCTATATGGCTTTCATAGATTATGAAAAGGTATTTGATTCAAAAGAGATACCAGCAGTCATAGAGGCATTGCGTAATCAAGGAGTACAGGAGGCATACGTGAATATCTTAGCAAACATCTGCAAGGATTCCACAGCTACATTGGTTCTCCACAAGAAAAGTAGAAAGTTACCTATCAAGAAAGGGGTCAGGCAAGCAGACACAATCTCTCCAATGCTATTCACTGCATACTTAGAAGAAGTATTCAAGCTGTTAGACTTGGAAGGCTTAGGAGTGAGGATCAACGGCGAATATCTCAACAACCTTCGGTTTGTAGATGACATTGTCCTATTCAGCAACAATGGGGACGAATTACAGCAGATGATTGAGGACCATGGAGGAAAGAAACAAAACAGGAGAGGCCCTGACGTCACGTTTTTGAAGCCGGAAGTACAGCCATGTTGGTGTGCCATCTCCCTCTGCGCCTCCAATCAGGGGTTCTGAAGCTCGCCGGAGCAGATGGGCGCGAACTTTGAATTGGAAATGACTGTGATTATTTCTTGAGGCGTTGCGGGATGAAGGAAAAAGCTATGAGGCACACGGGGGTGAGTCATGGTAAATGGATCGTCACACCCTTGATTATCTGTACAGAAGAAATTAATGAACGAGTTTGCAATATCCAAGGGATTATCAAGGAGAAGATCCTCCGATTGTATGATGTTTATTTCGGCATTACGATTGGATCGCCCTAAAAATTGTTTAACACTTTCCATTGTTTTTTTACATCATTACCGGCACACTTAATTTCATTTTCATAGTACAAAGTTTTAGCCTGCTTGAGTAGTTTTCCTAAAAAATTTGAATATTTGTTATACCTTTCATGAAGTGCAGTGTTAAATGGCTGTTTTTTGGTTTTTCTGTAAAGGTTATCTTTTTTCCGTAGACAATTTAGCAAACTGGTGGATAACCACGGGTTACGAGGAGCTGAAAACGTTTTTTTACAGTTGGTTACTACGGTCGAATCTGCAATAGCTTTGGAAATTATTCTTGAAAATGTGTTATAGGCAGTTTCAGGGTTATCGCATGTCATTAATGGGGACCAGTCTGAAGTAGTAATTAATTCAATGAATATTGACGAATTAGACTTCTGTCTGGTGAAGCTTGCATCGGCAGTGCCAGGAGTAGAAGTTAAGCGCACGAATATTGGGTAGTGATCGGTTATCGCAGCTTGGACAACACCAAAGTCAGGGTTACTAAGAAGATTAGACAATATGTGGTCGATAAGCGTACCCTGTTTATTTGTGGGACAGCGAGTTGGAAGAGCAATTAGGTTTTCATATCCAAACCCGTTTAGGCAGCTAACATAATCATTACATAGCGAGTTGGATGTATCTAAAAGGTTAATATTAATATCACCCATGATAATAACATTCTTTTGCTCAAATGTTAATTTATGCAGCAAATCACTTAATGCTAAGCAATACGCGCTTACAGATGATGAAGGTGAACGATAGATGCAACCGACTATTAGGTTTTTCTTATCTTGTGAAAAAAATTAATCATGAAATTCGACCCAAACAGATTCGCAGTTCGCCACATTGAGTGTCAAGTCAAATCGCCTATGGAAACGCAACTCGGAGGATACAAAAATAGCAGCACCACCATGATTACTGTTATCACGGTGGCAATATTCAGAAGAGTACGAAGGGAAGCTATACAAATTATTGTGAGATGCGCAGAGCCAGGTTTCACTAACACAAATAACACAGAAGTTATGACGGGTAGAAGATAAAAATTTGTAATGCCATCCATTTTTTTTTTTGCAGACTGCGCGCATTGAAATGGATTAGTGAACGACAGGGCAATGAAAAATAAGCCTCAAGTTCTTCAGGTAAAAAGTACGAAGCCATTGGATACAACTTAAAGACTGAAAATTAGAAGGCTTATGCAAGGTTAGGTAATAATAGATAGATCAGAAGCGATGCGAAATACCCGACTGTCGGGAGATTTCCGCACCTTGATCTGACAATTTTCGGTCCAGATGAACTGCCAACCTTTTTCCTTCTTTAAAGCAAGCGCCTTGGAAAACAGACGCTTATTGTCTGGCGATAGATGCTCATTGACGAATATCGCCCAAGGTAAATATACCTGGTAGCGAAGCTTCCATAGAAGCCCATACGTTCAAAACATGGTTGCTTACCGGCGGTTCATGGGGCTTAGCGCCATCTGTGTGAGGAGGGAACACTTCCGGCGGAAGTAAAAATAATTTGACGTCATATCCGTCAAAAACAGAGGTGACGTCATTTTGTTCTCATAGCCGCGAAGTTTGTTTTTGGAGGCCTGCCATTAGAGCTGTATATTCAAATGCCCCGCCATTCGCCTTCATGGGCGTTCCGAGTTTTCAGCGCGAAAAGCGATGCCGGAAAAGATCAGCCGTACGGGTGTCGAAATCGCGTCGCTGCACAGAACATACTTTCTTTGGAGGCCGACGAACACTTTGGGCGTAGATTGCGTAGAGTGCTCGTCCTTTCGTCGGACGCCAAGCCCGTCGGCCAGCGCTGTTGCACGAAAACAACTAAAGTAAACAAGTATCTGACGGTCGCAACTCACTACTTTTGACTGCACAGGTTAAGAGACAATAAAACTACCCGCGTCACCTAATTCAGACAAACGTCGACATGCAACACAACACAACATGTGAGGGGGGCGTATTGTAACAGGTGAACTTTACGAGCGCGCCTTTCCACGCACTCCTAGAGTTGCATGGCATTGCAAGTGATAGCGGCGTCAACGCCCGCCGCTATCGATGGGCGCTCTCACGGTGGGCCCTGAAAAAAGGTATATATTGATAATGATCTAGTCAAATACAGTTGTATCTTTTCTCGCCATGCATATATAAAATGAATTAGGAATTTTATTTTCGTTGAATGAATCTAACTGCGTCTCGCTTTAATTTAAAAACGCTTTTTTTCTTTCCCAGTGTTTATTCTCTCCAAACATAGTCGCGCTTCAATCGCTGCTCCCATAACCACCCTTGCTGATGTCGGTGACAGTTGGTTCTGAACCGCTTTTCGCCCGAAGCTTCGCGACCTATGTGGATCGACCTTGTATCGCCTGCGTGTTCTCTCCTGAAAACCCTACTCTCAGGGTATTCACTCGGGCCCTTCGCGCCTTCTTCATGAATTCAGTCTTTTTTGTTCGAGAGCAAAACCGCACGATTATATTCTTGTGACCAGACCTTGCTGGTACGCGATGCACTGTGTCGACATCAGTGGCTGAGACTGTACAGTTGATTTTGTTGCCGATGGCAGTCAGGATTGCGGTACAATCCTCTCCCTGGGTGTAGGGCACCCCCTTTATTTCCAAGTTATTTAATCTTGAGTATTGCTCAAGGTCAGCGACTTTCCCTTTGAAGGGCCTCGTTTTCTGCTTTGAGAGCGCGGTTTGCCGCAGACAGCTCAAGCTGTTGAGATCGGGCTGACTCGACTACATCGTTTAGAAGCTTTACGCTGTCGTCCATGCGACCAACTTCAGTTCTCATTGCACCGATGTCTAAGCCTGTGTCTTGAAGCCTAGTTTGTATACTAACAACAAGCCGGTCGACTAATTCGTTCAACCTATGCTTGAATATAGCTTCTAACTCGTCCATTCGCTTACAGAGTTCAGCATTTGTCGGCATTGCGAGGATGGCTAAATAGTTAACACAATGTGAGTACAGGAGCAGGGAAAAACGATAGCAGCAACAACAGTAGCAGCAGCAGTTGCAGGATTGACAAATTCTAAAAAAAAATATCAGAAATAGAAGCAACCAACCTGTGAAACCAAGGAAGTTTGCTTAGTTGCGTGCTGGCGAATGCAACTGCTGCTGCTACAGCAGTGATGCTCTCGCTGGGACGGCTTTTATGGCAGGAATCCGGGCTGCGTAGAACGCAGCTTGGGGGTGGCTTCAGTGGAGTGCGCGTCGAGACCAGCACGGTAGTCAGTGCCGCGCAAGCACGTGTAGGATGCACGGGTGAACAGCCAGGTAGTCACCACAGCTATCTGTGAAACCAAGGAAGTTTGCTTAGTTGTGTGCTTGCGAATGTAACTGCTGCTGTGTACGGCTACCGTAAGTCACCAGTGATAAATTGCCGACGCTAAATCAATATCCACTGCTCTCAATTACTTATTCGGACAGTGGCGCTCTGTGTGGAACCGTCGACCCCACAATTTTCGACCGATTTGGTATTGTGCTTAGATACGCGGTGGAGACGACAGCGATATGGTCGCCGTTCCTGGCCGTCTTCTATTCTTCTATAGAATACCGGCTTAGAAGAAGCAGGTTCTCTTGGTTGATACCTTGTGACAGCCTTTTATGGCGCATGGTGGGCGCCTAATACCTCCAAGAAATTTTGCTGACATTTACAAACCAGCCTACCAAGCAACACGGCTAGCATAATACTGTAGGTGCACTCTTCGACCTATAGCTAAATTTGGTGTCGACAACCGAAGATACAAATTCCAAGAAGTCTGCCGAGATACAAAATGTCTTTGTTACTGGCTCTGCGGACGAGGGCTAGGCAGCATACTCGTCACAGGCATTCACGTTCCATTTTTTTCTCAGGGGTTTCTTCAAGATATAGGAAACTTTCAAAGGCAGTTGGGTTGCGCAACGCGGATATACTTTATTTTCCACTCTGCACTGCCACAACCTGTTGTGGTGACAATGTGACACATAATCGTCACCGCGCACAATGATGCCTCGTAGAGCGGACGTTGGCACAGCGCCTTTCGCAGTGTTCACGCAGCGGTACTTGTCAGCTTGTACTCCACCAGCGGCTTTGGTGTCTTGGGTAATTTCTTTCTGCAAGAGAAACAAGCAACGCTTTATTTCCTATTTTTTTCATGAATTAGACTCGCTTTGTTGATGTCGCTGATTGCAAAAAGAAAGACGATGTTCTAACTATGCTTGTCAAATAATATAAAATTGCCCAGCCTTCGAACTCGACAGCTTCCGTCTTGTTTCTACTTGCAAGCTGGCCTTCTCAACTGTGCCAAATCCAGCTATGATCGCAGGATCACACGATAACAGGTTCGACAAAACAGTCTGCATTGGCACGCAACAGACGCCTGATAATAAAACAATATGCCATCTGGAAAGTCTTCGTCGAAATAAAAGAATGAGGGCATATACAGGGGAACACGTACGAAACATTTCGAGATATTTTGTGATCCCATAGCCCAGCGTACTGTGGTTTCATTGAGAACGTCTGCTACAGAAAAGTGTGATTTATGCAGTCTATATTAGGATGATATCTAGTTTCCATCTCTAGATGAACCGCTTACGTAATCTGATGTTATATGTTTCATAATTATATGTATTTTGGTCTAATCAGAAATAATGGTTAAGCATTCACTGATGCAACGTATTATTGACACGCACATGTTTTTAACGAGTGCTGATTCATAGACGAGTTGATAATTCATAATGGGCTGGGAGGCGCTAAAAGGCGCGGACATTGAGACACCCACACATCAGTTCCCGCAAAAAGAATGTACGCGAGAAAGGATAGAAACAAAAGCCATGAACGGTGACGGCTTCATGTATGTCAGTACATAGTCTGTTTTTTTTTTATCGCAACAACTCAGCAGTAACACGAGCACTGAGCGTCACGTGGCCTTGTAAGCATGTGCAGCGCTCAGCGATTGAAGCGCGATCTCGGACAACATGGCGGCAGGAACTTTTTTGCGCCACCGGTAGGCGCTGATCACACTGAGATGATGCATTCTTGTGTCAAATGAAAGCGAAAAGCTTTCTGATGCAACTGCATTGGGCCCCCTCAGCGATCACCCAGCTCTCACCAGTGGTGCAACAAGCGGCGGCCGCCATGCTGTCCGATATCGCGTTTCAATCGCTGAGCACTGTACGCTCTTGCAATTTTTCAATAATACCGTGCGAGCGTCGACCACACGGCGGGTCAGCGCACTTGTAGCGGTGAGGGGAGGCGGGGTCGGCAACTCTATGCGAGCACGCACAAGGTGATTTCTAGTTCGAATGTATTCTGGTACGATCTTTGCTTCAGGATTGCCCCTCGCCGCTAAACGACCACTGACACGCAGCGCGGTCTATTGTTAAGAATTGCAAGGGTGTGCCCTTGAAAATGTTTATTGTCGCGCCAGCGTCGATGCTATGCGCAAGCGCACAGAGTACTCTTCAGTGCGAGCGTCGTCGGTTGTGCTTTTTCACGTTTTGCCGCTAACCGTTCTCACGCGAACCATAACTTTTCTCACTCTTTCGTTTCAGTGGAAGACCGGTCAGGCGGGCGCGCTGTATGGGATTACGTCACCTGTGTTCTGTCACAATTGCTTTATCTAAAGAGGCCATTTAGTCGGATAGTGCTCGCTCCACGAACACTGGTGTATTCTAGAATCGACATGAGCGCCATCAACGGCTGTGTAACCTGCGATGAGACAAATGTATAAATGGTGGACGGGCTCCCACCTGGCCATGCATTCAACGACCGCTGACCGTGCTAGTCACCTCGCTGTCGCCAAGTGAAGCCTCGCGTTCTCCGCTCAAGTTCGTTAAGATTTCGAGTCTTTCATTTGCTTTTTCTGCTATAGCGCTTCTAGCTCAGCGCCCATCATTCTCCTTTCTAATTTACTCTTCTTCATTCAAAGTATAAATTGCTCAGCAAAAAATGTCAGATTGGATTCTTTTAATTATTTTGTTTTAAAGCACGTGCACAAATGAAGAGAGGTAAACAAGGAAAGAAGGCGGCTGGTAGCTGCCACGGAAAAGGGCACAACACCTGTCTGCTACGCCGAGAAGTAGCGTCCTATCGCGTGTGACGTCAGCTGGGGAACTTAGCATGTCGATGGACCTGTCCGGCTCGACTTTTTAACACCGCGTGAGTCTGCAAGTTTGCGTAAGTGTACGGTATATGCGGTGAAGGGGTGGCGCAAAATGGAGCGGTTGTTGCGCTTTCTTTTTCCCACGAGGTAATTCCTATTTGCGCAGCTCTCACTTCGATGCATAGTCATTTCAGCCACAAAATTCCCCACAATAATTACTGAATGGAATTGCGATCGCCCAGACGCCATGGGAATGATGGTACTAGGTGTACAGCAGGGAGGGCCCGTGACTGATGCTTCCCTTCTAGACGTAGCCAGGTGGCGCCACTTCAGCAGGTAAAAAGTAAGAGACGTTTTGAGCATTGGTGGAAACAAAGCAGCGAAGAGATTGATACGAGCGGATCTGTTACAGACATAGGTAGCGGGACAAGGTAGACAAGTTTTAAGGTAGCGAACAAAGATTAAAGAGCTCTATAAAAAATGCTACAATGAAAAGCATCTATAGCATACCCGAGTAACTCAAACAGGCTAGGTGACTACTCGTTACCGCCCCGTTTCAAAGGGGATTCCAATAAAATACTACATCTCCTGGCGTCTTACGACGGCCGCCCGGTGCCTACTGACTGCTTCTGATAAAAAAATATCGTAATAAAAAAAGTAAAACCAGAATCGACATAGTTTAACATTGATTGCGGTTTTACGTCACGGGCTCTATAGGCAAAACACGTAACCTGATCTCAGTTCCCTTCCAGCCGTGCAATGGGTAGGAATGGGAGGACTGCAGAAGAACAGCGCGCCTACGAAGAACACCGTCGTGAACCGAAGCGAGAATGTGCACGGCGACGGCGGGCGGCACACAATACGGACGAAGATCGTGCCGCAAGCGCCAAGCGCATGCACCCTTGGCTGGATCACCCCTACGGACTCCACTCCCATCGTAATTGTAGGTGATTTCAATATAGACGTGGCTCAGCCAGACGGAAAGTGGTTCGTGGCGTTTCTCTTAGAAAGGTTCGGCATTCAATGTTACACAAACATCAGTTTGCCCACGATGCGTCATCGGTAGTGCATAGACCTCGATACAGCTCTGCTGGTCATCCACCTTCACAGAGTGGAATGCCACTGAATTTTTTATTTCTTTTTTTACAGCGTAAGCTGTCACGGGCTCAATACAGTATCCGTTTCGGTTGGTGATGTTGTCCGCCGCCGCCGGTGTCCATCGCAGCTATCGCCAGGAATGAGACGAAAAAGTTCCCGCCGGGATCGAACTGCGCGGGAGTCAGCCATTGCGCCGCGCCAGCGGAAATATGCCCTCTAAAGGCGTCCTAGCACGCGAGGAGTCATACGATATGAGATGCGTGCCGCGTAGCGTCAATGCTTTCACCGTTTGCACTGCAGTTGCATATTATTGCACCAGGTGGCACGCCGTGTAGCAGTTGCATCGTATCGTGCCACTTCCCACGCGACGTGAGATGCGCGCCGCGTAGCATTGATACGCGCAAACGTTGCATTGCCGTTGCGTTGTATTCCACCAGGTGTCGCGACATGCTGCAGTTAGCAGTTGTGTCGTATCGGGCCACGTGTTAAGGGGTGTGACGTGTGTGCGGCGTACTCTCGATGCCTGTGTTTGCTCTTCGGTACACGATATGGCGCCTCCCCACTAGGTACGAACCGCTGCTGAAGAAGCGAATCGTAGAGCTACGCACGCGGCTGCAACCAGGCAACCTCGGGCTCAACAGACCGCTGTGCGGAGAGCAGCACAATGCTGCAGCATGCCGCCTACGCCGGACAGACAGACAGTTCAGTTCATTCTTGTGAAAACGACGCAGAGACTTCGCCGCGAAGACCCTCTAGTGCGCGCTGCCGAAAATGCGGCCCGACAGCTTCGCCGCGCAGACCCCCAAGTACTTGCATTTACCGTCTTCAAGCAGTTTACGACGTTCTCCTATGAAGCCGCTCTTCCAGCTTACGTTGTGACGGGCTGCGTTTGCCACGCAGGCCTTTGACCTTCTTTATTCAACTATATCGGCACTCCAGGCGAATTTTCGCCATCCTCGTCGTCATCACTGTGATGTTCCCAATAAAGTCCAAGTGCGATGAGGTCGCGCCCCGTGCGCCGTATGCTGCGTGTGCGAGGGAAAGCGTGCGAGGGTCAGGTGAGAAGGATGGTGGCTTGCTGTGCACCGTCTTCGCGCGCTCCAAATGTTGGAGGCCACGTGATCAAGCGCGCGCTAGGGTAGGAGAGCGCAATTCTTATATTCTACCTCTACCGTGGCTACGCATGGCCATTCGCGTGGCTGAGTGCATACGCGGTCGGCGCGCCGTGTCTTGCAGGTAATCTGCTGCGGGCTCAAAGGCTAAAGGCGAGCCGAGGTGGCTGTTGGCTTCCTGCGCGCCTTGTGTTGGAAGTCGCGTTTTCTCAAGTTTCGGAGGCGCCGTGAAGGGAGAGGCAGCACGAAGCGTTCACTTCCCCGCTGCCGGCGCTCTTCCAGCGCTGTGATAGCGAGTATTCGCGGCCATCGAGTGAGATCTGTTCATGCTTGCCCGTGAGTGCGTGACATCATGCTTGTTAACTTAATTTAGTAAGCGAATGTTTACTGCACTTTATACGGCCGATAAAGCTTCAACCCTTATATCATGTAGCTGTCCAATACGTTTCTATTGCTGTCAATGCTTTGCCTTTCGGGCGAAACTGCGACTTTTTCTCTGGAGCTGTTCCTTTCCACAAAGTTAATTTTCAGTGTAATAGCAAATATTCTCTAATTAGGCATGCTATCCTTTCCTGATGAATTAGAAATGTTTTGGCTTTTGTTACTTATCTAGGAAACTACCTACAAAAGTAGAACGTAGTGAACGAATAAGTAAATACACGGGTACCTGCGTGGAACTGGCCACACTACGTACACACATGCACACCAACGAAACTAAAATATAGAGCACTCAGAATACCATGCGAAGTGCAAGTGCGCTTCTTAGAAGCGAATATACAGGCGAAAGTCTAATGATCTGTGTATTTTCATTAAAGCAGTTAGCAACATTGCACAACTAAGAACGTTCTGCATTTTTTCTGTTTTCCTTTTCATGACACGTATAACATTATATGGTAAGAAACTTTCGTATTCCACATTGTTTTTTTCTTTATTCTTTTGACACTGCTTTGTTGTTTACTACGCACCATATATTGTACCACTCCCCTCTATAACGCGTATTGCCCTGAGAGTATGACAAATGAATAAAAATATATGCAATAAATGTTCGGAGTGGTGAACCTTTTGTCAACGTATCCTCGTGTTATAGAACACAACCAGCATACCTGTCTAGGCTCTCTGCCTCGTGGAAGGTGTCAGGCAGTGGCTTGTTCAGTGTTTCAGGCAAGAGGAGACTGATTCCAGCCGAGATCAGCAGAAACAGCGCCGGGAACACGAACTGAACGGCCGGATCTGTGACTTCAGCCTGCGCGTATCCGCCGTTGAGACGAGCGAGCAGCGAATGATAGAATGAAGCAAATGCCAACCTTCTCATAGCAGTACTATATTCATAATGTATTAGCACTTGTTGCCGCAATGCCATCAAGGAGAAAACAATAAGAACAAAACAAAATTGTCATATTCTGCTACTGGCTATCGGCAAGCTACCGAAACGACTGCACGCAGAAACAACGGCAATTCTTGTTTTTGTTGGCGTGAGTGCCATTTGAAAGCCACTACCAATGCAACGTTCTTAATCTGTCAGTTCTTGTAGCATATACATTTCACCTTCACAGCTAACCCCACTACAGCCATTGTCGTAGGTACAATACATATATATTTTACGCACACAGACAGCGACAGGTTTTAGTTTTACAGCGGAGCTTTAAAGTCGAGCGTGGTGCATGCGCAGCGATGTTCGCAACATAGCCAAGTCGGGAAAGGGGCAACTGTATAGCGAGAGGGAAGAGAGTGTGGCGAGGGGGAGGAGGGAGGTAAGTGGAGAGAAGGACCGGCGGCACAGGTGGCAGGGCGGAGTTGAGCGGAAGCGGAGCGAATGCACAGCCGCGCAGAGCGCACGTGGTATGACGTTAGTAATGATGTCAGCGCTCCCTGGTAACAGGCGCGCTCTCACATCTGCGGGCCTCTTTCTCGCCCTGGACTTACTCGACGTAGCGCAATGGCGAAGCCGAACGCTAGAACATCACTAAACCTTGAACTCCATCAAACCTTGCTTAGCTTTGATCCTGCTTAGCTAAAGCACGCTTTTCTTCGCTTAGCTTTGCACAACTTTGATGAGGCTTCCCCTCAGCTCCGCTGGTCATTAGCGTTTGCGATAGCAAAGCCATGCGTAATTTTTTTACAGCCATGTCACATCTACCATTCGTTGCTCAATCAACAACTCATTATTACTTGATTGACGCTGTTTGACCGTAGGTAGCCCATGCACCTACATATCGTCATCATTAGTAGGCGTGGCGCTGAATGGCGAAGCAACTGTGCAGACCACTAGCACTGCCTTGCCCCGAGAACAGCCGGCGAGTGCCACTTATAGAAGGCCACGGATGCAGTGCCGATGCCCCGAAGCCTCGAGTTGTGTACTCGCAGCGCGCTGCTACGGAACCGAGTAGGTGCGACAGGACGCTGAACGACATTCAAGGAACAAGGGGGCGATGGCCCGGCTCCTTGTTTGCTTTGCTTTATTTGTCTTTCCAAGAAAGAAAGGAGCGGTCACAAAAAGCTACTGCAATGAGTAGCTTGACGGGGTGACAGCCCCCTTAGAATGACAGCAACGGACAGTGCGTAGGACAAATATAAGAAATGAATAAGATCGGAGAAAATGAAAAAAAAAACAATATATACACAGGAATAATTATACATGTTGGTAGAAGATTGTCAAACATTAGGATAACAGGAACCTGATGTAAACAGTTTGAGCTACATTAAACAAATTATGAAATAAGGCAACATAGAGAAAAAGCGGGAACATTGGAAGGATTGGTGCAAATACACAGTCGAATGAAATCAAGTAATCTTATAGAAAATTTACAAGAACAAGTCACGAAGCTCTTGTCATGTTATGTTCGCAATTTCAACACCATTTTGTTGTTGTAACCGGTTCAACAGTGAAGGTAGCTGGTATCGGAACATCCGTTTACCATAGTTAGTACGATTTCGTGCTACCTCCCACTGTTCCGGATTACGTGTGTTATATGCAACTGCATTAATCTTAAGATTGGCTATGTTTTGCAAAGCGTTGTCCTGTTTTCTTGTACATAATTTGTAGTGGCGGAAAAGCCTGTATATATTCGTAAAGTGATGGAACATTTATTATGCGTAGTTTCGCAAACAATTCAGCTGTATGGGACAAGTAGGGCATCTTACAAGTTAATCTAATAATTCACTTTTGCAGTAAAAACAATTTCGTAATATTAGCATTTGTGGTTGTGCCCCACACAAGAGCACCATGGTTCAGAGTGGAAGAGAATAGCGCGTTATAAAAAAGTAGATTTGTGTTAACCGGAAACACTGCACAATTTCGCTGCAGGAATCCAATAGTACGTGAAAGTTTTTTAACCAGGAAATCAACGTGTGCATCCCACGACATGGTGGCAGAAAAATAGACGCCTAGAGTTTTAAAGGACTGAACGTATTCAAGCGATATACCATTAATAAATAGCGGATGCATGGGGCACATCTTATGACGCGGATGAAACATCAAAGCTTTCGTTTTTGCGACATTTAAACCCAGATGGTTTTGTGGGAACCATTCCTGAATTGATTCAGGAGCCGTGTTTGCATGATTTACTAAATCAACAGCTGAGCGACCAGAGAAGAAAATGCTCGGGTCGTAACGTACTTTACCGTCTCATCAACGCTGACGATGTCGTTGATGTATAAAAAGCATAAAAATGGGCCCATGATGCTGCCTTGAGGTACACCTAAATTAATTTGTCTTGAGGAAGATGTATGTCCGTTAATTTCTACATATTGTGAGCGGTGTCGTAGGTACGGTGATATTAAGGAGTGTGCGTTACCCCTAATACCATAGTGATTAAGCTTTTGGAGAAGAATGTGATGACTAAGGCTATCAAAAGCCTTTGTGAAGTCTAAAAACACACCTAAAACTAGGTTGTGATTTTCTAAGTTTTCAAGTATGTACTCTTTTTGTGCAAGAAGTGCTAGTTCAGTTGATTTATTTTTTTGGAAACCATATTGTACTGGGTTACTTCGGGTTCTTCGCCTTATTAGAACTGATATGCACTTTTAGAAAGATATCATTCTGCCGCTACTATTTCAGCTTCATTAGTTCGAACACGTCCGCATGTGTCCCAAGTGAGACTTAAGCGGCCCGTAATTATAGCACTGTTCCCAGGAAATTAGTGCTCGCGTGTAAGATGCTTGCGTACTTAGGTTACACTTGATGCGCGAGTGATCATTTCTGTAGCGTAACAGCCTCAAGTCAGCATTGGGATTATAAATGTATGTAGTACCTACAGGTCACATTTCTATCACCTGTAACCAATACGTGCTTGCTGAACGCGATGCGAAGCACGTGATCGGTCTTACTTGGAAAACGCATTATCGCACAGCCAAAACAAGTGTCGAGCTTTAGCTTTAGGAAGAGGATCTATTGGCTGGTTTACATTTATTACAAGTGGTGTTATTAGCCTGGCAGTCTGGGCTAGCGATCGCTCCGCTCGTTCAACTCTTTCACCGTTCAGGAACCACATGGATATGAATTCAGTGTCACGTATATATGCGAGCAGAAGGCGTGATACCGTCTTCAGGGGAAAAACATTTGTTGCGCACACGCGTTTGTAAATACTCTTGTTTGTAGGTTGGCAAGTACAGTCTTCCTCTCGGCACTGAAGCGCCGGCAAGACTAAGCAATATTCCATGTCGCCAATCTCCTGACGTTCTGTGCATGGTTGTGGAGGTACCGCACCCAAGCTGCAGTCCAAGCCGATCTTGTTCTTACTTCGTAAATTAGAGTGGCTTTCGGTAGGTTCAGCTCCTTCACTGCACCCGGCTCACTCATTTTATTGTACACGAGCTTACGCGCGCAAGGCTTACATGGTTCGGCTGGAAACAAAGAAACATGGGGACCCTTCCGCTCATATTGGTCTCAAGATTCGCGCGGGAGCTGCCGGGAATCGGTCCAGAGATTGCTTGAGCATTTATTTTTATTCAATAATGTTTCATCGCCTTTAAAATGACGACCAGCAGTTAATGATAATGTCGCCATTGATTCAGGTTAAACATACAAAGTTCTTAGCAAGGGCAGCTATTAGGCTGTACTTGGTCACTGCTACCGAAAGTGTATTAAGTGGAAACGACATTACCTGGTGTGTCGCGCTACGTTCCGTCGTTTTGTCTTTTGCCCTTTATTTGCCAGAAACTGCGTTTCCTTCTCGTTATGCTGGCGTGGAGCTCTGCAGTAACTACGCCCCAGTGCGTTGACTGTCTTGCTGGTGAGCATATGAGAGCTTGTGACGGACATGCAGTGCCTCCCTCCCGAAAATTCCTCAATATGGCGTCTTCGGCATGAAGCGAAATAGATGATGATGATGAAAATGTATTTATTGTAGGATGGCTCGAAGACCTATTATGTGGAATAGGAAGGGGAGAGGGAAGGCGAAATTAGAGCCGTCCTAGAAGCTGCGTGTCCTTGGCGAAACCCAAGAGCGAGTCCAGAATGACCCTGTCGGAATCCGCCAATCCAGTTGCCGGCCTAATCCACTCCTCGTAGAACGACACTTGCACCGCCCTCAGGTGGTGGTCCCGCTTCTTAGCGTAGCGCTGACACTCCCAAAACAAATGGGCTGCGGATGGTCGCGTGGCCACGCCGCAGTCAGGACACCTGTGCGGCTCCTGGGGTGCTTCTTCGTCCTCCGAGGCTGTCGAGGGGCCAGGTTCCTGCGACGGAAGGGGGCCAGGAAAAGGGAAAGGAGGACGTCTCTCCCTGCGTGTCCGGTACTGCCGCCACCGCTCTAGCACGTCCGGTGTAAGGACGAAGCCGGAACGGAGCCTATGCAGCAGCACCTGCCCCGACCTGGGAAGACCCACGGGAAGTGGGTTTGGGTCTGGCGGGACACTCGCACGGAGTTTCCTCTTGCGTCGGTTGGCTGCTACTCTCAGAGCTCTGTCTGGGTCATACGGTGGTCCTTTTGTCGTGCTAGTTGTGCTGGCGCTGAGGGTCTCTGAAGGATCCCGGGAGATGACGCGGTTGGAAAGAAGGGCGCGCGCCGCCTCATGGGCTCTCTCATTTCCCTCGATGCACTGGTGACCAGGGATCCAATGAAGTGTTGCAGTGACTCCGCAGACCTCTGCACGCCTGAAGGCCTGCTTGACCAATATAACTTCTGATGAGGCTGTGTGGCGAGACTTGCAAGCATGCAGCGCATATTGGAAGTCTGTGTATATATGGATGTGTTTTGCATGCGCGTTGCTTGAGACCTGGTCTACTGCCCAGCCTATCGCCCGGAGTTCAAGTTCAGTTGGGTCGTCGGCATCAGCAGTTATGAACGTAGAATGTGTCGCACAAGAACCGACTACGTGGTAGGCGACTGCTCCCTCACTGGTGCGTGGGTCGAAAGCTGCGTCAGTGTACACTTGTTCTTGGCTTGGTGGAGCATCTGCCAGACTCTGCGCATGACGCGCAGCAAATGCTGCTCGACGGTGCGCATGTTGTGCGCCCATGTTTCGGGGCGTTGTGTTGGTGTAGTGTCGCCGACAGCAATGTCATCCCAAGGTGGAATTTCCGATGGCAGTTGGGGTAAAGTTGATATGTCCTTTCCCATGTAGGCCAGTAGTGCCCTGCCTTGTCTGGTGTGCTTCAGGCGCTCCTCGTGGCCTGCCTTCGATGCTTCGATGGTTGCGCGGAGGGTAGGCAACTTCGCATATCGATGCAGCTCCTCGACACGTGTGTGCTTCGAGAGCCCTGTGATGATGCGAAAAGCTGCTCTGTGGAGTACCTCTAGCTTTGTCCAGTGCCGAGCAAGCAGGTCATAACAGCGTGCTCCGTAAATCGCTCGGGATGTCAGCAGAGCACTCACAAGTTTTCGGCATACGTCGGTACCAGCACCACCCATGCGGAAGCAGATCCGTTTTATGAGGTGCATAGTCTTGTGCCACGTCCTGCGAAGGTCAGCGAGCCACGCATCCGCTGTGCCTGTGTGGTCAATAGGTATCCCGAGAACGCGCACTGGTTTTTCCGATCGCTGCAGTGTTTCGCCTCCGAGAGTGAGGGCAGCTTCATCTTGCGCTGAGCCTCGGATCACCACGTGCGTTGTCTTCTCTGGAGATGGCCGCATACCAGTTTGTGGAAGGTAGTGGTCAATAACGTCAAGTGCCGTCTGCAGGGTCTCTTGCTGATTGTGAATCGGTCGTGACGCAGTCCATAACGCGATGTCATCTGCGTAAATGGTGAAGCCCAGTTCAGTAATAGCCTCTAGTCGCTGAGCCAGGCCTATGATAGTCAAATTAAAGAGCAGGGGTGACAGTATGGAGCCTTGCGGGACTCCCACCATGTTTGGGTAAACCTTCCCGACGTCTCCGTCTACCCGTACGGAAAAAGTGCGATCTTGAAGGAAAGAGCGCACAAAGTTGAGTGGGCGGCCTGTGATTCCGTGCCTCTCTGCTGCTTCGATGATGGCCTCATGCGTCACAGTGTCAAACGCTTTCGGGAGGTCCACCGCCACGAGGATGCTCGGATGACGATTTCCTCGACCGACCGTCTTTCGACGCAGTACACCTTCCTTCACAAGCAGGAGGCTGTCATGGGTGCCTAGGTTTGGTCGAAACCCTGTCTGTGCTGGATGGAAGCGACCCTCTGTTTCTAGAAAGTGAGATATGCGCGTCAGGGCCATTCGCTCCGCCAGCTTACACGTAGTAAGTGTGAACGATACTGGGCGCATGTTAGACAGTACATCTGGCTCTTTGTTTGGTTTCGGTATGGGTGTGACGATCCAATGCTTCCATTCTGCTGGGATTTCACCGTTGACCCACACTGCATTAATCTCATCGAGAAGTTGCTTCTTTGCGTATTCTTCAAGATTCCGCAGAGCCACCCACGTCACACCGTCATGGCCTAGTGCGCTACGCGCGTTTATAGAAGAAAGTGCCTGTTCGAGCTCGAAGAGCAAGAATGGGGCCTGGAGGCCCTCGTCGGTCACTGGCTGCGTTTTCTGGTAAATGTCGGCGTTCGGGGACCCCGACGGTTGGGGAAAGAACGTCTTCGCGGCATCATCTTGGAGCTGGATGACTGACTGGCCAGTTTTGAGCAAGACGTTTGAAATAGCACTGCGTGTTTTGCGCTGACCTGTCATAGCCTTGAACGTGTACCACACCTTATGGAGGCCAGTTCTTTCACTGAATGATGAGCAGTGCTGGCTCCAACGTTCCCGATACAGGCACTTGGCGTATCTTCTAGCGACGGCAGTGCGACGTCGAAGTTGCACACGGTCGCGATGTAGTCGGCCATTCTCTACGTACGTCAACTGTGCTCGGTTGCGCGCATCCCAAAGGTTTAGCATGTGTATGTCCGGCGCCGGTGCATCAGCTCTTACCTCTGTCTCAGTAGTGGTCATTCGCAGGGCGTGCGACGCCCGCTCTCGTACGGATGCAGTCTTGGGTTGCTCTGCAAATGCTCTTCTGTAGGCATCCCACCTGATCGTGTGCACAGTGCGGCCGGCCGCACATTTTCGTCCCATGTTCAAAGTAATCCACAGTGGATAGTGATCGCTGCCCCAAGCGTCTGGGTCACATCGCCAGTCTTTCACGTAGTCTGGTGTGGACAACGTTAGGTCCGGGGTCGTGTTACGCTGTCCACTATGCAGCGCGGCTCGGGTGGGGTAGTCGGTGTCATTTGCGAGCACTAAGTCAGTTGTCTCCGTGGCATCTACGAGTGCCGTTCCCCGGGGCGTGTGATAATCATAGCCCCACTGCGGATGCTTGGCGTTGAAATCGCCACCTATCAGGAAGTCGTCGTTTGGGTAACATCTGCGCAAAGCGCGAATCCATGTGAACGAACCGCGTGTGCGGGAGCTAACTTCCGGGCGCATGTCTACCGATACCAGTACTACATTGCGCTTTGCGATCTTGCAACGGACAGCTACCACTTCCTGCACTGCAGTCGAATACTTAGACGTGTCAATCTGTGTTTGCGGAATGTCTGTGCGCACCGCTTGTCCCCGTATCACAAATTCGTCGGCTGCACCGGCGATACAAGTTGGGCTGCTTGGTTCGATGCCGTTTCCTGTTTCGATGCTCTATTGACGGTTGGTAATAACCATTGAACTTTCGTAGTGTCTGATCTGTGCCATTGGTCTCTTGAAGTAGAAGCGCAAGAGGGTGGCCGACACAGTCAAACAAGAGGTTCAGTTCCACCGCACAGGTTCCCAGCCCCCGACAGTTCCACTGTAGCACGTGCGGAGTGGGACCGTCGAGAGCTGTACGCGAAGCTGGGTGGCTACTGACGCGAGGCGAAAAGCTGCTGGAGCGAGCCATATTGTCGCTGGAAGTGCTGCTCCTGCGCTTGGAGGAGGATGCAAAATTTGTTGTACCAGCAGAGCCAGATCCGTCCGCTGTGTTATGGTAGTAGAGGCTGGTTTTTGCATTTTGGTCGGTTCCTGCGGATTACATGGCTGCTGCTGCCGCTTGGAGCGAAGCCGTTCTAGTAGAGCTGCATGCCTTTTTTCATTCTCTTCTAACTTCCGCCGCAGTTCGGCGTTCTGTCGTGCGAGTTCTGCGACCTCAGCTTCAGCACTATTATTCGATGGGTCGACTAGCTGCGATGGTGAAGGTGGCATCGGGGTGGTATAATGCGAAACGTTCGCCGGCTTGGAAGCACTTGGTCAAGTTTGCTTGAGTGCTGCTGCGTAGCTGAGGTTGGAGCCGCTTCCTCTCGCAGTCGGTTGTGCGCAGTTCTTTCAAACAATCTCGTTCACTGCTTCCTTTAAGGTAAGTGGCTGCGTTGAGACGTTCTCGTCCTCAAGTCGGTGCTGCGTCGATTTAACGTCATGGGGCTGGACAGTTGTGCGGAGGCTTCTCGATCGGTGCACGCCATGCCTTTTACGACGAGAGCGGCGCCGTGAGCGGGGCCGTGAGCGGATTTTCTTAGCGAGGTTTGCGTCAGACTTCAGTTTCGCTGGACACTTTGGGTCTGTAGCCGTGTGACCTTCTTCTTCACAGTTGCGGCATTTGGGCGTTGTCTGTTTGCATTCATCGCGAGCACTGCTTCCTTCGTGTGTCTTGCCGCATGTAGGGCATACTGCTTCGTTCGGACAGACATCCTTTTTATGACCAAAGCGATGACATCGTTTACACACAATGCTTTTAGGTTCGTAATTGAAACCCGGGGGATGCGGCCGCAGTAAACGACGGTGTTAGGGGGTTGGCGTCCTTCAAATGTCAGCAAACATGTCCCACGCTTTCCCATTGGGCGCGCGTCAAGGATACTTCGGTGCTCACAGGTCAGTGCTGCCCGGAGTTCAGTCTTCGTTTCATTGCAGTCGACGTTGTATATCACGCCTCGGCACATGTCTCGGCCGGGTGCCTGATAGACTTGTAATGGTATCTGCTCGCGGTTCACGTCAAGTTGCGAAAGCTTGAGAAGCCCGTCAGCTTGCCTCTTGTCGTAAACGAGCAATCTTATGGTGTTAGATGCTGGTTGTAACGCGTACGTCAAAGGTCTGGTGTTGACGGCAGCGGATGTGGCCGTCACGGAGTTGCGGTGGAGGTCCTTGCTTGATACAGTCGTGAGCGCCACATTTACCCGTGGTTTCACGACTAGCACGAAAGCTTCTGGTAGTGTTTCCTTTTCGGGCCGTGTTTGGTTGTGCTTACGCTGTTGCACTTTCCACGCTCCTCCGTCGCCGTAATCGTCGAACGCGTCCTGGGAGAAGCCTCCGGCGTCTCTACTGGCCTCCAGCTTCTCAGCTGAGGATGCGTAAGAAAACAGTTCTTGAGACGCGGGCGGTGCGGTCTCTTTTTGTCGTGGCGTTGTCACATCAGATTGTTGGCTTGAAGACGTCGGTAGTGCTTGCGTTTGCATGTTGTCTTCGTCGCTGGAAAGGGCGGACGCATCTTCGTAGGCCGATGACGTGAAAGAGTCGCGCCGCGTTCGTTTCGATACCGTGCTGGCCGTCGTTGACAGGCTTGCAGAGCGGTCTCTTTCACGACGGTGGCGGCTGCGGCTGCGTTCGTTCAGTTCCCGATTGTTCTTTCGTCTCTGGCGTTCGCGTCTATGTTGTTGGTCAGTGGTAGCATGCTCACATCGTTCTTCATGGGCCTCAGCAGAGCGTCCGATGGTAGACGCTCCTGGAACGCCTTCGGGACGCTGCGTAGTCGCTTCGTTGCTCAATTCTTGGGCTGACGCCGTCAAAGGTGATGGTCCCGGTTGTTGTTCATGGTCAACAGATGGTGGTAGCTTCGATGACCCGGGCTCGGCCATCAATGCCGCCGTGGCCATGCATTAGGCTTAGCAAGGCCACCCGCTGGTGCGAGAAAGCGGCCGTAAAACGGTCAACTAGCAACGCACCTTTCCGAGGCTTGTCTCGACGCGTGGCCGATGCAACAGCGAAGAAGAGGATGTGCGACAGCAGGAGGTGAAAACGCGAACAGCTCGCGTAACAGTCGAAGAGAGTCGGAGCGCCAGGAGCATACGTGCGCTCGCATCCGAACCGGAAGTTGACCTCCCAAGCGAAATAGATAGATTTAAATGGAGTAGCTGCGGTATCTTCGGGCTCTGAATACCTGCTATAAACTCTCAACGACAAATAGAATGAATGTCAGGTCGTTGACGGCTTGGAATTCACTGAAGAATTCATACCTGTAATAACACATTTCAGGGCTTGTCCGCTCTCGCACTGCGTGTCCAGACGTAGGCCTGCTCGAGTGCGCGGAAGCCGTCCAAACCAATGTCCACTCAGGGCACACAAAAATGTTCTTGTCACACTTACGACACATAAAAGCCGTTATCGCTTTTACATTTGATCGGCATCCCGCAGACTAACGCACACTAATGCGCCTCCTTCGAGAGCTGTTATACTGGATAACGTAAGCGGCCATTTTTGTGCGTGAGCCCAGGCGTTGCATTTATGTAAACGGCACTGATCGCGTAGCGAGAGAAACAACCCTCACCAGGTCCCGGAGGAAAGGCGCCACCATGGCACCGCAGCGTGAGCAGGTGAGCACGCAGGCGAAGCCGAAGCTGCGGGCTGACGTGGGGAACACCTCGAGCGCCATGATCCACTTGATGAAGCCCGCGTTCAGCACCAGGAACCGCACCAGCACGTTGGAGCCGATCTTTACCCAGCTAGGACTGTCTGCAAGGCGGTGAGGGAGGATATAACTGTTAGTGGGGAGCGAAGAAGGGCATTTCTACTGATTAAATACTGCCTATCTGACACTAGATCAAAGCAGGAATAACACCTAAATAATAACACCTAAACACCTAAATAATAAACTACAAGGATATATGTTAACAATGTTACATAGAATACTGGTTTGAACAATGATGCGTGGATTCCAGAAATGACTTTAGAAGCTACAGGTTATACAGTGATACATTCATATATATCAACAACCGTGAACAGGGCAATCGCGGCATATTTAAAAATATAAGATGAGTAGGTTTAGATAAGTACAATGCAGGGGGTACAAAATACTACATACGCTACACATGGCAATACAACAGAATTAATGAGTTGTACAAATAATGAGTTATTTAGTGGAAGTTACAGCTTCAGGCATAATGTGACTTAGTCGTGCAGTGCAAGTATATTTCCTCGAGTATTGTTGTGAACTGGTTTAGCGAAGATGTGTTAGCTTATTACAATAAGGGATTGTATTATTACAATCCCTTATTGCTGTCGGAAAGTACGAATATTTCAAGCAGTTAGAATGATGCGTGTATTCAGTGAGTGTCAAAGAGTGCTTGTTACGTGTTGGCCTTGCTGAAGGTATAGAAATGTACCAAGTAGTGTCCATATTTACGTGGTTGTGAAGCTGGCACATTAATTTCAATCGTGCTAATTTCGCTCTATTGTCAAGGCTAGGAACGCCAGCCCTTTTTAGTAATTCGGTGGGTGAGTCTGAAAGTTCATATTTGTTAAAATAAACCTAACCGCTTTTCTTTGGATGCGTTCTAGTTTATTAATGTTATGTGTCGTCTGTGGGAACCATGCAATGTTAGCATATTCCAGAACTGTTCTAACGAATGTTTTGAAGGCTAGGAGTTTGGTTTCAGGATAAGTAATTAAGGCGACACCTCCAGAAGGGTACGACGGCTACTTCATTCTAAACTGAAAATACAGAGGATACAGCATAAGTGTCACGATTGACTTGCTCTAACCTAATTTTAGGGCCAGCAGCGTGGACTCTTGTCAGTGTTCTTCATTCCGACTCAGGATTAAGCGTGGCGCTAATGTGAACACGGCTACTTCAGGTACTGGATAAACATGTATTTGACGCTGCAGGTGCATACGCCACTTCGACACCACTGGGCTTACTGCTAGTGATGTCTGTTAAATAGGCACTCGCCCTCGTGAACGGGATGCCAGACACAGTCACGACATCGCCGACAGTTGCAGATTCAACATGCGCACTCAAATATATAGCGTGAAACAAAAACACACTGTCGCCAGCGTTCCCTTTCCCCGACTTGCTGCGCTAGGCGCAATTGGTGCGGCGGTTGAAAAACTCATGACGCATATAATCTTGCGCAATCCTCATCAGGATATGCATCTCTTGAAGACGCTGATAAATTTTTCAGTGGTTATGTCTTCGACCAACTCCAAATGCACGGTCCTATACGGGGTGGCCATTTTTAAGTTTTACGAAGTTTTCAAGAATTGCCTGAGGCAGACAGCATATTTTTTTTTCCTTGAGCTGCATTAACAAAACAGACGCACAAGCAATTTAACCATATATTCAACTATATTCAACAAAGATTCACAAATTCACTTTTTAATTAATTACTTTACGGCCCATATTGCTATTTACGCATTGTAGCCGGTGAGTTTGCAGGACGTTTACACTTCAAATGAATTTCCAGGATGACATCAGTTTCGAGATATTATTTCCCAAAGTATGGGACGAAATACATGGGCGTTCCAGTTACTTTTGTGCTTCAATTGATAAAAGAGCGTTTTGTAAAAAAAAGTTAATACTACAACAGTGCGTTCTTAAGGCGAGTTTGATGGCGAATATCTCTGAAATCGTGTCATTCTGGAAATTTATCCCTAGTGAATGCGACTTGCAAACTCGCCGGCTACAATTCTTAAACTGCAATATGTGCCGTAATTTTACCAATTAGGAGTTAATGAGTGATTTTTAATTAGTTAAATATGTGTTTCGATTTATCGTGCAAGTAATGGCCGCCTGAATAATCCAGCTCAAGGACTAGAATTATGTTATCCGAAGGAGGCGATGTTCAAAAATTTTGTAAAACTTACAAATGATCACCCCGCATGGCGCAAGTGAGCAGTGCAGTACAGGCATGGCCTTCACCGCTGTTTTTGGACGGAGCAGTGGGCCTGCAAAGTCAATAGGGGCGGCGTAGCATTTCTACTGCGATCTCTAGGTACCTGAACGGCTGAACTGTTTTGCCTACATGCGGGAACAGACCAGATATGAAGGCATCGTTTTCTTGACTAGCCGTCTGGCATGTGGGATGCAAAATAGTCCCCGAATTTGTGTCCGGCTGTCTCTGATGCCGCCATTAAGGACTTTCATGTGAGCTTGCGGGGTAGTAAAGTATCTGAGCCACTGAGTATCCGCCCTGCAGGTGTTCCCCAACGTTGTCGTCTAGATGCTTCTTCAAGGCCCAACCGTCGTTGCTCCGTCGTGCACACCCAGTATTGTGTACACTGGGATTTCACGCTAATGATAGGCCTGCAGCGATTACGACACAACCGCGCACCCACCACGGTAGCTTAGTGGTTGTGGCGTTTAACGTTATCGTCCGAACAATAAAAGAAGAATCTTTCGCTCAACAAAACGGTCTAACAACTCATGCGCACGGAACAAATATTATACTGCGGAAAACGTTGAAAACACTATATTGAATTGTGGCGTTTTATGTGCCAAAACCATGATTTGATTGTGGAGCACGCCGTAGTGGGGAACGACTCTGATATAATTTTAACCGCCTCGGGTTCTTTAACGTGCACATAACTTTATATACACGAGTGTCCTAGCATTTTGCTGCCACCGAAATGCGGCCGCCGTGGCTGGGTGGAATGTCGTAAAGCCGTAAAGCCCTTGGATCTTCTCAAAGTGGCCAAAGGCTTTGATAGAGCATCCGTTCTCAATCGGCGTTTGGGCCCAGCCATGCCCTTTGATAATATATGGCTTTGATACGACGATAACAGCTTTCGCAGTTGCCGGGGTATTCTGCGTTTGTTCGCGCAAAGGGAAAGGAGCGAACGGCTTTTGAAGAGACGCCCAACTCCCGGATTGGCTGCCTAATGTCACACTGCTTCTTAATGCAACACCGCTTGTAGGGCTGGCGCAAATAAATATTTTTCTCTTGTAATAAACCAGGAGGCGCTGCTGGCACTTGTCGCTACTTTTCAAAATCCAGGGGCTTTACGACGTCGAGCTCAGCAGCACATCGATAAGTTCACTGCCTAACAAAGAAAAACGTTTTTTCTTTCACGAGCACTGTCGGTTATCTCGCGAAATAAGGCCTCACAATAGACTATTATATCTGATACCTCCCAACCAACCATTGGTTTTGTTTGATGAACAGAACGTCAAATTCCAAATCGCGAAACCGCTGAGCAACTTAACTGCGTACCGTACTCACTTTTGACAGCCGAATTCCTGTTAATATTTGACCTCTCATTCCTTATCTCGATCATACAGTCATGCCTGACATCACTGTTTGTCTCAACGGCCTGCGCAACTAATTGATTCATCAAAACGTACACCTTCTTCTGGTGCCGCAAGAATGCCGAAAAACACCAAACTGTAAGCATTGATCCTTATCATCACGAGTGGTTCCGGAAAACGGGAGAGTGCGCCAGATTGTTCTGGTCCCCCAAAAGGTCCTCCAGATTTGTGCAGCAGATTTCGCTCACTAGTGTTCTTTCTAAACTAATGGAACATGTTCACTCTCAGATTGTAAACGCTTTAGTGTGCTATAGCTTTTTCCATCCAGCTCACCACGACTCGCGTGAACATCTTTCGTGCGACAGCCAACTATAGCTTTGATTCAAGTTCCAGTCTCGACCTAAACATACCTTTTCCTGTGAAAGGTGGGAATTCGGCCTTGTGGGTGCGACATGCTTTAATTAAAGTACAACAAACAGAGACAAACTACAACACATGTACATTTGTTGTACCCTCCGTCGGTCCCTGTTTTTTGCGCTTCCTTGCACTGCCTTGTCTTCAGTTACGAAAACGCACTTTACTAATTTCCACCCCCACGCCTACTGCTAAAACATTCTCGTCTCAACATTAATGACTTGTTTCTCGACAGGATACGCAGCATTCTTAGTAATCGGCAGCAATTTGTATATGCTAAAACACGATCAACACGATCTCCTATTCTTTCCGGCGTAGCACAATTAAGGCACAGTTCTCTGATCCCTATTTCTTTTTAATTTACATTAATGAACTTCTGACAACTCTTCTAATATTCGCTTGTTCGCAGACGACTGTTGTTGGGTTTCAAGTTGTCTGTAGGTTCCATCCCACCGCTGTCAACGAGAAGTTGCTGCGACTCGGGTCCGAGCGGTCATTACGGGTTTTACGTGGCTGGTGATGTGCCAAGTGCCGGGCGATCAAGAGGTCCGGGGCGACGTCCAAGAGATGCAAAAAGGGTTCATTTATAACATTTACATTTTGAGAGTTTACGAGCACGAACGAGCACAGGAGGTCCGCTTTTTAAGCACTTCATTTTCCCCCTTTCTCTCGTAGGGGGAATTCACTGTTGCTCTCGACCAATCACAATCGCCGGAGCGTTTACAAAATCCCGCCTCTGACGTTGCACCGTTTCGCCGGATTACGCCTCCAAGGTTGCGCAACCGCCCCCGCATACGGGCAACCGCTTGGCGACTTGGGAACATCAATTCGATGGCGGTCCCACGGAAATTCTCGTCGTTGGCCCTTAGGCCCGGATTCTGAAACACTCCTTTCCTTACTAAGGACGTCTTACACGCTGTAGGGCGACCTGGCGTCAATTCTGGAACGTCCCTTATTAAGGGGCACTAAGTTAGGGCCTCCTTGGTGCTTCCTCGCGCTTAGGGAGCCGGCATGCTACCTTTATGCTTCCTAACCGCGCTCCTCTACCTGAACGCATGCTTCTCCGCAGGACTTTGCACGCGGTACGCTCGGTTTGGATAGGTGCCGTGCGCAGCCAACGCCGCCGGAGCCAGCCGCCGTGTATTGACGTCCAGTTTGGTTCCGCAGACTGCGCTTTGTGCCATTTCTTTTGTGAGTCTGTTTTTCTGTGAAAAGCGAGCGGCGAGAATGGCGGCCTTGCGATATTTATCCGAAGACGATAGCTTCGAAAGCTATGCAAGGTTTCTTCGACGTGCAAATGAACTTCTTTACGGGACTGTGTACAAGCCTCCGCCGTTGACTCCAGTCCGGTATGTGATTGGCAGGCAGTATCCACTGGAACACTACAACGAAGTGATGTTTCTAGCCTGGTATCGTTTTTCCAAGCGAACTGTTACAGCCATACTGGCAGAGCTGCAACTGCATTTAACACTGACAACAAAGGAGCGCCGCTACCTGCCCTGTTGAAGGTCCTCATCGCACTGCGTTTTTACGGAACGGGTGCCATGCGAACTGTTGTAGGCGACCTTGTGTGTGCATCCCAACCATCGATATGCCGATGCATTTGAGATAAGACACAGCTGATATGCCTACGTCTGTATACCAAGTACGTGCGGCTGCCAAACGCCAGTGAAGCGAGGTCAGTCATGACTAGGTTCTGTGCCATTGGAGGATTCCCCAGGGTTTCTGGGTGCATAGATTGTTCTCATATACTCATTACAAGCCCCGGTGTAGACAACGCAGAAGAGACGGAGGAAAACGAGCCGCCCGCCCCGAGAAGCGTCGTAAGTACGAAGCGGCCAGGCGAGTGGATTCAGATGAGGATAGCACCCGAAACGTGTTCAAGTCACTGGACGACAACTCCTTATCCTCCCGCCTCACCGACCATCGGGCCGTCTTTGTGGCAATTGAGAAACAACAAGATGAAGACGTTCACAATAAATACGTTACACTTTAAAAATGTCTAGTCTTTAACGTAACCATAACTTCACGAGAGGTAACTACCAACCTAAACATTCAGACGTACGAAGCTAAACGATAAAGATGTAATCCTAGAGGAAACCAAGCTAAACAATAAGATTAACCGTGCCTCTCGCTACGTACACCCAGGCATAACTGAGTTAAGCCACAGCCAATTTTTCTTCCTCCGGGAAGTAACTTGGGCCCGGCATGGCAAATACACACACACACACACACACACACACACACACACACACACACACACACACACACACACACACACACACACACACACACACACACACACACACACACACACACACACACACACACACACACACACACACACACACGCACGCGCGCGCGCGCGCGCACGAAACAAAAAGCAAGCAAAAAAAAAGAAAAAAAAAAGAAATCAACGCCTGACAAACCGAACTGTCAGATGCTGTCAAAGTTGCTAGACTGAGCTTGCTTTCCTGCCATGTGCGCCATTTTTGAGCTATTTTTACGTCATTAACGAAAGAAATGGAATTTATGCCCTGGTATAGAAGTATAAATGCAATTCTAACAGCGCCGGAAGTTCGCTTTGGCAATTCCTTACAAATATTTTGCATTTTTTGTAAGTAATCTCGAAACCAGAAGCCTGTACGTTCCAATTCCTTTGGTGAGGCGCTCCTTCCGCAGGGAAGGTGAAAGGAAGCTTTTAGAATTCGCGATGGCCTTCTGAGGGCGCCTAACGTTTCGGGAGCATAAAGCCCCTATATATAAAAAAAATGTCACAGTTTCGCCATAAGGGCGAAGCAATGAATGCGATAGCAACACAGCAATGTCATACGAAGTAAGGTGAGTGGCTTTGGTAGCAATATGAATTGTAGTAAACATGAGCTGATTAAGTAAGCAGGTGTGCTGCGGCGCAAGTAGACCGACATGAAGAGAGACTCGATGACCACGAGAAGGCGCGTGTGAAACGGTGGTGTTGATGAGAAGCGCTTCCCGTGGGCAGCGCGTGCGAAGGGACACGCCTGTAGCGCTGCACTGCCGACCCGGGCAGCATTTGCATGTGTAGCGTGCGTTGGAAAATGTGGCCCGACTATTACTAACTGATTGAACAAGCGTGGTGTGAGCGCGCACAAACATGATTAGATCACACAGAATGACTGCAGACAACGACTGTCAAAACGCTGGCAGCAAGCGCATACGCCGCAGCAGCGGGCGAAGCTACGTGCGGTCTATCGCTTCAACGGAAACTGAGCGGCGAATGCACGGCGCATAAAGGTCAGAGCCGTGTGGAGATAAGAGGCGAGCGACGAGCGCGGTTGTTGGCAGAGTAGAAGTGCCCCCCCCCCACGCGCTCCCTCCGGCGCTGGCTTCCCGCTTCCTTGCTTGCGCGTGGGTGATTGAGTGCGTTCGCTCTCCGTGATAGCGCGCGTCCCCGCACGCTTCCGCTCGGGCATACGGCGCGCGGCGAAGATTTTATCTATAGGGAACCTCACGGCGACGACGACGGCGATGGCGACGCCGACGGCAGAAATCCGGTTGAAGTGTGCATATAATTGCTATCGCAATAAAAGTACCGCCATCCACTTCCCTCCTCCTCCGTTCCACTATCGCGCTCGGCGCGACCAGCGCGATCGAGGCGTGATATCGACAGTGGCGCCGCCTGCGTCGGGCCTGCCGTGGCAGACGACAGCTAACGCGCTACCTGAGGAAATCCGAGGAAAACTTCGATCGCGCCCTGCGGAGAAGTTTTTGAGGCGCGATTTTGCTTCGTCAGTCAGTAACTGGTCTTAATAATGCCGTTTTGAAAGTAGCAACGCGACGATGCGAGACGGCGCAAATATCATAGTGTGCAGCAAGCGTTTGCGCACGCCGGATGAAAAAAAAAAAAGCCTTTTGCCCTCGCCTTGCCGGTTGCGGCAACTTAAGGTGCAGCAGCATGCCATCACAACGAAGTTCTTGTCCCTAACACGTTTGATCCATTTGTGCGTACAGCACTTTCGTCGCACAGGCCCGAGAATGGCAGTCGGAGCGCGCTGGAAAGAAAAAAATATACAAAAGCGCAACGCGTGCTTCCACGTGACACGGATTGGCCAATGGGGGAGCGGAGGAGGCTGGGGCGACAGGAGGTGGCAAGGAGGAAACGCCAGGGTGAGCGCGGTGGCGGCAACATCTAAGAATGGCGCTACTTTTTATATATAGGGGCTCGAAGGTAGCATGCAGGACTCCTTGGGTAAGGTAGGGAAATGGTCTAAGGTTAGGAATTTTTGAATCCGGGCGTAAAGGATTGTGGTAGAAGTCATAGTCATGACCACGACTCAGCAAAAATGAGAATGACTCAGCGAAAAGATTAACAGTCAAAAACCAATGGAATGGGTTCGGATGTGGTAGTAAGTGAAGGAAGAGGCGAAAGATTGATGGTCGAAGTCATAGTCATGATCATGACTAAGGCTTTCGGCTTAAGGTCGTTTGGGCGTAGCTAAAGGGACTCTTGAGGACTCATGACATGAATGATACGAAAGAGGCGCCTACGTCTTGGTGCTTGCTCTCATGGTCGTAACGTTACCTTGGTAGGCTGCCCGCACACTGCTTCGCATAACATCGATTCCCTCAGGGCGTGGGATTTGCCGGCTTTTTTCATCATCGTCATATAAATTTTCATCAAGTGAATTGCTGCACGTCAAATTACGTATCCCTGTTTACCGCTTTGTAGAAAAATCCCGGTATACTGTGAGTAATAACTAGAGATTACCTCACTAATTCAATGATAACCAAGATTGTCTCTATTAATAACTACGTACTTCCAAAAGCACGCCCGCATTATTGACAGCAAAGGATCCTGTTATCGTTATAAAGCTTTACAATGACCAATTATCTGCTAAAAATGATCAATGTCCTTCATAAAAGCATTCATTTGGTTACATAATTTCTGGCATTTTTATCTGCTGTGTAAGCATAAGTCAGTTGACTAGTATAGATTTTACTACTAGCGATGTCTATTACAGTACATATCAGCTCGTCCACCTTTAATATTATTTTGATACTCCTCGCCACAGCCAGTACACTCTCAATGTTCTGCCAGTAGTTCGTTTCTTTAAGAATCGCCCACTATTCGGAGAAAACGATCCAGGCCAGTGTTCCCCATGGAACTGCGTGCCGAAGGTTACATTGGCGTTAACGTTCCTAAAGTCTACGGGTCGTCACGATATACTTTATGAACAACGCCTGCTACCGCTGCATATTGTATGTGGTTTACGTTGTTCGGTGCTAGTCTCACTTCTTATTTTTATGTGGAATAAAACGTGCAGGGTGGCCAACCAGAACTACCTTTCGCGAACCTCTGCGCCCGCTTTCTCTTTTACAGCGAAGCTGTTAAGGGCTCAGTGTTCGATGGTCGTGTCCGTGTGTAGAAAAAAAAAACTCTCATTGATCGTATGCTGTATGTGCGAGTGAAAGCGCGCGAGGGACGCGCGCTTTCACAGGGAGCGAACGCACGGCGGAGAGCAAATGCGACTTCTGTCGCGCGAAAGGCCGTGGGGGGACGGGAGGGAGAGAGGGGAGGCGACGTTTAGCTGCGGCACCAAATGCGTATCTTGCGACCGGGTGCAAGGGGAACTGGCGACTCAATCCCCCACGCGAAAGGAGGAAAGCGGGAAGGCAGCCCGGGAGGGAGGGAGTGCCGCTTTTGCTCTGCGAGCAATTAACGGCGTACTTGTACTTTGCGCGGCGACGGGCGGTCGTGCACACCGTATCTTGACAGCGATCTGCAGCACGGCTCCTACCTTTGTATGTACTGTGCTTTCGCCGCTCAGTTTCCGTTGAAGCGATAGACCGCATGAACCTTCGAACCGGTTGGTAACAAGTCCGGCATCAGGCTTGAACATTGGGACCCCTTTCTTTATGTTCACATGCAATGTTCTTATTACATCAATAGCAATGATAAGCTGAAATTGATCAGTTACATATCCTGTGATTTCTTTCCTTGGCTTGATATCCACTAAAATGGATAATCTCACCGATTCTTCTCGTTAATTGAAATTCGTTAGTTTTATCATCCCTCTTCAGTTCATCGCGATCTCTAAAGCGCACGATAGTTTTGGGAAAAGGGCTTCTAAAACACAACCCTCGACACTAGGCTTTGAGGGATCAATCATCATCATCATCATCACCATCATCATCAGCCTATATTTTATGTCCACTGTAAGACGAAGGCTTCTCTCTGCGATCTCCAATTACCCCTGTCTTGCGCTAGCGTATTCCAACTTGCGCCTGCAAGTTTCCTAACTTCATCATCCCATCTGGTTTTCTGCCGGCCTCGACTGCGCTTCCCTTCTCTTGGTATCCATTCTGTAACCCTAATGGTCCACCGGTTATCCATCCTACGCATTACATGGCCTGCCCAGCTCCATTTCTTCCGCTTAATGTCAACTAGAATGTCGGCTATCCCCGTTTGTTCTCTGATCCACACCGCTCTCTTCCTGTCTCTTAACGTTAGTCCTAAGATTTTTCCTTCGATCGCTCTTTGTGCGGTCCTTAACTTGTTCTCGAGCTTCTTCGTTAACCTCCAAGTTTCTGCCCCATATGTTAGCACCGGTAGAATGCAATGATTGTACACTTTTCTTTTCAACGACAGTGGTAAGCTCTCAGTCAGGATTTGGTAATGCCTGCCGTATGCACTCCAACCCAATTTTATTCTTCTGTAAATTTTTTTCTCGTGATCAGGGTCCCCTGTGAGTAATTGACCTAGATAAACGTACTCCTTTACAGACTCTAGAGTCTGACTGGCGATCCTGAATTCTTGTTCCCTTGCCAGGCTATTGAACATTATCTTTGTATTCTGCATATTCATCTTCAACCCAATTCTTACACTTTCTCGATTAAGGTCCTCAATCATTTGTTGTAATTCGTCTCCATTGTTGCTGAATAGGACAATGTCATCTGCAAATCGAAGGTTGCTGAGATATTCGCCGTTGATCCTCACTCCTAAGCCTTCCCAGTCTAAGAGCTTGAATACTTCTAAGCATGCAGTGAATAGCATTGGAGAGATTGTGTCTCCTTGCCTGACCCCTTTGTTGATAGGTAACTTTCTACTTTTCTTGCGGAGAACCAAGGTAGCTGTGGAATCCTTGTAGATGTTTGATAAGATATTCAGGTATGCCTCCTGTACTCCTTGATTACGCAATGCATCTATGACTATTGGAATCTCTAGTGAATCAAATGCCTTTTCATAATCTATGAAAGCCATGTAGAGAGGTTGATTGTACTCCGCAGATTTCTCGATTACCTGATTTATGACATGGATATGATCCATCGTAGAATATCCCTTCCTGAAGCCAGCCTGTTCTCTTGGTTGGCTGAAGTCAAGTGTTGCCCTGATGCTATAGGAAATTATCTTGGTGAATATTTTATACAATACTGAAAGCAAGCTAATGGGTCTATAATTCTTCAGTTCTTTAACGTCTCCCTTCTTATGGATTAGTATAATGTTGGCGTTCTTCCAGCTCTCTGGTACACATGAAGTTGTGAGGCATTGCGTATAAAGGGCCGCAAGCTTTTCAAGCATTATATCTCCTCCATCTTTGATTAAATCTACTGTTATTCCATCTTCTCCAGCAGCTTTTCCCCTGGTCATGTCTTTCAAGGCCCTTCTAACTTCAGCGCTAGTTATAGAAGGAGCCTCTGTATACGGGTCATCACTATTTTGAATGAAAGTAGCTTGGTTGTTTTGGGCACTGTACAGGTCACTATAGAATTCTTCCGCTGCTTTTACTATGTCATCGAAATTGCTGATGATATTACCATGCTTATCTTTCAGTGCATACATCTTGCCTTGTCCTATGCCAAGCTTTCTTCTTACTGATTTAATGCTGCGTCCATATTTTACGGCGTCCTCAATCTTTCCCTCGTTATAATTTCGAATATCCCTTACTTTTTTCTTGTTGATTAGTTTTGACAGTTCAGCGAATTGGATCAATGGTTGGTATCAGTGGGATCAATGGTATCAGTGGTATCAATGGTATCAGAGGGATCAATGCGTTAGTATAAAGCATGCGTACTAAGAGACTCGTCCAATAAGTTGTCATCGCTTTATTACGTAGGAAAACAAGCGTCCAGTCTCACCTTTAGGCAAGAAGGGCAATGGTGCCAGGGCGAACGCTGCGAGCAGCAGGAAGAATGCCTGAGAACGGCGCCGACTCCATCGTCGAGCTATCCACAGCCCCAGCAGTGCGGCCGGGATCTCGCCGGCCGACGAAATAGCGTAGTTCATGTACGGGTTGCCAGGTGCGCTGGTCGAGGAGAGCACCAGGTTGTAGTACACGAACGAGCCCATGAACCTGCGACCAACAGCGACGCGCAGGGCGTGTTCATTCGTGTCGACCGCCAATTCCCATGAAGAGTGTCATCTAAACTATTCCGACTCTTCGAAACCGGGTAGATTGCTTGTTCATGCAGCAGGTTTTGCGAAATTATGGGCTTGTCACCTTAACAAGCTTTCAAGGCCGTCTCACATGCTGCGACCGGAGCAAAAGAAGATGGGTCGATGCGCCCGCTTCGCAATGCCATTTTTTAGGAGTGTCTTTCACACGCCAGCGATTTCGCTGATGCGACACCCAGTGTTCCTTGCTGCAGATAGCTAGCCCGATAACTAGAAAAACACAATGGAAATTTCCTTTATCACATGTTATTTTAACAAAGAATAATCCGCGTATTTCATAATTTAGACAACGCTTTGAAGTCTTGCAGCATTTGAGTGGGCAGTAGCGGTGCGCCAATTTCACAACACTTTCGCATCAATTATGCCCCCGAATGCATCGACAGAGTCCAGTATGTGCAACCTGATCGGGTTACAGGCAGACTTACGTCGACTCCATGGACCGCGAAGAGATTGTATTAATTATGCCCGTAATACTTTATTATTTCAATTGACTTCGCAATGCCTCGGGAGCTTTTGAACGGATCGTGAATTTTGCTCCGGGTGAAAGTGGTGCATCTGTCTTTATTCAGCCATTGCTAACGCTGTTCGCCTTTGCTGCGGAATCAGGAATTCACTGCAAATGCGGGGAAGCATTTTTCGGTGGCTGGCCCTGTCCTCATCTCCTAATTCCCCAACTCCATTACCCTTAATGGGCTCATGAGCCATCCCTCTTTCAATAAAGCTTTACCATAACATACCATTAAATTATGAGGTTTTACGTCCCAAAACTACGACCTGATTATGAGGCACGCCGTAGTGGGGGACTCCGGAATAATCTGGACCACCTGGGGTTCTTTAACGTGCACCTAAATCTAAGCACCCGGGTGTTTTCGCATTTCGCCCCCGTCCAAATGCGGCCGCCGTGGCCGGGATTCGACCCCACGACTTCGTGCTTAGCAACCCAACACCATAGCCATTAAGCAACTACGGCGGGTTACCATACCATTCCACGATGCGATCGTCTATTCGCTCGTTTAAAAGAGATTTCTAATATTTGTCAGGTGTTCTGCCTCCACTACTTCGAGACGGTGTTCAGCTGAATTAGAGTGTACTAGATTGGGGGAGTGGGTCTAACGAAGGCTCCCCCCGTTGAGCCTTTTTTTATTGAAACGTTGCTGGCGCCACCGTCGCTTTCTCCCGAATGAGTGGCCCCGTGCGCGCCGGCCGGATGTTCGTCGCGTCGGAGACCCTACCGCAGCGAGGAGCTTTGACAGGCGGCAACACTGGTGGTGTTATTCCCCACCGATCTTCTGCAAACAAAACGGAAAAACAGCGGCGGAAAAAATGCAAATGACGCAATAACGACAGCTACTCAGCCAATGAGCGCTGCCAAAACAGCCGGAGCCAACGTTTATTGGCCAGAGATTCAGAATATGTCGACGGCAGCGCTGCCACAATTTCCACGTTTTTTGCTTCATCCTCGGCGCTTGCCAAGGCGTCCGCTGGACCCACTCCCCTAATATAGTACACTCTAGCTGAATTCCCATTTCGGAATACGCCATGGCCACGATTATGTAGTGATGTCTGGGTATCACAACAACAGTGGACATCACATCAACAAATGCCTATACAGGGTGTTTTTCTTTAGCTACACCAAATTTTTAAAGTTAGAAAAATATAAATCTTGGTGACGTTATGCTTACCAGTCGACTGTACGGATTGGCGGCCTCTAGATACAGAGCAATTTCCGCACTTACGTGCGTAATTAGTAAAGTTACGCTAATTAACTTTCCAAGTATCAACAATAGGTGGCTACAGCAAATGAGTACTTTGGGGCCCGTCTTCGGCACTACCTATCCCAACGATAAAATTTTGAATAGCGGAGTTCATGTGGGAGCTACGCGAACAATTATTTCCCCTTGGCAGGCTCCTTGAAACCGAAACTGGCCGCAATGAGAGCGTCTGTGTCGTCGATGTCCCCCCCCCCCCCCCCCGCCCCGCTATTCGTCAGGTCTCCGACGTCACCGCCGTTGGGGCCCCACAAGCAGCTTGCGTTATCTCCTTGCTGTCTGCGGCGTTGGCATAGCGGTTCATTGCCGGCGGGCCGCAAAAAAATTTACTTCGTCATTCCGTCGGGCGCCAAGTGTCCACTTCTATCAACGAAATGCCGTTTCAGGTCTTTGGATGAGAACGACGCTTAGTCAAAATTCCCTTTCTCCGGGAAAGCTGTCTCGAACGCGCGCGTGCGAGTTGTGTAAATAAAAACGTTACTCCATCTCCCGCTAAAGGGAACCATGTGTGGATGCGAAGCAGCGGGGAGATGGTTAGCTTGAGCGGGAGATGGTTTCGCGGCAGCGGCCCGAGCGCCCATCGCGGCGCTGCACAGGAGAGAGAATGAGGCACGCGCGCTCTGTCATTTTCGTACCACGGAACCACTGTGGCGCCCCCAGCGGAGTATGCAACTGTCGCACCACCTGTCGTGCGCGCCGCTCCGGATTCCTAGAGGAGAGAAAGGGGGGAGCGTAGGAGAGGAGAGAGAGGGGGAGGGGACGCGCATGCGCTGTGGAGGTGTGGGACGCGAGCGCCGCTCCGTACAGTAGAGGATTCCTAGAGGAGAGAAAGGGGGAGCGTAGGAGAGGAGAGAGAGGGGGAGGGGACGCGCATGCGCTGTTGGGGTGTGGGACGCGGGTGCCGCTCCGTACAGTAGATGATTCCTAGAGGAGAGAAAGGGGGGAGCGTAGGAGAGGAGAGGGGGAGGGGACGCGCATGGGCTGTGGGGGTGTGGGACGCCGCGGGACGCAGGACGGACAAAGCCCCCGCCATAAGCTGCTTCGCATCTAAAACGCGTAAACTAAGACAAATAGGAACATAACTAACCGAGTGAATCGAAAAAAAAAAGAAATGAACACTACAAGCGCAGCGAAGACAACTTGTTCAATGTAACCGGACTTGAGTGCACACAACACAGCTTTATTCCTGCAAGACACAGCTCAGCAAACGACTTGATAGCGCTCGAGCGCGCGCGCGCGCACGCACGCACGCACGCACGCCCGCACGCACACGCACGCACGCACACGCACACACACACACACACACACACACACACACACACACAAACACAGAGTGTTGTTCCAATTACCTGCCTTCAAAGGAACTGTTCAAAATGATGGCTATTCGTGGCAACACACATCATCAACCTGTCTGTCATTGAATCCAAGACTCGCTTGAGCATGGCAGGTTGAAGTGCAGCACATGCAGCAATTATCCTTGCTTTGAAGTCTTCCACAGTGGCGGGTTCAGTGGCGTAAACCACATTCTTCACATATCCCCAGAGGAAGAAATCGAGAGGGGAGGGGTCTGGACAACGTGCCGGCCACGGAACGTTGCTATGAAGGCACGACACAGCCCTAGAAGAGGAATGCGGAGGAGCGCCGTCGTGTTGGTGCCAAGTGTCTTTGAAGACTGTTAGAGGAAGTTCAGTGATGAAGTCTCCTACGACTTTCAGTATCCGCTCGGTGTATAACTTCCCAGTGAGTGTGCCATCAAAAAAGTACGGCCCGATAACGTTTCCATTGTAAATCCCGCACCACACGTTAACAGACCACCGCACTTCGTGGTTGTGCTCACGGAGCCAGTCGGGATTTAAATTTGCCCAACAATGCGCATTGTGAATGTTCACAACTGAATTTCGACAAAACTGGGCTTCATCTGTCCAAGTGATTTTCTTGAGGAAATCGGGATCTCCGTCTACTTGAATCAGCACCCAATTGCAAAATTCCAGGCGTCTCAAGAAGTCCGTGTCTGTTAGTTCTTGGTGCAGGCTCACATGAAATGGGTATGACGACACAGGCGCTCTCATTGCCGGCAGTTTCGGTTTCAAGGAGCCTGCCAAGGGCAACTAATTGTTCGCGTAGCTCCCACATGAACTCCCCTATTCCAAATTTTATCGTTGGGATAGGTAGTGCCGCGGACGGGCCCCAAAGTACTCATTTGCTGTAGCCACCTATTGTTGATACTTGGACAGTTAATTAGCGTAACTTTACTAATTACGCACGTAAGTGCGGAAATTGCTCTGCATCTAGAGGCCGCCAATCCGAACACTCGAATGGTAAGCCTAACATGACCAAGATTTATATTTTTCTAATTTTAAAAATTTAGTGCAGCCAAAAAAAAACAAAAAACACCGTGCATATTGGCATGCGAACTAGAGTTCAGTCTGTGTGGAATTTTAAAGCGAAGCTTTCTTTGCGAACTTCCATGCGCTTCTCTTGCTGACCGTGGCTGCCCTCTTCTGCTGCTGTTGTTGCTCGTGCGTTCTCAACGAATAGCTCACAACTCAGCTGTTAAAGCCCCTCAATAAATTATTTTGTCTCAATTAACTCAATTTTTATTGAGGGGCTTTATCAGCTGTGGGACGGCGGTGCCATCTAGGAGCAATGGCTCGCACTTCTTCGCCCGCAGCACGGCCGCCTGGATCGGCGCCCGCGGCGGGGTGCGCGTGCCCGCAGCAGTAGAGGGGGGAAGCCAGCCTGCGCATGCGGGAACGAAGTGGTTCGTTTGGGAAAGGAAAGGTTGGCGCTATCTTCTGCAGCCCTTGAGGGAGCACGGCTCAGCGCCAAAAAAAAAAGAAAAAAGAAACGCATGCGGGTCGTTTTGGTCGTTTGCCGCTGGTGGAGAGGGCGAGGGGCCCGCGACGCGGAGCCGCGATGAGACAGGAGAGAGGGCACCGGAGGAGATGGCCTCACGTTGCGCATGCTTTGCGTGGCTTGGCAACCACGTGGATGGTCGCATCTGCGCCCTCTAAGGGGAAGTCGGGTACCCCCCAAAAAGGTGCAGCAAACCGGCTTGCCTCTTTCAACTCATATAACGCTGGTTGCGTTCAAACGTGCATTGCATTGTTAAGCAAGGTGCTCCGCAATACGAACTTGGACGAGAAAAGCACAAGGACCGGCGTAATGCATTCTTCGCCAACATGAATAACGCGTTCGGGTTTCACTTTGCGCTCACATTGAATAACCACAAACACGTGTCACAGTACGCCTTATGCATTTACAGAAAGCTTCGCTGTATAGAAATTTCAGCAGGGCACGTTGAATCTGCTCCATTTTTCCGCTGAAGTAGCATCTGTGCTTAAATTTAAATGCGATTAGTACTCTTTGCCTACTTCTGGCGGTATGATACTGTCTGTCCGTCTGTCTGTCCTCTTACGCTGACCCAGTGACCCCGGTTGTCCACCAGCTTGGTCCACTAGGTGATGCCGTTAAGTTCCGGCTTTGTCATCCAGTCTTCGTCATGCCGTCCCCCACTTGTCATACATTCGTCAGGCATTAGTTGTCAAACCGCCGTCAGGACGCCGCCGTGGCCGTTCTGTCGCTGTCCCTCCAGCTTCGTCATCCGACCATGCCATCGTCTTCATACAGTCTTCGTGACGCAGTCGTCGTCGTACACTCGCTGTTATCCCAGCGTCCGCATGCCGTTCTCATGCCATCGTCGTCGTGCATTCGCTGTCTTGCCGTCGTCATGATGCCGTCGTGGTCTTTCCATCGTGGTCGTTCCATCCTCGTCATTCTCACTTCCTCATTCATCGCACACAGTCGCCGCCATACCAGTGCCTTCATGTCGCTGTCGTCACGCTGCCATTTTGCCATGATCTCATTGTCGTCATGCCGTTGGCGTCATGCTGCCTTCGTCGTTCGATCGACTTTATTAATTCTCCGTCGTTCTAGCATAATCATGTTGCCGTTATTCAATCGAGATAATGCCGCCATTGCCATGTCGTCGTGGCGTCATCGTCAGACAGACGCTATCATGCGTCCGTTGTCATGCCGCTGTGTCCCTACCATTCTCGTCATTCCAGCTTCGTCATCTGGTTGTCGTAATACACTTGTCGGCATCCCATTGTCCTTATGTTGTCGTTGTTGCGCTGTCGTCGTTATACTATCGCCATTATTTAGGAATCGCCAACTTAACGTCATCATGCCACCGCCGTCATACGGTCTTTGTAGTTCCATCGACACCATTCCTTCTTCGTGACCTTGGCAAGCGTGTGCCATACCAAAGTTAGCCGATACTGCAGACAGAAGCAACGGAAGTCTCAGCATGACCACTGGACATTTTAAATAAACGTGGCTTCAGCAATACATTGTGTCGCAAAATTGCTTGAATGCTATTCGCATTACCGTCGACAGTCTCTGTGAGATGGGTTCTGCCGTAATTTTTTACAGCGAAGCGGTATAAGGTTAAGGTTCCGTGTGTTTTTGTTCTCGCTCGACAAAATTGTGGGCCGATCCTGGTGAAAGTGCAGAACTGGCCCAAGCGCAATAGCACATACCCTGTGGACTACAGGTGGTGGGCTCCGGGACGTGTAACCGCTGTGCGGCCATGCCTACGTCGTGCGCAACGTTACTAGATGTCCTCTTTCAGTTTGCAGACTCCGGCGCCGCGGATGTCACCCTTCCCTGTACCGCCGAGCGGGGGCGCGCTCGTCGCCGTTTGACTAAAGCCCCATGATGTTAGAAAGTACAGACACTCTCCTCCGCGCGCGCGCTTTCCTCCTCAATGCTCTTCGGATGTCTCCCCTCTCCGGGCCGCGATCTTTACAATTGCTAGAAGGTACAGCGGAGACTTCCGCTTAACACGTGTTGTCATGGCAATCGTGGAGCTCCTAGGCGCTTAGGGACATAATCGCTTAGGGACTTTTGAGGCACTGGTCTGGCGTGGCGGCTGCTAGTTACTGAGTGTGGCTCTCTTTCTCTCCGGGATCGCGCGCAGCGACCTTGCCGAGCGCAGCTCGTGCGCGCGTAGGGAGCGAATCGTTTAGGGCGCGTTTAATGTCCGGCGGTGTCTGGGCCACGCTGGCCGCGCTTCATTATTGTAGCGTTTGTTCTAGTGGCGGAAATGCTCGCAGTAGTGGTGGTGTGGCATGACAGCTTTTGATCTCGGTGAACTGTGGTGGTGTAAACAAGCGGATTTACAGGGTGCGAGAGAGAAATGACGATATTCCTAAAAAACTCATCACTGTTTTGATGATCACTGTTTTGATGATCCAAATATAATCTCACTATCAGGGAGGGAGCAGTCTACCTGACTGGAGCACTATTTTTTATTTGGGGTGTTGCTACGCTGCGTTCCGCAACACGCCAACGACCGCCGCTTCGCGTCAGCGCCAGGCACTGCGGCTTCCGCCGCAGCACCGGGGTACAAACGCGAGCAGTATCCGCTAGTTTACACCACCACAGTTCACCCGAGATCAAAAGCCGTCATGCTACACCCCCACTACTGCAAGGATTTCCGCCACTAGAACGAACGCTACAATCATGAAGCGCGGCCGGCGTGGGCCAGCCACCGCCAAACATTCAACGCACCCTAAACGATTCGCTCGCACGTAGGAGCTGCGCTCGGCAAGGTCGCTGTGCCCGGTCCAGGGCACAGCGACTCGTCGCAGCTCGTGCGGCGTGTGCTCCCGCTGCAACTTGTGACAAGAATGAACTTTTTCTCTCGAGATTTTAACCATCGATTATAAAGCAAGGAAAAGATGGCTGTAGCAAACAAAAAAGCGCGTCTTTTGTAACTTTGGCTTTTGAAATGTGATTCCCAGTTGATGGTTGTTGCATTGTTCAAAAAGTTGACATGTCACTTTAGCATACGCTAAAGAGAATGAATGCGAAAGCCTGCGCGCTCACGAGAAATTCATTATATTACTTGCCATTCTCATTCGAATGCGTCGTGAGTTTAAAAATCAAATTAAATTGTGGTGTTTTATATGTTACAAAACCACGATATGATTATGAGGCACGGCGTAGTGGGGGACTCCGGGTTAATTTTAACAACCGTTACTGACTTCCTATTACTTGTTTTTTCCCACCAAAGGTCGTGGGTTCGAGTACCTTAATTATGTGTACCCTAATGAACTTCTCCCTAATTAAACCAAAGGTCATGGGTTTGAGTGTCTTAATTAACTATATATTGAATAATTGCGCCTTAATTAACACCAATGGTTGAGGATTCGACTCCCACCAACGCTTGTGGCTCCGCGTGCCATAATTAACTATACCCTAATTAACTGTGTCTTAATTAACTTTGCCTTAAGTAACACGAAAGGTCGTGAGTTCGAGTGCCTTAATGAACTCTATGTTAATTAAGGTAGAGTTGACTAAGGCACTCGAAACCATGACCTTTGTTGGTGGCACCATGAATTTAGGTGCCGTAACACGGACGTCGGATTTTTTGGTCCATGAGCCATCTACGGTTTTCGCCCTAATAAATTGTTTTCAATTTGACTTGGGTTGTTGTCGTCGTCTTTCGCGTTTTATAGCCTTCAAAACGGCGAGCTTTCACTGAAGTACTTCGGTATCTTGCTTTTAAATAACGCATATCCTGGCATTGAGTGTTCTCGAACAAACGAGTGGTTCTAGCTTTCAATATTTTCGGCGCCATCAGATACTTATGTTCCGTGACCCACCCTAAACACGTAATCTTATATAGAACGGAATTAAAACGAACTGCACCCGATTAATCTTCACAGCTGAATGGATAAGAGTCCCGCATAGCACTAGCTAGATTGAGGCATCTCAGTCACATCTATGCCGTGTGGAATGTGGTATGTTCACGCTGCACCGGTTTCCTGCATCACCTGAGGACTTAGCATTTCAGTCTTATATGAACGAATGCACATATCAGTTAAATAACGCATTTTGGTAAACTCTTTTCGGCACATTTCACAATTGGTTGCGAGAATTGTCACCTCTTCGATGCAATATTTCTTCGCATGCAGTGGCCGAGGCTACATTTGTTATTCTTTCAAACGTGACTTCATTCCAGTGCCTAATACGGGGATCACAAGGTGGTTTTTATCGTGATGGAGCCTGATCTGGATCGAATTTCTTGGTCGGGATTGGCTTCTTTGCTCAATATGCAGAAGGGAGCCAATCGCGGTGGAATATTCCGATCCAGATCGGGCTCGATCGCGATCAAAAGTGGCCGTATGACACCGGCAATGGGACAAATTGAAGCATTCTGCAAGAGAACTAGTCGGTAAATACACTTCGCAACGATCTGGAAAAATCGTGTCCAGTGGAAGATGTCCGCAGCCCTTGTGTCCGCCAAAACATTGTCTCTGCGTTCACAGGCGCCCTGCGGGGCCCTGCACATAAAGGTATAATTTCGAAATCTATCGAAATGTTGCCGCCGTGCGTTGTTGATGTTGTTAGCAGCGCGATTATACATACTTTTATGTGTAAACATGCTAAGAAGGGATCCCGAAGCATGCATTTCCTACTTTGACAAAGGCTGGTCCATCTGCCGAAAAGTGAGAAACATACAGTGCAATGCCAACGTACGTCGTACTTTTAAGCTTGAAGTCGAGAGTATGACGGAAGCCCGTCTGGTCGGGATGATGCATAGTTAAAACGTGGTATCGCTGTTTACGAGCGTACCGATAGACATGGCCGTGGATGTTTGCGTTGCCGCCCTTGACAAGGACCCGACGTTGCCTGACAGATCCCCCATCGAGGTTCATGATCTAGCTAGGTTACTAAAGTTTTGCCTTTCAAACACATACTTCACGTTCCAAAAAACATTTTATCGGCAAGTCCACGGAGCGGCAATGGGGGCATTGATTTCGGTCACAGTCGCCAACTTAACAATGGAGGCTATCGAAGCTAGGGCGCTGTCCTCGTTTACACCGACACCGAAGGTCTTCTTCAGGTACGTCGACGACTGTTTCAGTGTTTTGCACCGACAGCACCTTGACCTTTTCACGGCTCACCTGAACAGCATGAACACAGCAATTAAGTTCACCGTAGAAGTGGAATCTGAAGGCCAGTTGCCATTCTTGGACACCCTTGTGCAACGTGAAGGACAAAATTTATTGTTCAAAGTGTTTAGGAAGCAGACTCACACTGGTCGCTACCTCAACTACAAATCGGTGCATCCTGCTTCGCAAAAGAGGTCTGTTGTCGGCTCTCTTCTTCGTCGGGCGAAAAATGTGTGCACTGCAGCGGAAGACTGCATGGCGGACAATGCACTTGTGCGGCGTGAATGGACGGCTTGTGGTTATCCTGAGCACTTCATTGACTCAGTAGGGTGCCAGCTGGCTCGTGCAGTACCCAGCCACCCTGGACCCCCCCAAAAACGGGCTGCGATACCTTACGTCCCAGGCGTAAGCGAGACCCTTGCACGAGTTCTGCGCTCTTATGACGTGCAGGCTGCGCACGTTCCCTCCCGGAAACTCAGGCACGAGCTCGTGCGCGTAAAAGACCCTTTGGAAAAGGACCAGTTCCCAGGTGTGGTGTACGTCATTCCGTGTGCGGACTGTCCCTATGTCTACGTCGGAGAAATCGGAAACTTCAAAAAATGACTTCAACAGCACAGAAATGACGTCCAAAAACGACACGTTGCGTCGAATGCCCTAGCCGAACACTGCGCAACTACGTCACACACGATTAACTGGGACAAAGCTCGTGTGGTTGCCAGGAAAAGAAATCATTCTGCGCGTCTGTATCTTGAATCCTTAATCATCCAAACCATGGCGCACACTCTTAATCGCAACGAAGGAAATCTGCCGTCCATGTATGCCAAATGCCTTGGTCATGTCTTGAGCCGCACATAAAAAGGGCGCAAGCTCTGCCGCATATTTCATTGTGAACAAGGCTCCCGTGGGGGAGCCGAAACGTTAATGTATTTTTAAATATATTTCAACCATTTTTGGTCGGTGTCTCGATCCCTTCCTTTTAACTTTTAAGCTTGTAGCGCAGCTCAGAACCAGCAAAAAAAGGAAGATGGAAGGGGTAAATAAAAGGACCAGAGAACAGGGTGAGCGCTAACTTCCAACTGATGGTTTATTAAGTGACTCAGAAGGCTACTTATACACTCAGCAAACCATGTAATATGAAAAGACAACGACAACAAAAACTAAAGAAAACCTAAAATAACAATGTGAACAACATATTCAGACAGCCTGTGACGGTAGTCCGAGATACGCCAGTTCATTGCTTGATAACGATAATGAAGGTAAGCTTACACATGCATGGCCAATACCTATGATAGCTTTCGCTTCAATTATTTCTCTTGTAAGCTGATTGTGATTGTGGTTGCCAACCTTTATGAGAAGAATGCGCCATTCTAGGTCGTAGTCACCTTTGAAAAAAAGCAGCTTCTCAGGAGGCGCATTTATGTCATGGTTAATTATGAAGTTCTACGCACTTTCTTGAGGCGCACAAAATTTAATTTAATTTAATTAGAGCAGAAGTCATGCACGATGTCTATCCAAACCGCGGTTTCTTTGTTTTTACTGGCTGCTTTGCGAAAGAGGCTAGATACCAAATACACAACACAAATTGCGTTGGCTTGGACAAGAACGATTCACGTTAAAATAAAATATATCAGAGGAGGCACTACAAGGCTTGTATTAGAGATTTCAATAGGTTTAGGTTATATTACATGTTTCATGGTGGTACGCATACAATTGACACAGCAATCTAGTTATTTTTCCACATTTATCATTGCTTTACTAAACAGCACCTGTGATCGTGTTGGTTGAACACACAAAGAAACAAAGACCATGCTCACCAAATCGCGAACAGAACCAAAGTATTTCTTCGCATTTTCGGCGTTCTGAAGAAATCCACGAAGTGAAATGTCGCGTTCTTTGTTGACTCCTGTGAGAGCAACAAACAAAACAAAGGATATTGTTGAGCAACATTGATTGTGAGCTGAACACTGGCTGAATACAGCCAAAGCGTTGAGCAGAAGTGCAAGCTTCAAGTCGCCCCCGACTATTTGATGCGGTACAGTAAAATTCAAATTCTGTAAGCTACTGCTTCCAATGCGGTTAACTTTTGAAACAAAAAACATCGTGCTCTACATGCTGCTCCGGATGTTGTCATAACATTTCATCCCACAGCGTTCACAGCACAGCTGCTCCGAGAGATCTTGCACCTCACATCGTACAGCTACCGCCATAGACAAATAAAAGGACCCAACAAAGCGATTCCAAATATACTTTCCATGTACGCTGCCACGTACAGATCGTGAAAAGTTAGACCAAGTGCATCTCATTCAGGGAACCACCTCGCCCTTTTCGCCTTGTGCACGACCCGCAACGACTCCACAATGCTCGACCTGATGATTCAAGCAACACATCTGATGCGACCACCCCGCATACCGATATCTTTGTGTAGCGTACCGAAGAGGCACGGCGGCTCGCGCGGCTCCGTATTTCTATCAGCTAAGTCATGATGCTCTCGGCACAGCATCCAACCACGGAACTGTAACAATACCGGCTCTCTTCCCTGGCTATGGGAGCCGTATTCTTCTACGACGTGGCTCCGAAAAATTATTATTGCGCGGTTACTTTACACCTTAACAAATTTTGCGCTGCCTAGCGATGTCAACTGCCAAGTTTTCTCAGCAGGAACCTCTCACAATTCCCGCAGGTCACATTCCAATGACGTCATTAACAGAGCCAGGATGGAGTCCTACTACGAGCATTTACTGCAGTGGTTTGTACACTGTTCCCGCTCAGTCACATTGTTCTTATTTTCATCCGCTGCATAGCGCGTCACTGCGCTTTTTGTGGATTTGGTAGTCATTTCCTTTCGGGTGTGGTCATCGAGACGATGCTTTTTTTTGTAAGAAGCGGATAATTCCGCATTCCCTAAAGGCGGATTTACACGGAGGATCGCTTAATCCGGCCGCGTGCGAGTGTGGCTAGGCTGCAGCCAATCGTGTCGTGAGCAGCTCGTCAGCAGCTTCGTTGAGTGGGGCGCGAATCGGGAGAACTGACCAACTTCGTCCGCAGACTGATCCGTCCCGTCTTACTTGAGCAGTAAAGACCTGGTTGCTGCCTCCTGACAAACAGCCGTTCGCTCTGAACTGACTTCTTTCCTCTCGCGGTAATATATGCACATGTTTATATGTATGCAAGGTCTATTTTCTATGTCGAACACTTACACAAAAAACAAAGCCTACAAAAACAATGTCACAAAACAAGTTACCAATCACAAGTTTCTAGGTGTTTGGTTTAATGAAACCCTTTCATGGAATGTTCTTTGTTTAATTTAGTAAAAAAACATGAGTAAAGTTATAGGATGTCTTTATAAAATTACTAATTTAATACCCAAATGGCTCCACATTTCTGTGTACTATGCTTTTTTTATTGCAAAATATCATATTGTATTCTTGTGTGGGGAACCACTTCATCTGGAAATTTAAATAGTTTGCTTGTTCTTAAAAAAAAGGATATTATGGCAGACCGCGGGATTTATCTACAGAACCCTTCTTCAGAAAATATACTATTCTACCAGCACACCAAATTTATTACTATCGTCTACTGCAATATATTCACCAAAACAAACTTTATGCCACACTTCCAGACAGGCCTGCTGTAATGTACCATCTGAGAATACGTAGAAAATTAGTACCTATTACTCGAACTTATTACGGAAAGCAGAAATTAACCTTTCAGCTACCATTTGTTATCAACAACCTTCACTAGATGTGGAATTCTCGACATCAGCAAAGGTTTTTCCAAAAAATAAAAAACAATAGTTGAATGAATATCCGATATAGTTGTACTCGCTGTAGGACAAGTGTTTGATTTGTGATCCTTTATATGTATAAATACGCGTATTAATCTATTGCATTGATGCATCGTCATAGTTGTTTTATATTGCCACGGGGATGAGAGTAGCAAAAGGGATAGGAAAATTATATTTACACTATATATACAGAGAGAGAGACGGCTGGCAAGATGGCAGAACAACAACACGAGCGCTGCCCCGATCGTCGTCTTCACCGTCTTTTTGGCGCATTCTTCCATGCTCGGCATAGCGCGTAAAATAGAACCCCCGCCGTCGAGAGCGCCGTCTCGGCGCTTAAGGAGCAGTAGGATCTTGTCCGGCAACATAAGGCTTAAGGCGGGAGACGTGCACGATATCAGTGGCGGACGCGGCAGATGAGCGACTGTCCAATGGAGTGATGTCGTACGTGACGTCTGTGACTTGGCGTAGGACCTTGTAAGGCCCGGAGTATCGGGAAAGAAGCTTTGACGACAAGCCCACGTGGCGGCACGTGGAGGACCACAGAGCCCGGAGAGTAATTAACGACTCTGTGATGGCTATCGTAGCGGGCCTTCTGGGACAGCTGGGAGGCATGAAGACGATCCCTGGCAATCTTGCGAGCCGTTGCAGCCCGAGAAGCTGCATCGCGAGCGTAGTCGGTAACAGGGTGCACAGGTGATGGTAAAAGAGTCTCGAAGGGCAATGTGGGATGGCGGCCAAACAACAGATAAGAGGGGGAAAAGCCAGTGGTGTCATGGCGTGACGAGTTGTAGGCGAATGTCACATAAGGCAAGGTGCTGTCCAAATCACGGTGGTCTGAGGAAACGTACATGGAGAGCATTGTGATCAGCGTGCGGTTGAGGCGCTCGGTAAGCCCATTGGTTTGCGGATGGTAGGCAGTGGTTAGCTTGTGACGGATGGAACACGAACGAAGAATGTCGTCGACGACTTTGCACAGACAGGAGCGACCACGGTCGGTCAGCAGCTGTCCAGGAGCGCCGTGGTGAAGAATAACGTCGTAAAGTAGGAATTACGCAACGTCAGTGGCACAGCTTGTCGGTAGTGCCCGCGTGATAGCGTAGCGTGTCGCGTAGTCCGTAGCGACGGCAATCCACGTGTTCCCAGTCAGAGATGTTGGGAATGGCCCGATGAGATCAAGGCCGACGCGGTAGAACGGGACACCGGGAATGTCGATGGGCTGAAGAGGACCGGCTGGCGACAAGGATGGATGCTTGTGACGCTGACAAGACTCGCAAGAAGCAACGTATTGGCGCACAGAGCGGTGGAGGCCTGGCCAGAAGAACCGACGCCGAACGCGATCGTACGTGCGAGTTGCTCCGAGATGTCCAGTGGTTGGGCCATCATGAAGCTGTTCGAGGACAGTGGAACAGAGTGTTTCGGGAACAACCAGTAGAAGCTCTGGGCCATCGGAGCTGGTATTGCGTCTGTATAAGATGCCGTCACGAAGCACGAATAATTGTAGGGACGGGGCACAGTCATGAGAGCGTAGACGGCGGATAATTGACCGCAAATTGGCATCGCTGAGCTGTTCGCTGCGTACGTCAGATAAATCGGATATCGCGAAGACACAGAGGTCCGAATCGTGCGCTGACAAGTCGGGAGAGTCCACTGGATGACGGGATAGGCAGATAGGCAGTCCGCATCCTGGTGCAGTCTGCCAGACTTGTAAGTGACGTCAAAGCTGTATTCTTGCAGTTTCAGTGCCCAGCGACCAAGTCGTCCAGTCGGATCTTTGAGGGAAGACAACCAGCAAAGCGCATGGTGGTCTGTGATGACCGAAAAGGTGCGGCGAAACAAGTATGGTCGAAACCTTCCGACAGCCCAAACTAGTGCGAGGCACTCGCGCTCAGTGATCGAAAATTTGCACTCCGAAGAGGAAAGAAGGCGACTGGCATAGGCCATGACGCGATCGCGTCCTTGTCGCTGCTGGGCGAGAACAGCGCCGATGCCATGTCCACTGGCGTCGGTGCGAAGTTCAGTAGGGGCTGACTGGTCAAAATGGGCCAAGATGGGTGGTGACGTAAGTAACGTCGTGAGCGTGTGAAACGCAGTGGCCTGTTCAGGACCCCAAGAAAATGGCGTTTCCTGCTTCAAGAGTTCCGTGAGTGGACGGGCAACGTCAGCGAAGTTCCTGACAAAACGTCGAAAATAGGAGTACAAGCCGACAAAGCTCCGGACGTCTTTAGTGGAACGTGGTATAGGGAAGTCTTTGACAACACGAATTTTTTCCGGGTCAGGTTGCACGCCTTCAGCACTCACAAGGTGGCCAAGCACAGTGATTTCGCGGCGGCCAAAACGGCATTTGGAAGAGTTCAGCTGAAGGCCTGCTCGCCTGAAAACTTCAAGAACTGCCGACAATCGGCTAAGGTGACTGTCAAATGTCGGTGAGAACACGATGACATCGTCAAGGTAACACAGGCAAGTTGACCATTTGTATCCACGGAGGAGGGAGTCCATCATCCTTTCAAATGTGGCTGGGGCATTACACAGTCCAAAGGGCATTACCTTAAACTGGTAAAGTCCATCGGGCGTAACAAATGCGGTCTTTTCACGGTCTTGATCATCGACGGAGATCTGCCAGTATCCTGACCTCAGGTCGATAGAAGAGAAGTATGCAGAGCCGTGTAGACAGTCGAGAGCGTCGTCGATCCGCGGCAAAGGGTAGACGTCCTTACGCGTTACCTTGTTTAAGTGGCGGTAGTCGACGCAGAAGCGCCAGCTGCCATCTTTCTTCTTCACCAGGACGACCGGAGATGCCCATGGACTGCATGAAGGTTCAATGACGTCCTTGGTGAGCATCTTGTCGACTTCACGCTGTATCACTTCTCGCTCGGCATGGGACACGCGATAGGGACGTCGTCTGATTGGGCTGGCGTCCCCAGTATTGATCTTATGAATGACCACAGATGTCTGTCCCAAAAGACGGTTATTGAAGTCGAAGATGTCGCGGTAGGACTTCAATATGCGCCGCATATCGGCTGTCTGTGCAGGAAGGAGGTCAGACGCAATCATCTTGTCAATATCACCGTCGACGAGAATGTGTGAGAAAGAGGAAGGGGCAGAGGATAAAGAAGCGTCGGTGACGAATGCAGAAACGGCACACCCATCGATAGAAGCAATGTGGCCTAGAGTCATGCCGCTTGGGATGAGTTGCGTGCACCAGCTAAAGTTCAGTATGGGTAGCGACGTGTGATTCTCTGCAACTCTAATAAGCGTGTGAGGAAGGGCGACGTTTTTGGCGAATACGACGTCAAAGATCGGGGTCAAGATGTAATCGCCATCGGGAATGGGCGAACAAGACCACAAGTTCACATACGTAACGGCTTGAGGAGGTAGCCTAACGTAATCCACTGAGCACAAGCGCGGTTGGCGTGTAGTAGGAGCGTCATGGTAGCACGGTAGGTCTAGCTGAAGCAAGCCGGTTCCACAGTAAATAAGGGCAGAATGGGCAGACAGAAAATCCATACCGAGAATGAGGTCATGGGAGCATTTCTCGAGCACGGCAAGGAGTACGCTTGTGGATCGGTCAGCAACACTTATTCGTGCGGAGCACATCCCTAGGAAGGGAAGCGTTCCGCCAGCGGCGACACGAATGAGCGGTACTGTGGGTGGTGTTAGGACCTTCTTAAGGCGGCGACGAAGCTCCGAATTCATCACTGATATCTGAGCCCCAATGTCCACTAGAGCGACAACATGTGCGTCATCCAGTTTAACGTCTATCAGGTTTCGTCTGGTCTGCAGTGTGGTCAGAGGATTTGGCAGGTGGGTCGTCGATGCAGCATCACCTCTGGGAGCTGCATCGTCTAGTTTTCCCGAGGGAGTCGTTCAATCGGCGACGTAGGGCGGCGAAATTTGGGCGAGCGAGATGATTGGCGACGCGACAACGGCGAACGGGACTGGTGACCACATGGGGATGGCGAACGATGATACGACATGGGGGGAGCGTCTTCAGCGGTGGTTTGGGGATGCTCGTGGTGGGGCTGAAATCGGCCGTGATCCATGTAGGGGCGACGGTTGTTTCCATAGGGAGCCTGATACCAATACCACCGGCTGTTGCAATGGCGGGCCACGTGTCCAATAAGACGGCAGTTAAAGCAAATGTGACGGTCATCAGCAGTCCTCCACTCGGCTGGGTTGCGATTACGGAAAGGCGGCCTTTGACCTTGGGCGTGCGAAAGTGACGGACGGCGGTCGATCGGCTGCGAAGGAGCTGCGGCGCACACAGAGTCCAGGCCAGCATTGGAGAGCTCCTGATAAACGATAGCTTGGACTAGTGGCACCATCTGGGAGCTATGATCACAATTACGGCCACACGTAGAAGCAGGAGACGCAGAGTCAAGTTCACGTCGGATGATCTTTTTCACGTGTTCCACGGTGAGCGGCGCCGACGGCTCAGCTACGTCTTCGCAGGACCACGTTGCTGCCGTGTTCGGAAGTCGAGCGAAATTATTGGCAATGCGTCGACTTTTGGCTGGCCTCAAAGCGCTTGCACTCTTGGATGATGGCATCGATGGTGTCGCAGTCTTTGCAGATTAGCAGGTTGAAGGCATCATCTGCTATGCCCTTTAACACGTGGCCTGCTTTCTCAGACTCCGTCATGCCTCGGCAAAGGGCAAGCACGTCCTGTATATAAGTCAGGTATGACTCTGTCGCTGTCTGTGCACGAGATGCGAGCTCCTTCTTTGCTGCTGCCTTTCTACCTGCGGACTTGCCGAACAGGGAACGCATCTTTTCCTTGCATGCATCCCAGCTCCCAATTTCCTCTTCATTATTCTGAAACCACACCTTCGCGGTTCCCTTGAGATAGAATAATATGTTTGCCAACATGATCGTCTCATCCCAGTGATTATTCTTACTTGCACGCTCGTACAGGGGTAGCCAGTCCTCGATGTCGACGTTGTCAGTCCCGCAGAATGTGCCTGGGTCCTTTAGCTGAGCCAGGACGACCGTTGTCGTTGCAGCCGCCTCGGTGGGCGCAGACACTTCTTCCGCCATCGTGGATAAAGCCAAGCGTCGGCCGCTGTGGAGCTCCGTTGTACCGTGTGGGTACCCCGCACCTCCCACCAAAATGCTATGGGGATGAGAGTAGCAAAAGTGATAGGAAAATTATATTTACACTATATATACAGAGAGAGAGAGACGGCTGGCAAGATGGCAGAACAACAACACGAGCGCTGCCCCGATCTTCGTCTTCACCGTCTTTTTGGCGCATTCTTCCATGCTCGGCATAGCGCGTAACAATATGTACTCGCACATGACCATTAAATTTCCTGTTATTTTATATCTAGTCGTCTATTTGATCTACACATGTATTTTGTTGCTGTATATGCACCGGATGTGTGTGCTGGTGTCTGTAACAGGGAGCCAAGGACCAATCAGGCCTACCGCTTTTTCCCATGGCTTCCCCTTTCGTTTGAGACAAATAAACACCAAAATCAAAACCAATAGAAAATTTTACGACACGTGTTGATATTGGACAGTTGAAGCGATCCAATCATGATAAAAGTCTAGTTTCGCGTTTCTCTATCTCAAAATGGCCATGCATACCGACATAGCTGGCTTCAAATTATTCGTTCAATATACCTGATTACTCACGCAGAACCGTGAAACGAGCCTCGCGGTGCAACCCCAGTGTGACGTAGTAGGGTGGAGCAAAACTAAGCTTCGCCATACCGCGCATACCGTCTGTCCAGCCCTGCTGTTGAAGTGACGTTGTCTTCAATCGGGAGTCACGCAAAGCGTCAGTAGAAATAATCTCGTGGGAACCAGCAAGTATGATGAGAGCTTCATTTTATACCGCGTTATTACGTTACTGAAGGGCTGGACAATGAAGCGCGTTCGATGTTCGGTCGCCAGACCTCGGACAATAGAACAGCGTAGGTCTTTAATTGTAGCTTGCACCGTGATCTTTCAAGGCATATTTTTTGGACAGCTTGGCCAACACTAGCTTGGACACATGTACCATCTGTGAGAAAACTGTGAGGGCTCATTAAAAAAAATTCTATAAAATTTAAATTCAAGAAAAGAGTGAGTCACTTGGTATGTGCTCAGAGTAGACGTAGCATTAAAAAGGCTTCCATGATGACTCACTTGGCGGCAGAGCCCTGTTTAGCCACTCACTGTTCTGCTGGTTGGTGCATCTAGTTGGGCATTACACGAGTGACGTGACAGCCACAAATACCGAGCTGAAAATACACGTTAATATTCTAGGGTAAAAACCCGAGCGGGACATGTAATATAACGCTTCAGCAAGTATATGGTGACGAAGCACTATCGAGGAGATCTAGTTGGCGGGTCAGTTTTTTTAATATTATCGGGAAACCGTTTCTTTGAATGGCACCAAAGACTTCAGGATAGCAGAGATTCTGTTCAAGACGATCTCGTAGAGTCGGCCGACCGGCAGCGTCACATATCGCTGCAACTATGAAATGTATGAGGAAGTTGCCGCATGAAAATGGCCGTGTTACTGTGCGCATGCAACCAGAATATGTGAAATTGAACAAGGATGTGTTTCACGAAATCTTGCGTTATGAGTTAGGAAAACGGAAACTGAATGCGAAAATTGCCGTTCCTCTCACAATGACGGGCGAACGTAAAAATACCAGACGAACAATTGCTGCTGAATTTTTGGCAAGGATCGGTGGTGATCCCACATTTGTGTGACGCATCAATGGCGGCGATTAAAGTTGGTGCTACAATGATGACCCTCAAAATAAGCGGCAAAGCGCCGAATGGCGAAATCGCGGTTCACCTTTTTTTAAAAAACGAGGAGCGACAACTCTTGAAAAGAAAGACAGTGTTGATTGCATCTTTCGGTTGGGTGTACTATGAATATCTTCCTAGACTATACAGTAAATTAAATTTTGTACATTGACATGTTAAAATGTTTGCGCCAAGCAGTTCGGCGAAGCGGTGTTGATTTCTGATCTGTGCAGTGGTTCTTGTTGCATGAGAACACGAGGCCCCACAGTGCTTTGTCATCTCAGGAACATGTGACTGAGCACCATATCCCCACTCTACCATATGGCCCATATTCATCCAACCTGTTTCTATTGTTTCTCCAAGTGGAATTGTTTTTGTAAAGGAAGTCTCGTGATGGTGCCATCCAAACTGACGTGGCTAATGTGCTGATGAGCATCCCGGATGAAGCGTTCTCTGCTTGCTTCCATGACCTCCAGAAATGGCGGCAGCTGCGCGTAGATAGCCGAGGGGATAGGTTTCACAAGATGGAGTCATTGTGTGTAAGTTGAATAAATTGTTCTTTACTAGTTCAGTCTCGGAATGTTTCTGTCAAAGAGAAAGAGAGAGAGAGAGAGAGAAAGGCAAAGCAAAGACAGGGAGGTTAACCAGAGATTGTCTGCGGTTGACTACCCTGTAACGGGGGAGGGGTAAAGTGATGCGATACGTGGGAGAGAGAAAAATCGTTTAAAAACGCGCACATACACAAACACACAAAACAGAACTGTTTCTGTGGGCACTGTCACGCAGTCGGCGAATGCGTTCTAGTGTTACACAGTGTCAACGTCCCATTCTACGTCACACAGTGCACAGTCACAATATGTCACTAAGTGCGGTTCCTTTTAAATAACCCAGCAGTGCCTTCATAGCGGCTCACGCTGATGTTCGTGTGGGCCAGTTTCCAAGGATGTTGTTTTTCGTTATTGGTTATTGGACTCTTTGCCGGTTCAAACGAGGGCACTCACAAGGAAGGTGCGCGATTGTTTCGTTGCACCCGCAGAAGTCACAAAGTTGGCTATTGGCAATTCCGATAAGAAAGGAGTACGCATTTGGAAATGCTACTCCAATCCACAGACGAACTAGAAATGTGCAGTCACGTCGTGGAAGTTCGGACAGAATACGGAGCTGTTAATTAGGGTCCAGGGTATGAAGGCGTGCACTTGTGAAATCAGATGAATTCCATTGAATCAATGCTAGGTCACGCTCAAACACGGAAAGTTTTTTCGCTGCTTCGGCTCTCGAAAGAGGAATGACAATGCAGTTGACGCCGTCATGGGCAGATCGGGCAGCTGCGTCCGCTCGATCATTGCCATGTATGCCGCAGTGACTAGGCAACCACTGATATATTCTCTCCTTCGTCAAATATGTGATGGTGGAATTGTCTGATTTCTGCGACGAGCTGCTCATGTGATCCATAGAGCAGTGCTGAGAGTAAACTCTGGAGGGCTGCCTTGGAGTCACGGAAGATGGACCATGGATGGAGTGGTTCCTCCAGAATGAAATGAAGAGCTGCACGGAGGGCTACCAGTTCAGCGGCTGTCGTTGATGATATTGTCACGTACGAGTTTGTACCGCTGTGGACAAAATGACGTTGGTTGGGGAAGAAGAGGCTGAAGTGTCTCGGAGCTCGGTAGATGGTGTCACCCTGGCCACAGAGCTACAACCCTCTGTATATATTGTAAATACATATATTTTCTCCCCGTAACATTTTGGTGGAGGTGCGGGGTAATCTCGCCACAAGCCGGCCCTGGATCTTCGCAGCGGGCGTCACATCGGTTCCGCTGTTATAGCTACTGACGCTGCCTCCGACGCTGACGCTGCCTCCGCCGCTCAGACACCGGCGGAAGTGGTACTAACCCAGCTACGTCACCCGGGAATCTTCACTGGCACTGGCAAGGTCGACGTCGAAGACTGGCTGACGTCGTATGAGCGCGTCGGTAAGCACAACAAGTGGAATGCCACATATTTGCTGGCCAACCTGACCTTTTACTTGGGAGGAACCGCGAAGGTATGGTTCGAGACGCATGAAACCGAAATTACAAGCTGGGACTCCTGCAAGGAAAAGCTACGCGATCTTTTCGGAAGGCCTGTGGGACGTCAAATGGAGGCCAAGCAAGAGCTAGCGTCTCGTGTCCAGACACCAACCGAATCATACGTCGCGTATATTCAAGACGTTCTGGCTCTCTGCCGTAAAGCGGACGCGGACATGCTAGAGGCCGATAGGGTTGGACACATCTTGAAGGGCATCGCAGACGATGCGTTCAACCTCCTGCTTTGCAGGAACTGCTCAACGGTTGAATCCATCATAAAGGAATGCCGGAATTTTGAGCAAGCGAAGAGCAAACGCATCGTACAACGCTTCGACCGACTTCCCAATACGGCTGCCACTTCCTCCTGCAACGACCCTCCGGCATCACATCCGCCTGCCACGCCAAGCTTGACACAGGTCATCCGCCGCGAACTTGAGGCTATGGCTCTAAGTTCTCACTGTCCCCATACGCACGACAACATGACCGTCGCGCTCATTCAAGCTGTTGTCCGCCAAGAAATTGCCAACATGGACATCCAGTCTGCCGTCCGCCCACGTCCCATGTGACGTATTTAGCTGTATTTTAACGGATCTTGCTGGAATCACCAACGCGGCAGCTGAACTTGTAGGTGTGACGTAACCGTGTACGCGGCCACTGTGAACCTCATGTAAATGTCCTAATTTGGTCTGTTTCAGGGCAAATGACGGCACGTGAGCTTTCTTCGTGATTCCTGGGATGGTGAGGCGTATTTCAGGTTTATGCAGGAACCATAACGGCGAGGATGGTCTTTCAGCAGGCGTGTAGTTCAATGGAAACGAGATACGACTGGCAGCAATTATACGATTGAAAGTTCTGTGTGGCCTTTCTGCAGGTAAAGAAGCAAGATGCTGAGAAGGTAGTCGGGCAACGTGCCGAATATGCACCAATCTGTCATCGGTGGCTAAGTACGTTGATATTGGGTGATCTCGCCCTATGACATTCGTTGCCGCCGTAGATGCACACTTCGGAAGACCGAGACACGTCCTGATGGCTTGAGCTTGTAGTCCCTGGAGTACAGGCAGGTTTGTTTTGCAGGTGTTGCCGAGCACATGGAGGCTGTATCTTGCGAAACCGAGGAACAAGGCATTGTAAAGCCGCAGCATTGGCCGTACCGATGTGCTCTATGACTTTCCGCCGAGAAATTTGAGGAGGTGTGTTACTGTCGTTAATCTCCTCTTTAGGTATGAAACGTGCGGGCTCCGTGATAGGTTGCGGTCGATAATTACCCCGAAAAAGCGGTGTTTCCATGCGTTTGCAATTGCTTGCCGATTGACATTTACAGTGTAAGGCCTCGTTGCCTTCCGAGTGAATGTAACAAGGCAGCATTTCTCTGAAGACAACTCGAAGTTCTGTTTCGCGAGTACAATGATGTTAACGTAGCTGCCTTTTGTAGTCTTGCTCGTAGCTGCACTCGTGTTACAGCAGACGCCCAGATGCACATGTCGTCAGCATAGATTGATGTTGGAACGGTGTTCGGCAAGCATCTGACTAGGCCAACGAGTTTGAATAGTTTCGGGCTGGTTGGCAACGAGGTTGGGAACGAGGTTGGGCTGGGAACGAGGTTGAATAGTTTCGGGCTCAACACCCCACCTTGCGGTGCTCCACGGAATGTTTGGTGGTGAGTCGTGGCGTCATCCTCGGTCATCACGAAAAAATGTCTGTTTGTCAAAAACTGCATAGCCAATGAAAAGTGTGACCACCGATTCCGGTTTGAATGAGAGCCTCTATAATGGCATAATGTGCTACATTATCGTAGGCGCCTTTTATGTCAAGGAAAAAGGCCGCAGTGAATTGTTTCAGACGTTTTTGATGTTGAAGAAACATGAACAAATTGATGACATTATCTATGAATGAGCGCACACTCCGGAAGCCAGCCAATCTGGGTAAACGTTGGAATTCTCCAGGTAGCATTCTAGGCGCGTGAAAACCATTCTTTTCATTATTTTCCGATGCAACTGGCCAGAGCGCTGGGGCGGTACGATGACAAATCTAACGGTGATTTGCCAGGCTTGAGAAGTGGAACCAAGCGGCTGCATTTCCATTCACGTGGAACCATACCGTTGCACCAAGACTCGTTATAATGCTTTAGCAGCACTAGTCGTGCTTTCTGCCCAAGGTTGCCGAGCGCCGCATAGGTAACGCCGTCCGGCCCAGGTGACGAAGAGCTCCTGCAAGTCGCCAGTGCCGCTTCAAGCTCCTCCACCGAAAACATTCCATCCATACGGTTGTCCCGAGACACAGGAGTGACACATGGTGTAAGTGCGTGTTGGGGCTGCAAGCCGACGTCTTGAGCAAAATTCTTAGCAATCTCAATCTCTCTGCGGCCATGGCACAAAGCTAGATATTTGAAAGGCACACGCTGTTGCGGTGATACGCGAAGTCCACGCACGGTTGTCCATATCTGAGATAAGCGCTGACGTGTATCCAACGACTCACAGAATTGTTTCCATATTTGAAGTTGTAGTGCATCAATGCGGTGCTGAATCTTCTTTTGCATGTGCGTCGCTTCTCTGAGGTCGAGGATGGATTTAGTTCTCCTGTATCTTCTTTCAGCCGGTCGGCGAATCGCTCGTAGTGGCTGCAGTTCGGCTTTGAATTCTTCATATTTAGGGAAAGGCTGAAAACCATGCATAGCCTCTTTCATGGCTCTTTGAATTTCGTGTTACAGACTAGAATGTTCCCCTCCCGACATACTTCTTCCATGTGTGTGACTGAAACGCCGACAAGTCAATTCGTTGGAGACTCGTGGACGAGTATTTCAATCGTTCCTTGATCTTCAGATACGTGAAAACATGGTCGCTTCCATGTAATTCGATGTCTGATAACTATTGCGCGTTTCTGTCAAGACGGTGAGAGACCAGGGTCAAATATAGGCAGCTCCTGTATATAAGCCCTCGTAAATATGTCGGACTACCATCGTTGAGGCAATAAAGGTCGTGCTGTCTGGCAAAGGATGCTAGTCTCCTTCCCCTGCATCCATCTTCAAGCTTCCCCAAAGCGGATGGTGAGTATTAAAATCTCTGGTGAGAATCGTGGGGCCGGGTGTCGCTGATAACACGTCGTGCAGCCGTTTAGAGTCGAAGCGACTTGAAGGAGCAATGTAGACAGCGCCAAGAGTGAACGTAAGCTCCTTCATTTTTGCAAATGAACTAACGGACTGCTTGTCGTCCTGAGGAAGGACTGGGTGCAACACGTATGTCAGTTCACATCTAATATATACAATGACCTTGCTCACATCACCACAGGTAGAGGGCGTGAATGCCTCATAGCCAGAAATGTGGATGGTATTCTGAACGTTCGGTTCACAAATTACGGGGATAAGATCACGGTTTTCGAAGACAAAGTGTCACAAATCTAAAATTTTTGATTTGAGGCCCCGGGCATTCCCTTGCAATAGAGACGCTTTCTTGACTTCCTTGTGGAAGGGCAGCGAGGGGTGGGCCAGGTGCTATGCGAAGTTTTCGGGCACTGGAGTCGACGTGTCTAGCCCTTTCAGTGCGCTACGAGCAGCTGGAGGGTCCATGTTTGTCAGTAGTAGAGGCATGACATTTGTGAGCGACTTTACTATAGCAATCACTTGCGAATCGTCTCGCATGTGGTCAACTGCAGCGACATTAGACTTCAAGTGGCGAGTCATGTGCTGTGGCTCTGGTGCTTGGCATGTCTTCAGCAGTGCTGGCCACACCTCACTTGATGAAGCATCAATAGCATGGCCGCTTTTTTCGCTGACATTCGTGCTCTTATTGGAGACAAATGGAACAGAAGGCGGCATTGCCAGATGAGGCATCTCGTTTGAAACGGAAGAGAATTTCGTAGACTTTCGTTTCTGGGAGCAATGTCGCCTCATTGCAGCAGAAGCATCTCTGTGTGATGATCCGTCTCTGGAAATTTTCCTCAAGATTTTCTGCTCTTTATTTAGGCGTGGACAGTCTTTTGAGGATGCAGCGTGCGAGCTTTGACAATTTGGGCACTTGAGGCTTTGCATGTGTGCATGCGGCTTTCATCCTTGAGTCACTTAAGCTTACACCCTGCTTCACCGTCAGACGCCCGATCCCCGGGCATCGGGATGAGCCTGGGAGCAGAGGATTTTTCACACTACAGTGTACTAGCATGGCTATGCTCAGAAAGGGAGAGCTACAAAATAGGGTCGCACAATTGTGGCGCCGACATGAAAGAAGGGAAGAACGGGTAGGAGACACGCTCCAGTGTGTTCACGGCCATGGCTTGTGGGTGAAGCATCGCACCGGGCACATCTTTCAACCTGCTCCACGTTTCTCACGCTACGCTTTACTCCCATTTTCCGTTTCCTGCAAGACAAATTTTTGTTCGTGCTTACATTTGAGATTCATTTCGATGGGTTGGACTTAAGATCGGATCCTCCTCGGAGAGGAGAATCGAACCATGGGGAAGTGGGCCAAGTATGCGAGAAATGGGACCCCAAACTCAAAGGTGGGTCCTGGTGCTTTTACTTATAGATGGTTTGGCCGTAACGTTAAAGATGCAGGTACTCATCGTGCAAATTTTGAAACATGTTTGCCACGATGACATCAGGGCACCACGCCACGTGAACATTACCCACCATGTTAGCTTAGCAAGTGAGGTGTCACGATGCCGGCACGAGGTGGTCAAAACTAATCCAGAGTCCCCCACTGCGTAATGCCCCCCAATCATATCGTGGTTTTTGCACGTAAACCCCCAGAAATTATTATTATTAGCACATCAACATAGTTTGCTTATTGACCGTAACCAGTTTTCACACGATTACCACTGTTATCAATTTGTCATTTACCTTTGCGCTTTGTGCGTCCTCGAGGCTTTTACCATTTCGAGCGAGTTACGTTCGGGACGTGCTCGTTGCCGAAAACGACTGCGCGCGTCTTACACTGGTGTGCCGTTTTGCGCAGTAATCTTTTAAAGTTTGGCTTACACCGATTCATACAGCGAGTGGCATCTGTTGTCTGTCACTTTATTTTAACGCATGTTCTTGGCGTGCTAGAGACCTAAGATGGTGGGCAGATTGATGTGAATGGACACTATATAGAGTGTGTACCAGCTAATCCGGGCCAAGCTAATTGAAAAAAAAACGAGACAACTAAATAGGACGGTGAGACAAATAACGCGAGATATCATGGCGCGAAAGACTGCTTTTGGCTCATAAAAAAGAAGCCGTGGGCGCGTCGCCGTCGCAGACCGCTGGACAGCTGAACCTTTTCTACGCCTCAGTCAGAGGTCATATGAGAGGTCGATGATGCTGAAAATTATTTCGCGTTCAAGACAGCAAAACGCAGAGTTCGTAGTTAATATTACTGCAAATAACTAAAAAGAATAACTTAGTACTATCTGTCATAAAATAAAAGCACTGGGATTTCGCCCTCTGCAGCGACGATTCGCTGGAACTTGAGAGCTTCCGGGTGTCAAGGTGTTTATTGACAGGATACGCAAGGAGTGAGAGGTCGAACTCGGTGTGGTAGTCAGAACCCTGCGAGCAGTCAGAACCGGGCCCGTGCGTAAAGCGCTGGTGATGCGCCTGACTGACCGGCACTTCTTCGTTACATTTCATACGCTGGAGATGCGCCGGGCTATACGGCGCTTCTTCTTCGTTACATTAGTCCCCCGGAGAAAAAGGCGCCATCCTCGCGATCTAAGCATAAGGTAGCATAGAGGGATCGTAGAAGGGCTTGAGCCAACCTACGTGAACAGTTTCGCGACCGCGACGGCGCTGATCAGAAGACGGCGACACAGGCTCTACAACATAGTTCACGGGGGAAGTTTGTGCAATAACACGGTAAGGTCCATGATATCGTGGGAGCAGCTTAGACGAAAGGCCGGGAGCTAAAGGTGGAACCCACAGCCAAACCAGTGAATCGGAAGAGAAGCTTGGGGGGTCAGAGCCACCACGACGAAGCTTCTGTTGTGTCTGATCAGCGGTGGTAAGACAGCGGGTGAGTTGTCTGCATTCTTCAGCATGCTGCGCAGCTCGAGAGACAGGAAGACATTCTGATGAATCAGGCTGGTAGGGTAGAATAGTATCGATGGTGCAGGAAGGTTAAAACGGAGAAAAACCAGTGGTGGCTTGAGTGGCAGTATTATAGGCGAACGTGACGAACGGAAGCACAGTGTTTCAGTTGGAATGGTCGGACGCGTACATGGCGAGCATGTCGCCAAGAGAACGGTTGAAACGCTCCGTCAACCCGTTCGTCTGCGGATGGTATGTGCTAGTGGTCCTGTGAATGATGTGACACTCCTTCAGAAGCGACATCACGACTTCAGATAGAAAAGCGCAGCCTCGATCACTAAGAAGTTCCCGAGGGGCTCCGTGACGAAGAACAAAATGCCGCAGCATGAATGGTCCAACGTCTTGGGCAGTGGCAGATGGAAGTGCAGCGGTTTCTGCATAGCGTGTGATATGATCCACTGCAACGATAATTCAGCGGTTGCCAGCCCCAGTCCAAGAAAGCGGGCCGTAAAGGTCGATTCCGACCCGATCAAAAGGACGGGACGGACAAGGAAGCGGCTGCAAAGGTGTGGCAGTGGAAGTAGGGACCGACTTTCGGCGCTGGCAGTCGAGGCAGCAGCGGACGTACTTGCGAACGAACTTGTACATGCCAGGCCAGTAATACCGGAGCCTAAGGCGGGTATGGGTCTTTAACACGACACAGTATGCACATTGGGGATCAGTGTGAAACGATGCGCATAAATCAGCCCGAAGATGACGCGGTATTACGAGGAACCACTGCCGACCCTCGGGGAGATAGTTACGACGGTAGAGGAGTTGATCGCCAATAACAAAGTGATGCGCCTGCCGCCGTAGCCTCTTAGATGCTGTAACAGTGGCAGGATCAGCGAGAAACTCCAAAAGCGAAGAAATCCACGGGTCTTTCCTCTGCTCAGAGCGCATGTCATCGATGGCAAGTGCTGACAGGACAAAGTTGAGTGGGCAAAGACTGTGCGCGTCAGGTGAAATGGGCGAGCGGGAGAGAGCGTCGGCATCGGTGTTCTTGCGTCCAGAGCGGTACACGACTCGGACGTCGCACTCTTGCAAACGGAGCGCCCAGCCTTGCGAGGCGGCCAGAAAGGTCTTTCAAAGAGGAGAGCCAGCACAGCGCATGGTGGTCCGTTACTACATCAAACTGGCGGCCGTATAAGTAAGGTCGAAATTTCCTAAGGGCCTAGAGTATGGCTAAACACTCCTTTTCTGTAACAGAGTAGTTTAGCTCCGACTTTGTCAGCGTGCGGCTAGCATAAGCCACGACGTATTCGTCAAGACCACGTTTGCGTTGGGCAAGAACTGCCCCGAGGCCGACTCCACTAACGTATGTATGGACCTCAGTTGGGGCAGCGGGGTCAAAATGTCGCAAAATAGGAGGAGATTTGAGCAGATGGACGAAGGGCCGTGAACGCGTCATCGCATGCTTGCGACCAGGCGGATAGGGCGTTGTCTCCAGCCAGCAGTTGAGTCAAAGGGGCGATGATCACAGCGAAGTTCTTCACAAAGTGGCGAAAATAGAAGCAGAGGTCGATGAAACTGCGTAGTGTCTTGAGGTTGGTGGGTTTGGGGAACTCCGCAATTGCGTGGAGTTTTGGAAGATCCGGAAGCACTCCTTCTTTGGATACGACGTGACCTAATATGGTAAGCTTACGGGCAGCAAAGAAGCATTTTTTGATGTTCAGTTGCAGGCCAGCCTTAGTAAGGCAGCTTAATACCTCTATTATTCGTTGGAGCTGAGTCGGGAAATCAGGTGAGAAGAACACGACATCATCGAGGTAGCACAAACACGTGTGCCACTTGAGACCGCGCAAGATGCTGTCCATCATACGCTCGAAAGTAGCGGGCGCATTACATAGGCCGAATGACATGACATTAAATTCGTATAATCCGTCCGGTGTGACGAAGGCGGTTTTCGAGCGGTCAGCCTCTGCCATGGGGACTTGCCAATATCCAGAACGTAAATCCAAAGTGGAAATGAACTCGGCACCTTGCAAACAGTCAAGAGCATCGTCTATGCGCGGTAGGGGTTATACGTCTTTGCGCGTAATTTTGTTAAGGCGTCTGTAATCTACGCAGAAGCGAATAGACCTATCTTTCTTTTTTACGAGGACGACTGGCGACGCCCACGGGCTATGGGACGGCTGAATCCCGCCACGCCGAAGCATATCGCTTACTTGTTCGTCGATGACTCGGCGTTCAGAAGCTGAGACACGGTAAGGGCGCTGCCGCAGTGGGGCGTGCGAACCGGTGTCGATGCTGTGCGACACTGTGGTGGTGAGGCCAAGAGAATGTTGATGGCAGTCGAAGGAGGCGGTAAATTCGCGTAGCAAAGCTGATAAGTTGCGCGCGTTGTGTGGTTGTCAGATCACCGGAGATTGACGAATGGAAGCACTCCAACGGCGGTCCATTGGCACTGTCGAGGGCGGCGAGAGACGTCGAATGTGCGTCGTCGGGAGCATCAAAGAGCATTGAAGAATCCACAGTTTCAACGTAACCGAGGGACCCTCCGTGATGCAAAGTAATCGACTGAAAAGACACATTGCACACACACATGACACCACTACCAGCACTGAGGGCGATGATGGCAAAGGGCAACAGAAGGGAACGGCGATTTGCGAAGAAGTTACATGGCGTGAATAGCACGGTTGCGTCACGTGCTGATGCGCAAGATACGGAGATGATGGCGGCTGACTGAGGAGGGATATCAGTAACGTCGGTCACAAGCATTTTTGTAGACTTCACAGGATCCTGGTCCATGGCTGCATCAGAAAGAAAAGACAACTCCACCTCGGCGCGGGCACAGTCAATGATGGCATTATTTGACGAAACAAAATACCAGCCTAGGATAACACCGTGGGAGCAGGACGGCAGCACAACGAATTCAATTACATGAAGCGACTCTCCGATGACAACACGTGCAGTGCAGGCTCCCAATGGTTCGACAGGCTGTGCGCTCGCAGTACTCAAATACACTCCGGAAAGTGACGCGGTTACTTTTCCTATTCGTCGGCAAAGTCCTGCGCGTAACACCGAAATTGCTGCGCCCGTATCGACCAGTGCGAATGTTCGAATCCCTTCGACGTATACCTCAATGACGTTGCAAGGGTTCTTTCGAGGCCTTTTAAAAATCGAAGGGGACGCACTTCTCGCCTCGGGAACTGCGACACTTAGTTTCCCTGAGGTAGAGGGCTTCGCCGGCGTCTCATCGGTTTGATGGAGCGGCGGCGTGGGGATGGAGAACGACCAGCATGGTTGAGAACAGGGGTTTCATTCGGCGGCACAGGAGATTGTAGCTGTCGAGGGGCGTAAGTTATCATGGGTCGGCGGTTATCATAAATAGGCAGCATACGGCGTCGACAAAAGCGGGCAACGTGCCCCGGAATGCCACAATGGTAACAAATTGGGCGGTTTTCCGCTGTGCGCCAAGGATTTGGCTGACGTAGTAGCTGTGGTGCAGGCGGCGAGAAGGGAAACGGGGACGGTCGCGCAACAGCTTGGAGAGGTGGACGTGAAGCGAAGGGCGGCCTTGCAGCGACGTCAGCGTACGTCAGAGGCGCCTCGACGGTAGGCGGTTGAATAGCAGCTGGCAGGCACTCGGCGACTTGCTCTTTGATGACGCTCTGTAACCCCGGTGTCAATGGAGAGTATGGTTGCGCGTTCGTGAAGGGCACCAGAGAAAGCTGCCGAGCAACTTCTTCTCGTACGAATTCCGTTATCTGGTGCATTATAGGCGACTCGTCAACACCTAGCGTCAGAACTGCGACAGCGGCGAATTCTGAGGACGGATGTCGTGTGACAACTCGCTGCCTTCGAAGTTCGGCGTAACTCTGACACAGCGCAATGACGACAGACACTGTGGTCGGGTACCGGGCGACCAAAATTTGGAAGGCGTCGTCCTCAATTCTCTTGAGGATATGCCGGATCTTATCGGCTTCTGGTATCGTTGCGTCGACTCTGTTGCACAGATTAACGACGTCTTGGATGTAGCTGGTGAAATTCTCACCTGGTTGCTGGGCGCGTCCGCACAGGCGTTGTTCGGCCCGAAGTTTACGTACAGCTAGACGACTAAAGACTTCCGTGAAGTTGGTCTTGAACGCCGACCATGTCGGGATGTCGGATTCGTGGTTACGATACCACAAATGTGCAATGGTGCTTAAGTAGAAAATTACGTTGTTGAGCTTTTCCCTATCGTCCCAGTGGTTGTGCGCGCTGACTCTGTCGTACGAGGCCAGCCAGTCCTCGACGTCCGGATCACCGGTACCCGGAAAAATTGCAGAATCCCACTGACGTTGCACGCCAGGACAGATGACAGTTGGTGCCGTGACTGCAGCTTGTTGGGCTGGATCGTCAGGCATGGTTAGAGAAGGCTGAGCGGGATCGTCCGGCAGTGAGAGGTCGAACTCGGTGCGGTAGTCAGAACCCCGCGAACAGTTAGAACCAGCCCCGTGCGTAAAGGGCTGGTGACGCGCCTGACTGACCGGCACTTCTTCGTTACATTTCATACGCTGGAGATGCGCCGGGCTATCCGGCGCTTCTTGTTCGTTACAAAAATAATAACTTAGTACTACCTGTCATAAAATAAAACACTGGGATTTCGCCCTCTGCAGCGACGATTTACTGGTTCCAGCGAATCGTCGCTGAGAGCTTCCGGGGCTAACCAAAAAGTGTTCTGTGTGCAAGCATGCTATCGGTGTTCTTGAGGTCAAGGGTCGACCGCCATGGCGGCACGGACATTTTGTTACGACGGGTTGTGCAAAAAAGGATTGCCGTAGTCGAATGTGAAAATGTTTACACAGATAAAACTGTAAATAAAAATGGCTATATTTGGCTACGAAATTTTTTGCTCTTTTGTTGGTTTGGCTACATTTGGGCTACAATTTCACTAGATTTGGGCTACGCCGCCTCGTCCGACCTGGCAACACTGACTTGAGCGCCGTTGCACGGCGCTCAAGGGCTTACCTACGCTAACGCCGTACTGTGCCTCTCCTCGGGAGTGCGGGAATTCCTGGAGAGGCGTCAGAGAGAGATAGTCAGGCTGGGAGTGCAGAGGCGCACACCCCTGGAGGCGTTACAGGGGGAGATGGGATGGTCCTCCTTCACCGCGAGAGAGGCGGTGGCAAAGGCGACATACGAGAATCGGCTACTGAGGCTTCTGGAGGAGAATGTCGCACGACAGGTGATGGTTCACACCACTTTCGCCGACAAGTCGACGAAATGGACGAGAAGAACGGCTCAACTGCATCGGCGTTTTGGATTACCGACGATCTGTCTGGAGGAGGCGGCGCAGAAGCCGAGGGGCCCAATAGGCAGGGGAGCACGGCTTCAGGTGCGACAGAAAGAGGCAGCTGCGTGGCGGAAAGCCGCAGAAGAAAAGTCGTCCATCGAGTTGTATCGGAGTGAGAAGCTCGAAATCCGCACCGAGTGCTGCTACGACAACTCGAAGGGAAGCGCACTGCTGGCGGAGGCGAGAGCGGCTGCATTTGGAGAGCGTGCTTCATGGAGAGATGATGATGATGATTTATTGGCGTCCCCTTTGAAATGGGCGGCCACAAATAGTCACCTAGCCTGCTTGATTTAATCAGGTATACTATACGTGCTCTTTATCTAGCATTTTTGTATACCTCTCATTATTTTTCTTTTTCAAAAATTTACCTTCTACCGCTGAGTTACGTTTCCCTCCGTGGTGGTGGGGGTGCCGCTGTTCGAGTTCAGGCCGTTGCTCGTCCGTCGCTCCTGATGGCACCCTTGTTGATCCGGGCTCCTAGCCCTCAATCTTCCGTTCGTTGTCAGGCTACACGTTGCATACAAGGCTCGCAACAACTCCTCTGTATGTACAGGTTTATTTACATATGTACATTTCGCCAACAGCTTGCGGAGTCATCGACTCCAGCTCTCTCATCGCTATCCCATCGCTCTCCCCCAAAACATGGCCGAATTCCCCCTTTTAAGCAATTCGGTTCACACAAAAATTTCATTCCTCCGCCCCTCGGCAGCGTAGGGCGGAGCACTCTCACAATCACAAACAGTTTTACAAGCATACACTGTCACGATCCACTGGTTAGCTCAAATCAGCCCAACCGTTTTCTTTCAGTCACCCCTATTGGTCATTTCGCTCTTTCCCGTTTCCCTCTGGCCAATCCTTACATTGTAGCTTCACTTCAAAGCAAACACGAGCAAACCAAAAATAAACAAACTAGTAACACAAAACAGCACCAATAAAGTACACAAGCAAAAGCCAGGAAAGGAATTTCCCTTCCACTTTTAATCCCCTTGTTACCCGGCCCATGCACTCGAGCAAGCCGCAAACTAGAGGATGCGCCGCGCAATTGCTTGAACACAGGTGGCGGCCTGCTCTATGCGACGAAGACCACCTGAGCAACGCGACTCGCACCTGCCCATTAGCCTCACAAGGAGCGCTGCCGGCGCGTGCCCTTTATCCTTTGTCCAGCTCCCCCTACACCGTGGGTGGGGGGCGACAACAGTGACGATCGGCAAGTGACGCGTTTGTCGGCACCCGTTTGCCGTGGTTGATGGTTCAAAACATCCGGCACATGTGGTCCATGACCATCGGCTCAGCGGCGCCCGCCACCCCGCTCTAAACGGCCTATCTTGCTAGCCGATAGCGCGCGGCACTCCCCTGGCCTACACACATATGGAAACGTTTCTGTAACGTCCTCCTAGTTAGTTTTCATGCATACCTACACACATATGGAAACGTTTCTGTAATACCCCCCTAGTTAGTCTCCATATATAAAAATAAAATATCCAAGTAAAAGTCGTCGAACTTAACACCTCCCCACCCAGAATGCTGTGGGGACACCTGATGTACACACGGCATTGACACAGAATGTTCGGCGACCGCACAGGTAATCTGCAATCATGCACGCTGTCAACATCATCAAGACAACTACAGGTGTATTATTAGTATCCCCAAGCAACAGGTAAGAGGGAGCCAAAAAAAAAAGAAGGAAACTGCTCCTGCCCGGAGTAGCAAAACAAAAATACCACACACACATAAACGAAACAAAAACAATTCACAAGAACAGTTGAGCATGAGTGCATGCTCCTACACGACATGTACACAGTCTGGGTACCACCTCGCCTGTCCAGTGGACCACCATGTCGTCGCTGACACATCTCCCCTTGGGCAAAACAAACCCCCCGAGCAAAACTATACAGTTGTAACGTTCGTCTCTCGGCGTACATGAAGTTGCTAATGTACACCACCGTCACTCCGCTATGATGTGGCGGACTGCCTACTGGCGCTCCATCCTCGACAGGGCATCTGCACATTTGTTTAGCATCCCTTTAATGTGGGAGAATTACAACTCTTACTTTTACAAGGCCAAGCTCCACCGTGTGAGGCACGCTGCCCCTGCGCCCTCTGAGACTCGCCAGTCAATAGAAACTCCTCTGCCCATGTCTGGGACAGCCAACTCACTCAACTTGCTTAGGGCTTTCTTTACCTCGCCAAACGCCCACTCCGCGTCCTGATTCCACGGTATAAGGTAAGGCACGTCCTTGTTCCCAAGGTCGCTTAACTGACACCCCATTTTGGAGTAAGAGGGAATATACTTGCGATAGTGGCTGGACATTGCAAGCGTGCTTCGCAAGTCTTTCTTTGTCCTTCGAGATTTTAGCTGCGCTATTGTGCTTATTTTTATCGGATCCGGCGATTGTATAATGGGCCGTGCATGCTCCCCTGCTTCCGCTAGCGACCCATCACTCCTTTGCTCTTCTGCAAAATAAGAAATAACGGCAGACGCTGGCTCCACGCATACAACCATCTCCTCCCCCCTTTGACTTTCTTTTGATTGCACTGCAAACGCAGTATTCTCCTCCCCGTGATGCCGTGTTATTTCGGCCTCTGCCCGTACTATTTTCACCGCAAGATCGGCTGCATGGTTACTCGCCTGCTTTAAAGCATCGTACACGTCTGGCGTTAGCAAGGCGTCCACGTCTTCAGCCAACTCGTCAGTAATAGCACATAGTACGGACAAGCACGGGTTAGAGCCTACATCGCCCGCAGCCAACGCCAATGGTACACACCCCATCTCTGCTGAGACTGAGTGTCCAAATGCCCCTTGCAGGTGAACCGTTTCACTGGTTTCGATACCTACCGCTTTGGCGACAAAGCTTTTTCGAAGGACAGTTATGGCGGCCCCAGAATCTACAGAAGCTCGAAAATGGCGGCTACCGCACATAATGTCTATCCCCAACAGGTTCGATGCCCTGCCAGCATCGCTTTCTCTCTGCTCATCTCTTGGCGTCTGCTCGCACATAGCCCTAGCCGTCAACACCTTATATAGTTGGCTACTGGCTAACTCCTTCGGTTTAGTTGTTAGGCGGTTCCATTGAACATGGCCAAGTTCATCCGACTCTGGCATTGGAGACAGAACAGCCCCGAGCTCTTCCGCATAACGCCCCACTTTTGTATGATTACCACGCTCCCTCCCCTCGGTGCCTTGGCACTGCAATTTCAGCTTTTCTAATTCGATTTGTAACTTCAGAGCTTCAATCTCCAGCCTTTTTTCTTTTATTCTCCTGCTAGCTTCGTCGCTGCCACTGGTGCGCGGAGTGCGGTGGTCGTCCGAGATTGGTACGCCTCTCTGAATTTCGAATTCTGAGTTTATCCCCCAAACAACATTGATTCGAGTTTCTGAATTTCCCTCGGTGACTGATACCACACCTGCCCGTAAAGCCTGAGACCGTGTAGCGACAGACATGTTGGCCCCCAAGACACAACAAGAGGCCCACCTGAAAATGCTGTGCCACGAACGTTCCGCAGTCCTTCAGTTGATCCCACGTTCTCGACCACGTCGATCGGTCACTGGACAGGCACTGGTCCAGGGAAAGTTCAGGCCACCGTCACTCAGCAACACTCGACGGGTCGCTGAGTAGCTCGCATCCAATGTCTCGTCTTTTCTCTGGACGCTGAATCTTGCTTTCGAGGCCTCTCTCTTGGATGTCGCCTCGTCGATGTGGTTTCTCTCCCGTGATTCTTCCTCTTTACCAGCTCGAACTCGCAGAACTTCGCTCTTGCATGTAAAGGGAAGGTGTGGCGCTTGTCGAGCCGCAGCTCTCGGAACCTCTCACTTAGATGTCGTCCCGCTCACTTTTCGAGCAGCAGCTCTCGGAACCTCTCGCTTAGATGTCGTCCCGTTCACTTTTTGAGCCGCAGCTCTCGGAACCTCTCGCTTAGATGTCGTCCCGCTCACTTTTCGAGCCGCAGCTCTCGGAACCTCTCACTTAGATGACGTCCCGCTCACTTGTAGCCGTAGCTTTGGGAACTTCTCACTAAGATATTGTTCCGCTTACTCCAGAGCTTGCATAAGAGGAGTGTCGCTCACCGAGTAGCAGAAAGTTGCCTTGACGATCCTGTCCGACTGCGCCAGTTACGTTTCCCTCCGTGGTGGTGGGGGTGCCGCTGTTCGAGTTCAGGCCGTTGCTCGTCCGTCGCTCCTGATGGCACCCTTGTTGATCCGGGCTCCTAGCCCTCAATCTTCCGTTCGTTGTCAGGCTACACGTTGCATACAAGGCTCGCAACAACTCCTCTGTATGTACAGGTTTATTTACATATGTACATTTCGCCAACAGCTTGCGGAGTCATCGACTCCAGCTCTCTCATCGCTATCCCATCGCTCTCCCCCAAAACATGGCCGAATTCCCCCTTTTAAGCAATTCGGTTCACACAAAAATTTCATTCCTCCGCCCCTCGGCAGCGTAGGGCGGAGCACTCTCACAATCACAAACAGTTTTACAAGCATACACTGTCACGATCCAATGGTTAGCTCAAATCAGCCCAACCGTTTTCTTTCAGTCACCCCTATTGGTCATTTCGCTCTTTCCCGTTTCCCTCTGGCCAATCCTTACATTGCAGCTTCACTTCAAAGCAAACACGAGCAAACCAAAAATAAACAAACTAGTAACACAAAACAGCACCAATAAAGTACACAAGCAAAAGCCAGGAAAAGAATTTCCCTTCCACTTTTAATCCCCTTGTTACCCGGCCCATGCACTCGAGCAAGCCGCAAACTAGAGGATGCGCCGCGCAATTGCTTGAACACAGGTGGCGGCCTGCTCTATGCGACGAAGACCACCTGAGCAACGCGACTCGCACCTGCCCATTAGCCTCACAAGGAGCGCTGCCGGCGCGTGCCCTTTTATCCTTTGTCCAGCTCCCCCTACACCGTGGGTGGGGGGCGACAACAGTGACGATCGGCAAGTGACGCGTTTGTCGGCACCCGTTTGCCGTGGTTGATGGTTCAAAACATCCGGCACATGTGGTCCATGACCATCGGCTCAGCGGCGCCCGCCACCCCGCTCTAAACGGCCTATCTTGCTAGCCGATAGCGCGCGGCACTCCCCGGGCCTACACACATATGGAAACGTTTCTGTAACGTCCTCCTAGTTAGTTTTCATGCATACCTACACACATATGGAAACGTTTCTGTAATACCCCCCTAGTTAGTCTCCATATATAAAAATAAAATATCCAAGTAAAGGTCGTCGAACTTAACACGCTGCCTATAATTTTAGGAGATCAGGTCGTATCCATCTTTTCCCTGCTTTTTTTCCACCAGTACTCCAATCGTCTCTTGCTGATCTCTACAGCTGATCTGTTGATGTTTCCTTCCGCTTTAAACCCAATCGCTTCTGGGAGTTGCACGTTACCTACGGTTCTCGCTGGGTGGATCCCGTCGCATTCCATTAGGATGTGCTGAGTGGTCTCTGCATCTTTACTGCATCATACACATGTCTCATCTAGTTCCGAATATTTGTTCCGGTATGTTTTGGTCCTTAGGCAACCGGCGCGAGCCTCAAATAGCACTTGGTTTCAGGGGATTTCCACTTGAGGGGTTTCCACTTGTGGAAACCCCTCAAATAGGGGGTTTCCACAACGTGCGCCCTCTGTGGAAAGTTGGACGAGACACTGTGTCACGTGGTCCTGGAGTGCGGTGGAATCTTCCCACCAGCCCGCACACAGGCGCTGCCTACCACACTTGGTTTCAGGACGGAAGAGGTCGGGGCCGCGGAGGTGACCAAGAAACGCCTCGAGTTTTGGTGGCAGCATGGACTGCTGTGCCGATGACTGTGCGAATTTATATTTTTTCCCTGAAGTTCACGAAAAGATGTTTGCGCGATTTTTTTTTCTTTTTTATGTGGTCACGCTGGTTTGGACAGGGCCAACTAGGTTAACAAAAACCTATGTAATAATAATTAAATGCCTAGGTTTATATAATAGTCATTATATAATAATATAATAGTTTATAAATATAGTAATAAAATACCTGGGTTTATCAATTTCGGAAGATTTATGTAGGAAACCACACGTAGATAGAATATGTGAAGCTGCAGAAAAAAAGTTATGGTTCCTTCGCCGCTAATTAAAGCTAGCAACCACATCCGTCAAGTCTGCTTGCATATTTAACTTACGTTAGACCGACGTTAGAGTATGCCAGTGTCATATGAGATCCGTTTCAATCAGGATTAATAAACCGTATTGAGAAGATGCAGAGAAAATCCGCAAGGTTCATTCTTTCACAATATTATCGTACTGACTCTGTTTCTGAAATGCTTCGGTTGCTTGATTTGTCTCCACTGGCTCAACGGCGGAAGTTGGCTAGACTTAAATTTCTATTTTTTTGTTATCAAAATGCCACTTCAATACTGAAACCACACCCTATATTGCTTCCAGGTAGTCTAGAAACGTCAGGTCAAGCAATCATTGCATGTTCTCAATTCCAACATCATATCTGGACACCGTACGCTTATTCATTTTTTCCACGAACGATTAAGGAATGGAACAGTTTGCCGGCGTCTGTTTTGCAGTCGAGTAGCATCGAAGGCTTTGAAGAACGTGTTAACCTTTCATGAAATGAAATCTTAGTGGTGTCGTGCAAACGTTGTCACACTGTTCTTGAATACATACTGTAGTCTTTCTTTTATGTTACTTGCGATATCACTGTCACAATGCCACAAACATGTATTTCTTTTTCAAACTATTGTATCTGTATTTGGTTATATGTTTTGGTGGTTATTGCATTGTATTTGCAACATTCATTGATTCATGTCCTATTTATCTTTGTAAGGTGTTTACAATTTTTTACGCTATGTGCAAACTTTCTGTACCCACCCTGTTACGGCCAAGACGGCCAGCAGTATTTAAAAATAAAAAATAAGAAAAACTACGGCGACCCGATGCAAAGGGCAGGACCACCATCAAGTGTGAATGTCGTGTTGTTCGGAACATCCTGGGCATACCGTTGAATTTCGACAGACAGCACTCACGTGTCCAATTCTTTGACATCTTCTGCACTGAAGTGGTTTGGGCACGAAAGGCCGTACCACATGCCGAAAGTGGCCGACCTTTACGTGTGATGGTAGGCAGTCACCTTTAAAGACGACCCTTACACAGCTCGAATTGCCAAGGCGCCGTGATTGCAGTGAGGCAACACCATCTGCCGCAGGTTTGACTAAAATTGTCAGGTCGCTAATTGACGCGTCACTATTATGAACAACACCAGCCGTGGTTTCGTTGTCCTGCTGAACGAGGTAGTGGACATTAATGTTGCCCCGGAGCTTTAGTGTCATCAAAGCGTTGATTGCGCTTCGGTATGGACATCAATAGCCAGGACGTTCTTTCGATTACTAATTCTGATATCCTTAATCTCTCCTGGGATAAGAGCCTCCAGAGAAACGGAAGTCGCTTATCGATCAAAGCGGTTGAGACTGTCCGCAGGTGTGTCAGGCACAAAGAGAACTGTATGCGCCGATGGCCTTCGCTGTGGCATGACAGTTGACTTACTAGACGAAGACCGTCCGCTGATGTTTCTTCTCTTGGTCTTCCGGTGCGCCACTTTCTCGAAGCCTTCATCATCTGAGGCGTCATCGCTTGAGCAGGAGTACAACACAGTGTCCTCGCTGCCGGCTTGATTTAGAGGGCATTTTCTCTTCCTCGGGCCGGTTCCTGCTGAAGTAGGCACGTCACGTCGGCGTTCTGCCGACTCCACTTCCATTTCCGTAGCAATGGGAGCGGCATCTCCCAGTAAAACACGGTGGAAAAAAACGAAAATACTGCAGCACGAAGGAACAGTGGTATGTACTATCGACCAAAAAAGGTTACGGACCACGGGATCTCAGAAAACGCTAAATATCCGAGCAGCCTTTAAAAGTAGCCAGTAAAACCGTACATCACAATGTTGTTCGCATATACCAGTAGAGGCTGGAAATGAGAATACCAGGCTGCGTTTTGAGGCTGCGGAGATATTTAGCTTTTTGTCAGATCCCTTGGTCCGTAAACTTTTTTGGTCGATAGTACAAGGATCACTTCGCCGTCAAAGGTTGTATATTCGTAATATATATATGTATGTGCCAGGTGATCTATTTATTGGAAACAGATTTCTTGAAGATAGAATTTAAGTGATGTAATGATGCTCTTTCAGCGCGGCAGACATCGAATGGTCGAGTAGCGCCGTCGCAATGCGTTCGATAATTTGTAAAGATACGTTATTTCACATGGTAATTGCTGGTTTTAACGCATGCATTGCAAAGGCAGTACTGGAGGAGGACGCCGCAGGAGGCAAACGGAATTTACGCGATTTTAAAAGCGCCATTTTTATTGAGGTATTGTCGGCGAAAATTCGCTTTTTTTTCGCTTCAATACTGAAACCGGGCGCGAAAACAACGCTTGCTGCATTGCCCGCGTTGTTCTCGATGCTGTATAGGAGCGCACTGCGAGGGCCTGTTGAGGCGTCCAAAACGTCGTCGCATGTTTGTACCGCAAAGGCTCACACCGACTTTGGTCTGCCGACTGTTGGCGCCAGCGTATGGGTGTATGGATGAACGTCCCCTATGAAACGGGGTGGTGGGTTGCGCCACCAAGCTCTTGTTATTATTTTGCCTAATATCCCACCTATACTTTTGACAATACGCCCGGAGAGAAAGAATTCCCAGCATCAAACTTTTTGAACCATTACTGGGAACTCTGTTTTTTTATGCCTCCGTTCTTTGTGGTCTCCCTACTTTTCTGCCACCAAACCTCAGCTGACATGTTTACTTTCCCCCTGCTATCCCTGAACCGAAGTTCTTCAAGGAGGCCAGAAGAGCCTAAACTGGCAGCTGGGTAGATATCTTCACATTCCAGTAGAACATGTTTCATTGTTTCCCTAGCTTTACCGCAGCAAGCACATGCGTCTTCGTCATTGGTGTGTACCTCGCTTTATAACTACGCCTTCTAAGGAATCCTGATCTCGCTTCGAAAAGTAAAGAGCTGCCTCCTGCTATAGCCCAATGAGCCCTATAGCAGGAGGGGGTTAACAGAGGGAAATATACACGGCAAAATACCATACAGCGATAAGGATGATGTGCTAAGACCAGACATCTAGGATGGCGGATACAAAACTTTGGGATGGGCATGAGCGAATAGACCCAGGTAAGGAATTCCAGTCTTCTATGGAACGAGGGAAAAAGTTGAATTTAAACGTGTTAGTGCGTGCAAAGTAGGGCAGCAAATTTAAGTTGTGATGTCTTGTCAATGCCTCTGGCGCAAGGCTAGTATAGTTGTTTTTTGAAAGTCTAACCGAAGAGTTCACGATGCTGTGCAAGAAACCTAATGATGCGATGCGGCGACGTGAATAGAGCGAAGTTAAATTCAGGAACGAAGTGCAGAAGAGGGTGAAAAGTCGCCATCATAATGGTGACATATAAATCTTACAGCTTTTTTTCTGAATCGCTTCCAGTCTGTTAATGTCACACTGCTTATAAGGGTTCCGAACGACAGATGCGTAGTTAACAACAGGACGGATTAGCGATTTATATAACTGTAGCTTAGTATCCTTTGGAGAGTTGGATAGTGTACGACGCAGGTAACCTAATTTTCTTAGTGCTTTGTTACATATGTAATCAGTGTGTTTTGAGCGTGACATGTTATGCGTAAAAATGACACCGAGATCCTTATACTCAGATGCCCTACTCACGGCTCCGTTATTGAATAAGCAATGAAAAAGAGAAGGAGAAGATTTGTTACAGAAGGACATAAGGACGGTTTTATCAAAATTAATGTTCATTTGCCAGGTATTGCACCAGCTGCAAAACCTAGCAAATGACTCCTGGATGCGGTAATGATCATCACAACACTTAATCACTTCATATAAAACACAGTCGTTGGCGTAAAGACGAATGTTAGAAGAGATGTTTACAGGCAAATCATTTATGTAAATTAAGAAAAGCAGTGGCCCGAGAACGGTGCCTTGGGGCATGCCAGATGTCACATCAATAGCAGTAGAGTTGGTCGAGCTTTAGGAAACAAACTGGAGCGAAGGGAAAGAAAGCTTGAAATCCAATGAACCAGCTGAGGATTATTTAGTACGGCGTTAAGTTTGGCAAGAAGTTTAGAATGTAATACTGTGTCAAATGCTTTCGAGAAATCTATAAAAATAGCGTCAACCTGGTTGCCAACATCAAGGTTAAGGAAAATGTCATGCGTAAACTAAACTAACTGCGTTGTCGTACTAAAACCGCGCCTAAACCCATCATGCATGTTAGATAGTAAATTATGCGATTCCAGAAAAAGCATGATGTGTTTACGACTGATGTGTTCCAAGATTTTGCATGACTGTGATGTCAATGAAATCGGTCTGTAGTTTGACAAAGACTGCTTATCACCAGATTCATAAAGCGGAAACACTTTAGCTAACTTCCATGAGGAAGGAACAGTGGCAGATGATAAAGATGTCTTGAATATGACCGTCAGATACCTTGATGACCATAAGGAATATTGAACCAAGAATGCATTGTCTATCCCGTCCGGTCTGATGCATTTGTTGGTATCCAAGTTTAATATAAGGTTAAGAATACCTTCATAGTTGATGTCAACGTCACTGATTGCTTCAGAACAAACTATATTGGTGAGAGAAGGAATGAAGTTGTTATCGGGAAGAAACACGGACTTAAAATACTTGTTTAAAGCATCTGATATTACTAATGGATCACTGATGACGTCATTATCAATTTTGAAAGAAGTGGGTGAAGCATCGTGAGGTAAAATAGAAGACCAAAATTTAGGAGGCTTATTTCTTAACAGATCAGACAGGTTGAACTCGAAAAAAGAAATCTTTAGCCGTTTGCAGCTTAAAGTTAAGTTCATTCTTGGCCTTGTGAAACTGGTACAGGGTTATGGGATCGTTTCTTCGTTTAGAACGCATAAGTCTGCGGACACGACGAGATAATTGCAATATGTCGCGAGCTATCCAGGGAAGGTTAGCATTACTTTTCTTAGTTTTAATGGGCACAAATCGTTGGGTACATGACTTGACAAGATCCTCAAAGACAATTTACATCCTGACTGTCTGACAGAGAACAAAACGTATCGAAATGATCAGCTAAAAGATCAGTAATGGAATTGTCCACACGAGTGAAGTCAGGAAACCTAGTAAACGTATAGGGTGAATTGGAGGTTGCACAAGAGAGTGATAAGAAAACGCCTTTAGGATCTGAGAGTCCCTCAATTATACCTCGCAAGAGACGTCCTTTTTCGCTAGGTCAGCGCTCAAGAAAACTAAGTCCAGGATGGAACTCAACCTGGTTGCGCTAGAAACAACTTGAGCGAGCTCAAAGAACAAGGAAATATTTCATCACAAATTGCCACATCGCGACCTGTTGCATTTGATGATGGCCAGTGGATTACAGGAACGTTGAAATCACCCATAAGTCGTGATGAAGCAATGTTAGTCTGGCACATGAAATTTGTAATAGCATGATGGACATCGGGGGAAGAACCGGACGGACGATATATAACGCTAGTTAAAATAAACTGGTTATTCAGGAAAATTTTACACGGATTCTGTATCCAATGGCGAAGGCAAAACTGAGAAACGAAGATCCGAACAGATAAGCAGCGCGAACCCGCCGCCAGTACCGTGAATCCTGTCTAGGCGCACGGTAGTAAAACCGGGAGGAGTAAACTCGGAGTCATCAATATTACTATGCAGCCATGACTCAGTGATGCCAATAACATGAGGGGAATAAACAGAAATAAGAAAAGGTAAATCTGGAAGTTTTTTACACTACTGCAAGCGTTAATGTTCGAAACGATGAGGTTATCGAAATGGCCAGAACAAGGTCAGGTAGAGGATAGGCCAGGAGTCGAAGACACAGGCACATAGTTATCATAGTTATATCCTTTCAGTTATCATAGATTGCTTCTTTCATGACTTCGTTTTTTTCTTTGAGGTAGTTAGTCATAGCAGGTTTCTTTCCTATTGCCGTCACCCATGAAATTGTCTCAGCCTCTCTCACTATGCGTTTGACGTGCTTTGTTGCCTTGTTGCTGACCATACCGGTCGCATATTTGCTGATAAGCTTCCTAGTTCTTTTCCTCCACTGTGAGTCAATGTTGTTCCTGTACAAACTCTTACACCCCATTTACTTCCTTCCATATTCCTCAATCGTTCTTCAAAATCAATTTTACTCTGAGCCTCCCTTGCTACAAAATTTGTCCAGCCCATATCACCCTGCACAGCTTCATTAGTAGTCTTCCCGTGAGCGCCCAACGCGAGGCGTCCCAGGCACCTTTGGTTGCCATCGAGTCCTTATTGCACCCCTGACTTCAAGCAAAAAAACCTAATTTCCAAATGTAAGCGCTGAGACCATTGCACCTTTCCACATACCCCAGAGCACCTCGTACCTATTGTATCCCCATAGCGCTCTATATTTCATTATGGCCGCATTTCTCTTCCCTTTTGCTATTATTATTTTTTCCTATGTCTCCAGATATCTATCGCCTTCGTTTATACATATACCAAGGTATTTGTGTTCCTTTACCCGAGGTGTTTCCTGGCCCTGTATGAACACTGTCTGTTCACTGTTTTCATTGAATTTTGAATGTTTTCACCTGACTTTTAACGCAAAATTTTAATCCTAACTTCTCACATTCTTCTCACAGATATCAGCCCGACTTTACATATAACGTTGCTTGTTAGCAAGCAAAAGAATGTCGCCCGCATAAAATAAACCTGGAAGCTGCTGCTCAACTATTGTGCCGTCTTGTTTATATGAGAGGTTAAACCCGATATTGATTCCTTTTAGCACCCTTTCCATCCTTTTTATGTACATCATAAACAGAAGCGGGGATAAAAGGCCCTTGTTGATATCAACTTTAACCCCGCTCCTCATCCCTTCCCATTCAACGCAAACGATATTTTCTCGTTAAATCTCCCTCAATAGCTGTACACAGTCGTTACCTATACGTTCTCCTTCAAGAATATCCCACAAAATGTCGTGGTCTATATATGTCATACGCTCCGGCAAGAGAGAAAGTGATTTAATGAAAGGCAGGGAGGTTAACCAGAACCGAGCCCGTTTGGTTACCCTACACTGGGGGAAGGGAAAAGGGGGGAGAGAGATTAAGAGAAGAATAGAAAGTCCGCTGTTGATATCGCCGACGTAGCAATGTCTAAAAAAGCCACATATAGCGGGCACATTTCTTGTTCGGATATTTCAATATCATGAGTAAGAACAAATAAGTTATCATCCAGACGCGTACCGATTCTGAAGCCCATTTTGAAGTTCTCCCAATATGCCTTTATTCTCTGCGCATGCTTGCAGCTTCAATTTACTCGCCTGCATTGCTGACCTGTATATTACCGATGTAATCGTCACCGGTCTATATGAGTGAATCCTATTTTCCCCCCTTACCTTTATAAATTAAATTCATTCTACTTTGTCGCCAACTGTGTGGTATTCGCCTATCTCCTAGGAATTTTACTACTGCTTTCAACAGACCTTTCTTACTTATTGGTCCTTGTTCATTAATCAGCCTAATGGCAACCTCGTCTAGCTCTGTGGCTGTGCGCTTACGAATTTCCTCTTCGGCTTTCTTCCAGTTTAAATTTGTCAGCGCCAGCTCCTTTTCCATCTGGTTCTCTTTTCATGCTCTGCTTTCTTTCTCAACTACAACTCGTCACTGTCTTGGAAAGATTCGGCTGTTATTTTTCTGATGTAATTTGATACCGCGTCCCCTTCCAGTTTGTTTCCATCTTCGTCTAGGATGTGTTGTTGTGTTGTTCCAGACTTCCTGCCTAATAAGTTTATGTGGTTCCAAAATATTCTAAAAGCGGCCTTCTTTCTTTTTCTCACGTATTTCTGACAACCAACGTTCACTTTCACCTTTCATCTTTGCTGGAAGCAGTATTTCAACCCTAGAATATTTCTCACGGTATATTTGTCATTTTCTGGTTACTTAATCATGCGGCAACTGCGCTTTTTCTTTTTTTTTGCCTGCCTGTGCTCTCGTGATTCTTTCTGTTGTTCGGCGATCGCTCCTCGTGTCTCCCTGTTCCACCAGCTTTTCGGTTTCTTTTTTCCTTTACAACGAGCATGTTGCTTCTCTTTCCTTATTTCTGTCGTAATTACTTTTGTGCTTCAATGCATAGAACAACGTTTTGTTAACAAAGTAACTGGAACGCCAATATATTTCTCCGTAAAGTTCGGGAAGTAATATTACCAAACTGGTGTCATCCTGAGAATTAGTTGCATGTGAATCCGCCTTGCAAACACCACGGCTAGAATTTGAACACCACGGCTGATGTAATTAGTTAAAACCTAATTAGTGAATTTTTGTAAATTATTCCGATTATCTATTTATTATTTAATTTTTTTGCGCAAGTGATGTCTGCCTCTTCGAGTAGGCCAGCTCATGAACAAGAATTGTGCTATCTGCCACAGGCAACCTTTAACAATTTTGGAAAGTGTTCGCTGAAAACCCTGTATAAGCTGAACATAACCTCCGAAATTATAAGCGCTGTCGAATCTCAGAGGCGATACATTATGAATGCTTGCTTGTTTTTTGTTCGATAGAAGGCGCCAGAGGGCGCATTTGTTTATATTTGCCGCCGTTCGTGGTTTGCTTCAAATACAGTGGAAAGCAGCGTTCTTGGGAATCCATGTAGCGCCGACCTGAAATACTGACGAAATGCAGCAAAATGCTGCAAACAGATATGAGCTGCCGGGCTTGGCAAACGGCTCTCATCACTGCTGCATTTGGTAGAAGGTTCTCGCTTTCCGCGCCGCCTCGGTTCCTTGCCGCTTCTTGTGTGCGGATGGTACGAAGAGCGGTCCACTTCATGTTGCTACGAGGAGAAGTGAGCTACACTGAACTTGCGAGACCGAAATAAACATCACATCGGTCTAGCGTGACCGGTCCGTTAGTTCAGGCCCACATTTATGGGTATACGTGCACGAACCCCTCGGCTGCAGGTAGGTTCTGCGCTGAACAAAATCCGCATCGGCTCCAGCTCGGCACAAAACTGCTGGCGAGGGCTGACGATCGTGCATTTCAACTTCGGAAATATGTTTTCATTAATTTTGAGCACGATTAAGTATATATAAAAACGAAGCTACTGAGGCTGTCTCGTTGTCCGTGCGACGTTTTCGCTCTGCGGCTGGTTTCACGAAGGCTGGTCGAACGACAGTCTGCAGTCTGGTTTTGTCGGTGTCAGCGTGACGAAATGCTGTCACACTACGACGACTCGATGTCGTCGGTCGCGTCGGCGGCGTTGTCGGCGGCTTAATCTGGCAGAATGCCCCTCAGCGACACAGTCTGCTGACTAGTCGGCCGATAACCGGCGTCGTTGTCTTGTTCTCTGGTCGGTGTCGGGTCAGCCTTGTGTGAACGAGCCTTAAGCGACGGTAGGTCGCCGAGGCATGATCCTCGGGAGATAAAACGATACGAGGCGCGCAACTTGGGTGGTCAACCTGTAGACGTAAAGAAGCAAGCTAAGCGTTCGCTGTTCTTCCGGCGCTGTTCGCGCGCCCTGTTTCGGTATCGAAGGGGAAATGGTGAGTTTTCGTCGACAAATATCTTAAAACGAATGTGATTTCTAAAATCGCGTAAATTGCATTGGTTTTCTGCGGCGTCCTCCTCCAACAGTACCATTGCAACGTTGGCGCTAAAACCAGTAATTAAAAGGTAAATAACCAATCTAAGTTAAAGAAGAAGCTGCCACGGCTACTCGACCATTTAGCGTCAGCCGTACTGAGAGAATGAATATTGAAGATCGAATCATCGCATCGGGACAGTCCTATTCTTTAAAAATATGTCTGCTTTAAGGTCACCCGGTATACTTATGACCATTTATATTAGGCGCTTTCGGGTCACACTAACGGTGGCTAACCGCGGTGTGCACAGTATTGTCAACAGAACTTGCGTGCCTTTTAGCTGACTGACCGGCTGCGTATCTGAGCACGAGGTTACCCACGCCACCTAAGGGTTGTCAAAACGCAAAAATACCACTACACTTTCAGTAATGTCGAACACGAAATTTGACTAGAGCAGGCTTTTAGCAAAACGTACGCAATGGTCCTCTGCTGTTGTTTAGAACCAAAACTTAATCTGTATTTCAAGTGATGCGGCAGTACTTGGGGGTCAAACAAACAACACCATGGGGATTGTGCAAATAATCCTAAAACGTGAGAACTTGAAGGGTGCACCGCGGTCATAGCCATGTCAACACCGGGTGTAGTTTACATATGCCATTTAGACGAAGAACAGTCGGTCAACAAGCGAATCGCACAAGAGGCATACTCAGAATTAGAGACGAAAGGAGACCGCGTACTAAATTAAAAATTAAATTATGGGGTTTTACGTGCCAAAACCAGTTCTGATTATGAGGCACGCCGTAGTGGGGGACTCCGGAAATTTGGACCACCTGGGGTTCTTTAACGTGCACCTAAATCTAGGTACACGGGTGTTTTCGCATTTCGCCCCCATCGAAATGCGGCCGCCGTGGCCGGGATTCGATCCCGCGACCTCGTGCTCTGCAGCCCAACACCATAGCCACTGAGCAACCACGGCGGGTGAGACCGCGTACTCTGAACCTGCCGAGTACAATAAAGCAGTAAATGAAAGCGGTAGCACAATATGGCGGGAAGTTTAGATTATTCTGTTTTTATTTTCAATTTGCTATGCCTGAAAGAACTTTTGTGGGGTGATCGGAGTGAATAAAAGAAATGGGGTTGGACATTGAGGCCGACACGTGATTGCGTTTGACGAGCTTTCTTTATTTTTTTTTTTGTCACAGCTAACGTTTGAGGCGAGCAGTGCACCCAGTTTAAACGGTACCGGCAACGGGATCGTCGAGCTCACCGATTTTGCGAAGAGAGCGAGGTCACTCATGATCTGGTCCATGTCAGGCACGGGCCGTCGATTGATCCTTAAGATGCGAACCAGAGACCGCTCGGCGCTCTCGATGCGATCCTTCGTAAGCAGCCAGCGTGGAGACTCTTGCAGATAGCTGTACAGGCAAGAAGCAAAGAATAAATTAATTAGCGAAGCGGGCCATATTTGCTGTACCGCTTACACCCAAGGAATTATTTCTGTGCTGTCGAGGCGTACGGGGATTAGCCAGAGGTGTGATCTCAGTACCGCTATCAGTGGCATATTTCTTGAAAACGACAATGGCAGTGATAGTAACTGAGACAGAGTCAATGAAGCAGTAGCAGAATGTTAGGGGTAGCCGCCATGGTGACGTAGTGACTCTGGAACTGCGCTGCTAAGCCCCAGGGCGCGGGATGAAGGCCCGGGCGCGGCGGCCGCGTTTTGATGGGGGCGAAAGGCAAAAACTGCATTGAGTGTACATCAAAAAACATGCATAGAGTGCATTCAATTCAATCTGCATAATTTTCAAGGTAAGCAAATGAAATGTTGGCCCTTCTAACTAATATGGACCGAGTGTTTTCTTAAGAACCGTATGCAATATGTCACTGCTTACGACTATTATTCCCTCTCCTGTGACGTAACATCTGGTGTCCTTCAGAGCAGCGTGTTAGGGCGTTTATTATTTTTCATTTACATTAACGACCTTCCTGACGGCTATGCATCACCCATACAAATATTTGCTGGCGACTCTGTTATTTACAGTGTGAAACGTACTAATTCGGACAGCTTGCACCTTCAGTCTGACCGCGACAATGTTTCCGACTGGTGCATGAAATGGAAAATGTGTCTGAATATTAACAAATGTAAAACTATGTCCTTTTACCGTCAATATGATTCACTAATAGCAAACTGCAATGTTAACGGAATTACTCCAGAACATATGTCTTGCTACAAGTATCTTGAGGTACACCAAACAAATGAGTTATCTTGGAACACACACATTAATTACATCAATACCAGCGCTAAACGCACTCGCTTCTACGAATAGGGAAACTTCTCTCAAGCCCCTTCGAGCCTAAACTAATACCTTACCAGACATTGGTCCGACTCAAAGTTAGAATATGCATCGTCAGTGTGGGACCCTTTCCACAGTAAGTTAATTCATTCAGTTTAATCAGTACAAAACCGAGCACCATGCTTTATTGTGCCAAATTATTCCCGTGCCTTTAACGTAACATATATAAAATCGACCCTACACCTACCAGGCTTACAACTACTGAAACGAATAGCTATAATTTGTGGTTTCCACAAGATTTACTTCCAAAACTTAATCCTCAGACAACAATTCATCTCACAGTCCTCGTAATTGTCGCTGCGCGCCGATCATAAACACAAGGATGGTGTTCCTCATTCGGAAACGAACCTGCATTCTCTGCCTAAAACCAGTTGTGATTGGACCAACCTCCCTTCGTCCATCGGCAGCAGTTAAGGTGTGCCCCCAGTTAAGGTGTGCCCCCATATATATATTGTGATGTCACAGTAAGGGCGGACCTTTATTGAGCCCGAGAGACGACACGGCGAAGATGGGCGGCGTCCACAACCAGCCCGAACAGCTTTCGACACAATCCACGCTGATGATGATGCGCCCGCACGCGCGAAGAAGATGAGGGGCACACGCATGATGATGATAATGTACAGATGATGAAGAAGTGCACAATAAATGCCCACACTAATTTCCCTCGCGCGAAAGCGGCCATCCTGGCCGCTGCCTAAAGGTACGGGGAACGCCGCGTGAAGGCCTTCATACGAGAAACGTGGACCACTTCGGTAGAGCGGCAACGGCGGTCAGTTGAGGAAACAGCAGGGGTCACGCGATAATAAACTGGAGAAGTCATTTCCAGGACCGTGTAGGGGCCAATAAACTGACACTGAAACTTCTCGCATAACCTAGGAGTGCGAACTGGTGTCCAGAGCAGCACTTCATCGCCAGGCTGGTAGAATGCTACGCGATGATATGCGTCATAATGATCCTTGCGGTCCCGCTGTCTGGCTGCGGTGTTGACGCGGGCATGCTGGCGACAATGGACGAGGCGGGAAACATATTCTTCGCAGGAAGATCGAGATGGACTGACAGGGGCAGAGAAGAAGGAAACATCGAGAAAGGAACTGGGTGAACGGCCATAAACAAGGTAGAAAGGCGAGTAACCGGTGGTGCGTTCAACGGCGGTGTGATACGCGAAGGTGACGAATGGCAAAATTGTGTCCCAGTTTCTTTGCGTCGTAACTTTCCTGAGACGCCTACACAAATCGGAATGCATAACAGATAAAGTCGCACCGGTGTCCACCAAAGCTTCAACGTGCACACCTTCAACAAACACGGACATCATATTACAAGGGCGCGCTGGAGGAATTGTAGTCCTGTCGGTGAATGCAGTTTTTCGTCCGAAAACTGCATTACTTAGTTTTCCGGGCGGCGGTCAGAGGTGAATGAGGCAGGCCGAAGCGGTGACGAGGAGCGGCGGAAGGGCGAAGATGATCGGCGTCTGGTGGTACGGTAACCGTTCGGCGTCTCGGTCGTTGCGGGCGGAGATGGGGAACGGCGTGGAGGGGAAGCGTAACGACGGCTTTGGTAAGAGGCCCCACCAGAATACGCATCGCGTTCACACAGGTCGTACCCGCGACGCTCATCTTGTTGGCGCTTGCGGCCAAAACGTGATATATGGCCGCGATAACCACAGTAATAACAGGTAGGACGAGACGGTCGCCAAGGCGGGTAGTAAGAGGCGCTCGGTGCGCTGTGAGATAGTGCGGTCAGATGGGGCGATGACGGCTCAAGTGGTAATGAGGGGACATTGGCCGGAGGAGCGACACCAACCTGTGCGTATGTGGGTAGAGGCAACGTTGGACGTACACTAGTCGGAGGCGCGGCAGCAACCTGCGCGTATGTTGGTACGGTGCGAGGGGCCGGAGGGTCCACATTCGCAGAGGAAGTCATTGACGCAAGTTCCTCTCTGGTGACGTCGCGCAATGCTGCACCATGAAGGCTGAGCAGGAATCATCAACGGAGATGACAAGCCTAGTGATTGCAGTTCTTCGCGTATGATCGCCCGGATCATCATGCGCAAGTCGGTGTCTGCCGCAGAACGGTGTTCGCTAAGTCCGGCTGCAAGCGTACGGGCTCGAGCTCGTCGAGGCGCTGGCACGTCAAGACGATGTCAGTGACGGTAGCCGGGTTCTTGACGGCGAGTGCGTTGAAGGCCACAGTCCCAATACCTTTAAGAATGTGGCGTATCCTGTCTGACTCAGCCATGGCAACGTTGACACGGCGACAGAGTGCAAGCACATCCTCGATGTACGATGTGTAGGACTCGCCGGAGTGTTGTTTGCGAGCATCCAGAGTTTTATTCGCAAGGGCGGAGCGAACCGCCGGCGTGCCACAAATTTATCGAAGCTGCTGCTTGAAGTTCGTCCAATCAGTGAAATCAATCTCATGGTTGAAAAACCAGGTCTTCGCCACACCGGTCAGGTAGAACGAGACATGGCGGAGCTTGTCGCGATCATCCCACCGATTAGCAGAGCTTAGGCGCTCGTAATCATCCAGCCAGTTCTCAGCATCTTCACCGCGAAGACCAGCGAACAGATGGGGATCACGCTGGTGGCCGCTGATGATCACAGAAGGTGCGGCTTGTGGAGGCGGGATGGTTAGGGTAGAAGCGTCAGGCTGCTCGTCCTGCGACATGCTGACGGACAGTGGGCACAAGCGGCGACCCGAACGAAGCTCCAGGGAGTAGGCCACGGGCGTAGAGGACGGGGAACCAAGAAGCACCTCCACCACTTGTGGCGTCACAGTAAGGGCGGACCTTTATTGAGCCCGAGACGACACGGCGAAGAAGGGCGGCGTCCACAACCAGCCCGAACAGCCTTCGACACAGTCCACGCTGATGATGATGCGCCCGCACGCGCGATGAAGATGAGGGGCACACGCATGATGATGATAATGTACAGATGATGAAGAAGTGCACAATAAATGCCCACAATATATATATATATATATATATATATATTGTTACGGGAAGGAAGAAGCGTACAGGTATTTACAGATGGGTTTTAATGGCGGCGTAGAGAAGCGAAAACCCAGAATCTTCTTTGTCGTCTCCCAGGGCACCAACCATGTCCTCTTCTTTCCACATTACATACTGTGACATTACCCCCGTGGGAAGAAGCACCTCACTGGTGCGACTCACTGGTTCCAGAAAGGAACGGTTTGAGGCGGCTGACGTGGATGATGTCAAATAGAGGTGAAGGCACGGTAGCATCCAGTGGAGACACTTCATATGTGACAGGCGTCACCTGGCGGAGGATGCGATAAGGGCCGTAGTATCGCAAAAGGAGTTTCTCCGAAAGACCGACACGTCGAGATGGAGACCAAACTAGCACAAGAGCACCTGGTTCGTATTCGACGTCGCGGTGGTGCTGACCGTAACGGCACTTCTGACGTGTCTGTGAAGCAGAGAGACGAAGACGGGCAATCTGGCGTGCCTGGGTCGCTGTGGCTATGACATCACGAGCGTACTCTGTCGGCGAGTCGGGCGTGGTAGAAAGAAGAGTCTCGAAAGGCAAGTACGGTTCACGGCAATATAGAAGGTAGAAGGGCGAATAGCCAGCTGTGTCGTGGCGCGAGGAATATTACGCAAACGCGACAAATGGTAAAGCAGTGTCCCAGTCGCGATGATCGGAGGAAACATACATCGCGAGCATGTCAGTTATTGTCCGGTTCAGGCGTTCCGTAAGACCGTTAGTTTGAGGATGGTAGGCTGTAGTAAGCTTGTGCTTAGTAGCACAGGATCGAAGTAAGTCGCCGATGATTTTGGCAAGAAAGTATCGCCCGCGGTTGGTGAGAAGCTGACGAGGTGCGCCGTGGTGTAAGATAACGTCGTGAAGCAAGAAGTCAGCGACGTCTGTAGCGCAACTGGTGGGAAGGGCTCTTGTAATGGCATAGCGGGTGGTATGGTTCATAGCGACGGCAATCCACTTATTTCCGTCGTTTGATATAGGGAATGGTTCGAGAAGATCAACGCCAACGCGAAAAAAAGGGTTAGTCGGTATATCCAGAGGCTGCAACAGACCAGCAGGATGTACAGCTGGTCGTTTTCGGCGTTGACACGACTCACACGTGGCGACATAGCGACGGACGGAGCGGTTGAGACGGGGCCAGAAAAATCGTCGCCGAATTCGGTCATAGGTCCGAGAGACGCCAAGGTGTCCAGCAGTGGGAACGTCGTGCAGTTGCTGGAGTACAGTGTGCTGAAGATGAGACGGAATGACGATTAGCAGCTCGGACCCGTCTGGGTGCATGTTGCGGCGATACAAGGTGTCATTTTGTAGTACGAACATGTGAAGGAATGGGTCAGACGGGTCAGAGAGCAGGCGTTCGATAAGCTGCCGTAACGATTCATCGCGTCGTTGTTCAGCCCCAATGTCTTTCAAGGCGGAAAGCGAGAGAACGCACATCGGTGCGGCATCCACTAAATCGTTCGGTGCATCCACGGGGTGACGAGACAGGCAGTCGGCGTCCTGATATAAACGACCCGACTTGTAGACCACAGTGTATGTGTATTCCTGAAGGCGTAGGGCCCAGCGACCGAGGCGTCCGGTGGGATCCTTGAGGGAAGAAAGCCAACAAAGGGCGTGGTGATCGGTTGTAACCGTAAATGGTCGACCATATATGTAAGGTCGGAACTTGCCCACAGCCCAAATGAGGGCGAGACATTCCCGCTCAGTAATCGAAGACGAAGACGGACGGCAAACGAAGACGGGCAATCTGGCGTGCCTGGGTCGCTGTGGCTATGACATCACGAGATTGCGCTCGGACGGGGAGAGGAGGCGGCTGGCGTAGGCGATAACGCGGTTGTGCCCACACTGGCGTTGGGCCAAAATCGCGCCGATGCCGTATCCACTGGCGTCAGTGCGAATTTCTGTCGGAGCGGAGGCGTCAAAATGGGCGACAACAGGAGGTGTGGTGAGTAGCGTGATGAGGCGCAAGAAAGAAGTCGCTTGTTCAGAGCCCCAACAGAAAGGAGCGTCTTTCTTCAGGAGGTCAGTCAGGGGACGAGCAACATGCGCGAAATTTTTCACAAACCGGCGGAAGTAAGAGCAAAGATCGATAAAGCTGCGAACATTTTTGGCAGAGGTTGGTACAGGGTAATTCTGCACTGCACGAACTTTAGCGGGATCGGGGCGAATGCCTGACGAATCGACGAGATGTCCGAGCATGGTTATTTGGCGGTGACCGAAGTGGCACTTTTACGAGTTGAGCTGTAGGCCAGCGGCGCGAAAAACAGAAAGCACAGATGAAAGTCGTTCAAGATGGGCCGCAAAAGTTGGAGAGAATACGATGACGTCATCCAAGTAACACAAGCAGATGGACCATTTCAATCCACGCAAGAGTATGTCCATCATACGTTCAAAGGTCGCCGGGGCATTGCACAAGCCGAAAGGCGTTACCCTAAACTGATAGAGGCCGTAAGGTGTAACGAATGCGGTCTTCTCACGGTCCATTTCCTCCACTGCAATTTTCCAATACCCGGAGCGAAGGTCTATTGATGAAAAATAAGTGGCACCGTGAAGACAGTTCAGAGCATCGTCGATCCGTGGAAGCGGGTAGACATCTTTCTTGGTGATCTGGTTTAGATGACGATGGTCCACGCAGAATCGTCAGCTGTTGTCCTTCTTTTTGACGAGCACAACAGGGGAAGCCCACGGACTGGAAGAGTGTTCAATAATCCCTTTGGCAAGCATTTTGTCAACTTCGCTCTGGATAACTTGTCGCTCAGAGGGCGACACCCAGTATGGGCGTCGGCGAACAGGTGCCGCATCGCCGGCATTTATACGATGCTTCACAGCCGCAGTTTGACCCAAAGAGCAATCGTTCAGGTCGAAAATGTCGGCGTAGGACTCGAGGAGGTCACGGAGCTCTGCGGCGGATTGGGGGTCGAGGTCCGGCGCAATCATCTTTGCAATGTCGTCGGCTGGGGCAGATGCAGAAGGCGCAGAACGAGCACTGGTCGAAGATGTCGCAACAGATAGAGCTGAAATATGGCACTCACGGGACGGTGACAACGTGGCAAGCGACATCCCTCGAGGAAGTACCTGAAGGCACTGGCCGAAATTTAGGATGGGAAGACAGGTCTGATTGGCCGCTACAGAAATGACGGTGTGTGGGAAAGAGACATTGTGGGAAAGCAGGACTGAAGTCGCGGGAGTGAGGACATAGTCTCCGTCAGGAACAGGTGGACAGGCGAAAACGGCGATGCAGGTTGCCGCTTGGGGAAGAAGAATAAAATCCGCAGAACCAAGCTGAGTTGGGGCTTGAGCAGGAAGGTCAATGGAAAGGGGTAGGTCAAGTTGGACAACACCGGCTGAACAGTCAATCAGAGCAGAATGGGCGGTCAAAAAGTCGAGGCCGAGGATCACACCGTGGCGGCAGCGTTCGAGCACACTAAACAAAACAGACGTGTGGCGGCCGGCGACACTGACACGCGCAGCACACATTCCGAGCACAGCCGGAGTTCCACCGTCGGCGACCTGTAGCAGTCGAGTCGGAGCAGGAGTGAGGACTTTCTTCAGGCGCGTTCGCAGGTCAGCACTCATGATGGAAACTTGCGCCCCAGTGTCGATGAGTGCTGTAACAAGCAAACCATCCGCATCCACGTCCAGAAGGTTCCGATCAGTAGGCAGGGTCAACAGAGGAATTTCAGGCCGGGGTGCTAGAGCAGCGTCACCTCCCGGAGCTGCCCCAGTCAGTTTCCCGTCGGAGAGCGGCGATGGTAAGCAAGGGACGGGGAACAACGCAGCTTGGGTGAACGGGAGCGGCTACTGTGCGGTGATGATGAGTGGTTAGTCGCAGTGACTCGAGCGTTGTCAGGTGCATCTTCGAACTCGGTGGAGGGCGCAGGCGGGCGAGGATTCAGTGGGGAGCGGCGGTAGGCGGGAAAGCTTGGTCGAGAGAGGGCCGGCCAGGAACTTCGGCAGTGGCGCGAGATGTGGCCCACACGTCCACAATAGAAGCAGATGGGTCGATCATCATGTGTGCGCCATTCGGCCGGGTTGCGATAGCTCGGGTAAGGACCGTACGGGTTCCGGTGAACAGGTGCAGATGCAGCAGACGAAGCGAAGTCAGGACGGTTGGCTGAGCAGATGGATTGCAGACCCACATTGGAAAGTTCTTGGCGAACGACCGATTGAATGAGGGACACGAGCGGCCGGGAATCGTCAAAGCACTGCGTCACTTGTGTGGCAGGAGACGCTGCTTCAATTTCCCGCCGGACTATACGTACGACGTTCTCGGAGGGAGTGGGCTCACGCGGTCTTCACACGTCGATGAAGCAGCTGTGTTGGGTAGACGCATGAACTGCTGAACTATGCGGCGGCTTTTCGCTCCTTCAAAGTGGCGACATTCGTTAATAATCTCATTGACTGTTATGATGTTCTTATACACGAGAAGGTTAAACGCGTCGTCCGCTATGCCTTTTTAAAACGTGACTGACCTTATCTGCCTCTGTCATGTTTTTATCTACCTTGCGGCAAAGAGCCAAGATGTCCTGGATGTACGCCACGTAAGATTCAGTGGACGTCTGTGCACGGGTCCCAAGGTCCTTCTGAGCAGCACGTTGGCGGCAGATGGGCTTGCCGAACAAATCGCGAAGCTTCTGTTTGCATTGCTCCCAACTTGTAATGTCTTCTACATGTGTCTCGAACCAGACCCGTGCCGTTTTTTTGAGGTAGTATATTACGTTGGCCAGCATAAGCGTGTTATCCCACCGGTTGTTGGCGCAGACCCGTTCGTAATTGACCAACCAGTCATAGACGTCAACGTTGTCAATCCCAGAAAACATGCCAGGGTCACGGGGCTGGGATAGGATGACCGCCGGTGGCGTCGACGGGGCCGCGGTTAAAGACGCCCCTTCGGATGACATGACGGCCAGGTTACGTCCGCTGCGGAGCTCCGTCTTGCGCAAGTGACTACCCCGCACCTCCACCAATAATGTTACATGAAGAAAGAAGCGTACTAGTATTTACAGATGGGTTTTAATGGCTGCGTAGAGAAGCGAAACCCAGAATTGTCTTTGTCGTCTCCCAGGGCACCAACCATGTCCTCTTCTTTCCACATTACATACTGTGACAATATATATTTTTCTTGCGCCCACCTCTTCTCTCTTCTCTGACGGCCTTCAGATCCCTAAGGGTACCATAATAAATGAATGAATGAATGAATGAATGAATAAATAAATAAATAAATAAATAAATAAATAAATAAATAAATAAATAAATAAATAAATAAATAAATCGTCAAGAATTGCTGGCAAAGTAACCTGGACAGCAGGCGCTTGAAGCTGTGACCAAGGGGCCAGCACTCGCATGGATGGTTGCTTTATGCGGGATCTAGTGATGGCACTCCGTCCGTTGTCACGCCACGCCGATTATTTGAATACGAATGAATGGCTAATTTCTAAACTGTGCAGCTATTCCTAAGAAAAAAAAACAAATTGAATGTCAAATACAAAATTATTGTCAATGCAAGCGTTCTCCTTGCAACGACGACATCATTTATGAAGAGGGCACGTGTGACGCTATTATTTTGCATTTTACTGAGAACTACCGCGCCATACAAGCCAGAATGGGGACCCAGTACGGCGCAGCAAGAGTGTCACCGACCGGGAAAAGTGGCACCGCATCCGGGTGCAGAGGCAAGCGACACGTTTTCTCCAAATAGACCATTACTGCACTGGTCGCAAGTTTATCAGGTGCATATGTGTATGCTCTAAATGTTTTTATGTAGGGAAAAGTCAGCAAACAGGAAATAAACCAGGAAAAAAAAACACGGGGACGAGATAAACAAATTAACAAGAATGTTGCTTAGCTATCAACCGATTTTATTTCGTAGAAACGACGTGCCCGCAGACCATACATAGCATGCGTGACAGCACTACAAGCCACTGCAAGGTAATCACCGTAACTACACGCTATAATGTTTGTCTAGAAACTGAAGCTTGCTACTTGTCGTGAACAAAGATGGCACCCTCACAGATCTGTCCGGAGCGAGTTCGTTGATATTATTGACCCTTTTCGGCGGCGCTCCCGTGGCCGCTGCCACGTTTGATCACGTGGTGACGCGGCCATTGCTTGCCTCAGCTGCCTCCGTTGCCTCCGTGTTTACAATGGAAGCGCGTGACGCCGGTGCGGTGCAGGAAACCTCCGTTCCGACGCATATCGTAGACGGTGACTGTGTGAACGACACGAAGCTTTGACCACAGCTTTAGAGCTCATGTAAGTGCTTTCAGAGCTCATTACGCCTTGTCCAAAGGGCGCGAGCAGCGTATACGGTGCTTGTACTAAAAGCGGGGCTAGAAATGTACGAATTCCAAGCTTTCCAAACTTTCCGCTTATGAATTAAATCAGGATCAGCGTGCTCATCGTTCTTTATTTGGCAAACATTTTGCAGCAGCGGCTTGTCATATTTCTGCCTCAGTAAAGTTCCTCGGTGCGGTCACTATCTGATTGCTGATTTTCAGCCTAATCCCTCGCGGGTGTGCTCTGTTGCGATAGATTTGTTCTCGCTGCGAACAAGGCTTGGAATGTAAATGTTCTGTGCTTGCGGTAGCTTGTAGCAAAGACGTATTATCGCTAGGCCCTAGCTTACTCTGTGGACCGTCACGAAACGTTCAGCTTCAAACATTCAGGTCTTGTCGGTGTATTCGCCGTCACTCATGCTTCGGCACATTGATTCAAGTGTGCGCCCATTCACTTATTATTGATACGTTGGCGATAGGGTGGGTGTAAGTTCGCGAGCGAGTAGGGGCGTATGTGTGTAAATAATGGCATAATAAGTTTCTCGCACGTAAAGTGGCGCTATTTCCCTTTGTAACGAGCGGTACTCACTCTTAAGTGCCGACGTTCCGGCGTTGAAGTCCTTTCTTTGGAGGCTGGCGGATGAATTATCTTTTTTGATCCTCGAGCAAAGCCGTGCATCGCGAAGGCGGCAACACAGGTTGATTCCATTGCTTAATATGTGAATCTCTATTTCTGCAGCGAACTACCGCACACATCTTCCCTTTATCGTTACACATTTTTCAGCATGAATGGGGCAGAGTGCATTAGCGAACACCCAGTTTGCATTTCCGACAGCTGATCGCACAGTAGCAGGGCAGAAGCTGTAATAGATTCGTATTCGTGCGCATTCGCTGAGCCAACGTATGGCGCACCGCCGAAAGCGCCATCCTGTTCCTCTATAGCAAACTGCTCCGCGAAAAGTGTCAATATGCTTCTATTATCCACCTTTCCTGTTGCGTCTTTCCGAACGATTGAAACTTCGCTTAAGACTGGAGTGAATGGTTTACAATGTATCGGCAGGTTGCCGCCCGAGCCTCTAGGAACTAATTTGGCATGCTCACGCATCCTCTACGTAACAGACGTACCTGACTGCCCTGTGTACTCTTAGCCACAGGTGTGCGAACTCCCCCAAGAATCCATTTTTATATCTAAGCAGCTGCATATACTGTGAATGTACTCACAACCAGAAAGGCATCATCAGGAGCCCCGACAGGCCCGTGGTCAACTGTAGGTAACTCCAGTCGCGGATGTGGTACGCCAACAGCGGCAGCAGCAGCAGCGGAATCGTGTAGCCAATGCCGAAGCCCACGTTCATCATCATCCGGTACTGCGGGGGCATGATCTCCATCACTGCATAGAACGAGGTAGGCGATAAAAGGCCGGTGAACTCCCGGACACAATACTTTCGTGTATACTGTCACGTAGAAGTGACGGCGAAGAACACAGCAACGAAACTGCGACTGATGAAACTAAATCTCTATTGGGCGAACTTCTGCCCACAAAAGCAAGTGATACTGGAAGCACAACGATAGCGACAAGCACAGTCGGCAATCGGCAAAATCTGATTTGCGAGACAAGCGCGTCGGCTTTTATACATGAGTCATCGAGAGTTCCAGCGTAATCGCTGGTCATCTGGCGACTTGTGCCTGTCATGAGTCGGACGCCGGCGGTACACGAAAACGAAGTAGACGAAGTTCGCGGAGCGTTCGAAACCGCGCGAGCACTCGAGGCACGCGAACCGAGGTGTAATCCACGAGGGAGAAGCGACGAAACATTATTATCGACGTGGCTCTTGTACTGGAAGGTCGCTTCGTCAGCTATGCTCTGACGACGGGAGTGCGGAGAGCCCGGCCACGAAGCTCGTGACGCTGGCAAGGCCCAGGCGTGGCTGTAGACCTCGGAGACGTCCGGGCGAAGCTCCTGCGACCGGCTGCTGCTTCTCACGGTGGTTCTGGTCCTCTTCGCAAGAATCCCTCTTCCTCGACCGAGCCCGATCAACTGATAATCACCAGGACACCGGGTCGCCATGCAGATCGGCGAAAGGCGAAGAACGCTTCGTGAAGCCTAACCAGGCAATCGACACGTCAGCGGGGGCTACCGGGGCACCAGCCACGTATTCGGTCAGGTCGACGGAACCGCGAATCATCGGCACTTACGGCACCCACAACACTCCGGACGAATAAGACGTGGACCCAACGAGAAGAGCTGCAAACCGACGGTCCGTAAGAACCCACATTTCTGCATTGCGACGCAGTTAGGCTGAATTTAGGGTGGCCACACTTTGCTGAGAGTCAGGACTAGGACTGACTTAGAGACATTAAGACGGATTTAGGCTCCGAGACCGAGATAGTGCTTTTGGTAGTTTTGTATTTAGTCGGAGTTTTGTATTTAATATTGAGTGAACACTTTTGTTGAATTATGGTTTGAGTTTTATGTGCCTTATACTTTTCCCGTTCTTGTGCATATTAAATCCTTGTTTGCTGTGCTGCCAGTCGTATTTCTTCTCCATCGAGGGTAACGCCTACGTGCAACCCTCCTGCTCTCGAGTACAAGGTGACAGTGCCGAGCATTCATATGGCTTTGTAAGGTTTAATACACCCAGAAAGTGATCACTTCCGTAAGGGTTCTTTATGACGTTTCACTCTAGGTACGGCATGAGTGTACCTGATGCGATGCTTATTTATTTATTTATTTATTTATTTATTTATTTACAGTACCTACAGCGCCCTTGTGGGGCATTCGTGTAGGGGGGAATTATTAACATTCAATCGATGTCTATCGATGAGAATGTTTTATGTGCAACGCTATAGAATGTACGCTCTTTGTTGTTTAAGAGCCGTGCACCTATAAATAAAAGAATATTTTGTATTAGGCGGCCCCTCGCATCATAACGCATCATCTACGAGTATACAGGGTTCAGGAAGTTCATCAATAAAGTACTAAAATTAAGTATTTTGTGAAGTTGATAGCTGGGAGAGATGTAAATGGAAATAATAGTCACCACCTTATTGAACAGCAGCGCTCGGACAGCAACTGCTTCGAGGGACCTTCGTAGTTGTAATTGCTTGAAGGCAACACTTATATGTAGCCACACTGGCCGACGAGGCAACAGCATCGTCGCGATATTTCCAAAAATGGCATACTTTGTAAGAAAGTTTGTCGGTGTAGATTTTAGCTGTGTATCCTTACAAACGGCACTTTTGGACTTGGCTTATAAAGCAGTTCATTAATATCATCTAAATTGCGCAAATATTCTCTCACATCCCACTGCAATATTTGTGTGTCCATGTTGCAGAATATGTTTGTGATGTGTGTCTAACGTTGGAAATCTAACTTAACTTACAGAGCCCTTTTCGGGCCCTGTGAGGGGGGTTTTCTTTTCTTTTTTTTTTTGGAACGGTCGAGATATTGTCGCCGCTCTTTAGGCGCTGGCGGCGCCGTATGACTGGGAGTGATGTCCATCGCCTCTTGCGGGACGCTGGACAACCAGTCTTGCAAGTGGTGTGTTTGCCGGGGTAGCCTCGCCTCGAAAGACGTGATCTTGAAGCCCACCAGCCCAGACGTCGCTGGGCTCGCCTTAGCCTCTATGCTGCGCTGGCGGCAACCTGCGCTGGTAGTTCGTGGAAGGTAGGGCAGCCTTGGCTACTCCTACCGAGGGGGCGGGTGTGGTACCGCGCTCTCGCTGCGCGTGGCTGCCCCATGATGCACCACTTCAACGAAATATGTTTTCTGTCCAAATTATGGGGACAGAAGCTGACATGCCTCTCTGAAAGCTATATTCTCTTTAACCTTGATAGCAAAGATTTGCATTTATTTCTTCCAGGTTACACAAGATCGAGAGAAGGCCGGGTTCCCACCATCGCAGTTCACACAGTGGGGTGTGCCACTGCAGTCGCCTGCTGTGTGGTCGTGAACGCCACACTTCGGAAATGTGAGTTTACCACGGCAAATTTGGGAGTTATGGCCAAATTTCTGATACTCGAAGCAGCGCTGAGGATTTGGTATGTAAGGCCTGACTCAAATTTTAAAATAGCCTGTCTCAACAGATTCCGGCAGTACGAGCGATACAAAAGTCAGGATTAATGGCCCATACGCGCTCAATCCGCACGCCCGCTCCGCATGCATGCGGACTGGGGCGGAAGCCTGTCCGATCGTCTGGACGGGCGGACGCACTTTTCCATCCGCATGCCTGCTCGTCTCTCATTGGCTGGTACGAGGCGGACGGCGGAGGACGTCATCACGGCAAACATGGCGCTTGCTCGAAGCGAAGCGAAGCGGTGACGCGAGGCCTAGGCAACAGCCGCGGCAGAAACAGTCGATTTTTTCTCGTTCTTGTGATTTTTACTAGAGTTATCCAGCACCCACGGAGATAGTCATCGAAGGCAGCAAGCCGGTGTACCCTCCTAGGCCTCATCAGTGCGGGCGATCGCCGACAGAAACAGACGGAGCGGAGGAAGTGTGTTGTGTTTGCGCCAGCGTCGGAAGAAATATTTCAAGCCGTCAACTTCGTGATTTCTTGTGCCGTGCTTCGCGTGTGCATTGCAAACGAGAAGGCCATCACGTACCCGTGTATTCTGAGTATACGACACATGTTCAGGGCGGTGGCGAAGTTAAAAGTGTCCGATCGGCGTGCCACCCAGCGTACGCGACTTGTATGTGTTCTGTGTATGCAGTTTGTTGCCGCGAAGTGGTGAACGCCAGTCCTTTACAACCTTTAGAAGTGATTACAAGATCAGTAGCGATAAGATTTGTTGCTTCGGTATCGCTGTCATTCCTCGTGTGCTATACTGCGTGAGCCGTATTGCCACCTGCGATGCGCCGTGGTGACCGCCACGTTCGAGCTGTGTTGTTGCTGTTACGGAGTGTTCGCAAGATACCAATCGGGATATTCATGTGTCGCAGCTGTACTAGGCGTAAAAGTGCCCGTTTTAAGTGCGCGTTTTATACTCAGAAGTAGACTGTGCATATGTGTTTCCGATCGCATTTTCTTGTGTAGTACCCCGATAGAGAAGCCCTATCACACCGCTCTTTCAGCTTCGTACATGTGTCGTTTGTTTCAAAAGTTCTTACTGCACTTTTGAAGATGCTTCTATCGGTGAGGGTAATTTAGGGAACATCATAATAGTTACATACGTCAAGACATACTGCACTGTCCTGAAATGTGGACACGCCTGGGCACTAATGCCATGAATGCAAATTTCGGGCAGCCTTGAGTTTTTTTATTTTGTGGACAGTAGTGTCAATAGCAGGAATTTATACATTGCACGAAGTAGCTTTATATATGGGGGATACAAGTGTGTTGCATATACTAGATCCTAAACTGTCTGGGTTTCGCTGGTACCAGCTGTTTGTACAAACACCAGTGCCATGGCAGCAGGCTATATTGTGGATGAGAATCGCATATTTCATTTAGTTTTTAGAAGTTTGCCTTTGCTAATAGGTCACATGCATGTAAAGAGGAATAAGTCTGACTAACAAACTATAATCATAAGAATTTCATATGGGTATGTGTGCCTAAAGCAATATCTGAAGTCCCGTGCAAGCTGCGCAACAATCCTTAGAAAAAAAATTTACCCCCCTTCTTCTCATGTTCACGGAGTTCTTAACATTAGTAATATATTCAGAATTTCCGAGGTATGCCTTAATAATGAACAACTTTCCGGACCACAGTGACTTGGTGTGAAAAGTCGGTGTTGTTACAGAAACCCGTGCACATATAGAAAAAGACATGCTATGGTGCTGACCATAAGTTTCACTGGTGTATAGTGCGAAACGATACAGATGTGCAGGACATGACACAAGTGATAACTTCCACGAAATGGTTGACTGCAAATGCGAAAAAGTAACTTGGCTTTCTGAAGCGACGCTTGTATCTGGCCGACAGGGATACCAGGCTTCAAGCATACACTTTCCTTGTGCGTCCCTCCCTGGAATATGCATCAGTCTTTTGGCATCCCTACCAGATCACCCTTACCAATCTACCCGAAGCCGTCCAGAATAAAGCAGCGCGATTAATCATGTCATCCTACTCCCGATTTCAAAGAGTTTCATCTTTGAAGCAAACACTCCACATGCCGCCACTCGCAATGCGCAGAAAATTTGCTAGATTATGCTTTTTTCACACGCTTGCATAATGTGAGCCCATGCTTGCTGTTTCTTTCTGGCAGAATGATAATCCGTGTAATATTTGTGCCAAGACAGAAGAATGCATGTCTGAAGCATAAGTCACAGTGCAGAGCTAGCCAACAAAGACATTTTTCACAGATTTACAATGCTCCCCGACTGTTATTTTGACAGTGCCCATTGTCCCTGTGTAATACTTTGCCACATGAAAGAAGAATTTTGTAGGTATCAGCTGTTACGCATTGTGCAAAAAAAGTAGTCCTGTCTGTACTAAGCACATGGATTACTAATTATCAGAAACTTAGACGAATTGCATGGTGTGGAAAAGAGTGCCTTGACATTCTAAATGTTATGTAAATACGGCACCACAGCTCTTCTTTTGTGGTGATCAGGGGACACTCTTGTGTTAATATGTGATTTCAAGTTATTCAACCCTTTGTAACCCACTGGCAGCATATGTTGCTATAGTATTGTACCACAGCTCTTGTATACTAGTTGGAACTCTGTTTTACTATAGTAACATGCATGCTACTCAGAGTTTTGGGGACCCCACATAGACTTTTCTCAGGTTATTTAGCAGTGCTCCGCGGGCATGCTGTGTAATATAGTGAAAGAGTTTACGTCGATCGAGGAGGCTTGCCCGGGCAGTAACCGCCTATTGACAGCGTTGGTGCCGTGGCAGTATGAAACGAAACAACAAGGCACCGTTTCTTGATGCACCTCACAGCATAAGTACACATGCCTACAACCATCTAGAGTTGTATCTCAATACAAGAAATGTGAAAGAAATACCACAGTCAGTGAAGACATCACGAAGCAGATGTGCTTTCACAGATATTTAAATTTGACGGTAAGCATGTCGCCTCCATCGTTGGGAACTTCGTTTACAGAATGCTGCATTGTCAAATGGTGCGTAAAGAGCCAGGGAGACCATGGCTTGTCAAAAAAGTAAAATGAAGTATCTTTTATCACCCTTTTGCTGCCACAATGATCTCATAAAACAAGTGCATATATGGTGTGTATAAGGCCGAGCTTGCGTCATTGAGGTATGCGTCATTTGCAAGGCCGAATGACTGACAGCAGTGACAGGTTCTGCTCTCTTGGAAAGAACGGCCTAACCCAAGTGAATGACTGGCTCTCGCTCGTCACAGTCAAGTACAAAACGCGTCGCCGGGCACCGAACCTTTACTTTCCTTGGCACACGGGAAGAACGTACCACGAAACCAATTGCCCCCCCCCCCTCCCCCGCGCCTAATTAGCCGCGTTGTCGTGTCTGACAGCCTTGTCCGCTACTGGCAGCTGAGTGAGCGGGGGTCAAGTGTACGTGACCATCTACAACTGTGCATCGGAATGCGAGAGCCGTGAGCACTGAGCAGGGAAAGGGGTGGGCTGGTTGCACAGCCAGCGCTAGCAGTGAGAGGAAGCACAACTCCATTCTTTCTGGGGTCTTCTGCTTTCTCTTTCCCATTTTTGTTTTTCCTTTACTTTTATTGCCTTTATAACCGCAGTACGGAGCGTCACGGGCAGTCTGGGCTGTAACCACGCAGTGGTAGAACGGTGAGGCTCCGTACTACGTATGTACGTCCCGACAGTGTCCTCGGCTCTAACACCCAGCTAGGTGTAGAAGAGTTAGGGCCTGCCCTTTGCACTCTCTGTAAATACAGTTTGTTCAAGTTTTTACCACATTTCCTGTCTGATACTTCACCCCCGCCAATCTACATCATAGGGACCTCGTCCCTCAACACTACGGAGAAGAAACCTTACTGTGTGGGCGTTTTAAAAATGGTCTGGGTACTTGCTGATTAGTTGCTCGCATTAGGGGCGCTGGATGTACCTTTATGTGTAGATAAAAACAAAACGAAAAATTGTTCACATAGCCTCCTAGCACCCTTTACACATTGCAATATATTGCATGTTGCCTTCAACTTTTTTTCAATATTCACTCAGAATGAATACTCAGAATGAAATATTCAATCTTGGTATTAAGTATGATGCATGTGTAACTGTAATGAAGTGGTGTACTCATATTCTTGTCATCCGCGTTTCGAAATTTGAGACTAAATTGACATAGATGCCTGTGTTGTTGCAGATGGCCGAAAGCAGCCTTCAGGTATGTGTCGAAGTCACTGAGATTGCGTGAAAATACTGGATGCGACAGCAACATGGCAATGTACTACACGTAGTTCCATCTGCATCTCTGCGTTTAAGCAATGAAATGCAGATTTTACCATAGCAACCATGAGGAGGTATTGGAGATGCCAAGTACATGGGGACGCAGCTTTTGGCATCTAACGGTGGTATATAAATTTTAAAAAATTGTTGTGCAACCAACGTCGCTGACTTCCTTCTCGAAGTTGTGATACTTCACCACGGCGCTCCCCGCAACTCCTTACTTACCGGGGCCACTACTTTCTATCACAGATTGTCCAGGACATCTTGCACACCTGCGACCCGCCGTAGTTGCTCAGTGGCTATGGTGTTGGGCTGCTGAGCACGAGGTCACGGGATTGAATCCCGACCGCGGCAGCCGCATTTCGATGGGGGCGAAATGCAAAAACACCCATGTACTTAGATTTAGGTGCACGTTAAAGAACCCCAGGTGGTCCAAATTTCCAGAGTCCCCCACTACGGCGTGCCTCATAATCAGATCGTGGTTTTGGCACGTAAAACCCCATAATTCTTTTTGCACACCTGCGCTACAAAGCACAACTTTACAACGGCATATCATCCTCAGACCAACAGCCTCACAGAGTGGCTCGCTGTGTACGTCTCTACCGACCACTGTGACTGGGATGCCGCTCTGCCGTTCGTCACATTTGCCTACAATACGTCCTGCCATGACTCTGCTGGTTTTTCTCCATTTTTTCTCTGGCATAGACAAGACCCTATACTACCGTTTGACACGATCCTCCCAGCCGTTCTCGATACAACATCAGAATATGCCCATGATGCCATATCTAGAGCTACAGAGGTACGTGAGATTGCACACCTGCGTCTGACCACCTCCCGGGAAAAGCAACGACGCATATATGATACTTGTCACCGCGATGCCCCCTTTCACCCTGGTGACATCGTGCTTCTTTGTAAATCAGCATCCTGAGTTGGTAATTGTGAGAATCCGATTTCGCCCTATTCAGGCCCGTACCGTGTCTTGCGTCAAGTGACAGACGTGACCTACGAGATACAACCTCTCGATACGTACACACCGTGATCCTCCTCTGGTATCGTTCACGTCGCTCGACTGAAGCGATATATGTCACATGCTATATCGTCGCCGCGGGTATGTGCCCGGCCATGGAAACGACGCTGAAGTAGCGCGCGGGTAGAAAAACAGAGACGACAACGACGTTGCGTTTTGCTGCTCATATAAAGTACTTGTATACGTGCTGTACGCCTGCTTCCACGTCTCCTGCGAGGTCGTGACACTGGTGGAGGTGCTGGGTAGAATTGCCTCATGCTTAGCACCCCTTCGCGGAGCCATCCATCGAACGCGGAATCGCCTTCGCTCGTCGAAACTCCGGTTCACCGGTACAGCCGCCGCCTGCTAGGCCTGACGCCCGAGTTCAACCCCTTGCAGGATCCTGCCGGACCGCGTCTAAGTACTACCGCCATGGCCACTGCAACTCCATCGCAGGTGACGCTACAGCATCCTATGGTCCCAGAAAGTTTCCATGGTGACGCCATTGAAGATGTCCAAGATTGGCTGGACCAGTTCGAGCGTGTCGCCAGTCATAATGAATGGAGCTCCCGGCAAAAGCTGTCTTATGTCTATTTTGCTCTTCGAGACAGTGCGCGGACATGGTTTGTGAACCGGGAGAGGAGCCTGACCACATGGGATGCCTTCCGCACCCAGCTGCTAGACACATTCACTAGCAGCGACAGAAAAGACAATGCGCAGCGCCTTCTCGAATCTCGTGTTCAGAAGCCAAATGAGAGCGTTGCCATGTTTGCAGAAGATATGGCCCGCCTTTTCCACAGAGCAGATCCTGAGATGGCCGAAGAAAAGAAGTTGCGCTATCTCTTGCGGGGAGTGAAGGAGCAGCTGTTTGCCGGACTCGTGAGGAATCCACCGACGACAGTGGCCGAATTTACCAAGGAGGCTACCGCTATCGAACGGGCACTACAACAGCGGTACCGCCAATACGATCGCGCGAGCTCGCCAACAAATGCTTCACTGCTACCTGAGAGCGGCGGCACATCTCTGCGTGAAGTTATCCGAGAGATTGTGCGAGAGGAGATCCGGCAGCTCGGAATTGCTCCCATGGCACCAGCGGTGGCTTCTGTCGCTGATGTCGTCCGGGAGGAAGTTCGACAGGCCTTTTCTTCGCCCGACTGGCAAGCGGCGCCGCGACGATGCACATACGCGGAAGCTCTTTGTCGTCCACCTCCCGCCACTTCGATGCTGCTGACACCGTCGACCACTCCGACGCAGCCACCGCCGCCATCCCCGACGCCCTATCTTCGACAGTCACAGCCGCCGCCAGCAATGCCGTATCGCCGACAGCCGATCGCTGCGCCGCGGTCTTACGGAGAATTCCCTGCCGGCTATCCGCTACGAAAAACCGATTTGTGGCGCACCGCTGACCGCCGGCCGCTATGCTTTCATTGCGGTGAAGCAGGACATGTTTATCGAGCTTGCCACTACCGTGCAGCTGGGTTTCCCAGATTTCCCACCAACTATAGTTACCCTCGGTTTGACGCTCAACGTACTTGCGACGACAATCCTTCCAACTTTCGACCGGAAGGTTCAACGACGCCTCGATCGCGTTCCCCATCACCGGCTCGTTACACCCAACCAACCCGTCGCGATTTTCCTGACGCCTCTAGGGGCAGGTCTCCTAGCCCGCGCCGGGGAAACTAGAGGCAGCGACCTCCGGGGGTGAGGTTGCAAACCATCCAGCTTCCCAAGAACCCCCATCACCGACGATCGACGACTCTACGACTCCGACGATTCCAACCACACCACATGTAACAAACGCCGTCAGCGCCGATCTTGTCGTTAGCATTGACGGGCACCAAGTGGCTGCTCTCGTTGACACTGGTTCGCATTTTTCGATAATGAGTCTAAAGCTAGCCGACAGACTAAGAAAAGTGAAGACGCCGTGGACCGGGCCCAACATCAGAACTGCCGGGGGCCAGTTGATGACGCCGATTGGAAAATGCACAGCCAGAATCATAATCGCCGGTTCAGCCTTCGTTGCCACCCTCGTCATTCTCTTTGAGTGCTGTAAAGAACTTATTTTGGGAATGGATTTCTTGAGGGAGTACGGTGCAGTTATTAATGTCCGCGACCGCATGGTGACATTTGCTACGAGCTCCGAAGACGTCGACCCCGCGGATGACCAGCGACCGCGTTTACGTATCGCCGACGACGACGTCACGCTTCCGCCGCGAAGTTGTTCCCTCGTGCCTGTCATCTGCGATAACTTGCACACCGGGCCTGGCGTCGCTGAACACATCAACGCACTAGTACTGAGTCAGGGCGTTTCCGTCGCCAGGGCCGTCATTAATGTACTCGACGGACATGCTGAACTCCTGCTGACGAATTTTAGCAGGGAACGTCGACAGATTGTTAAAGGCACTGCTGTTGCTTACTTCGACGAAATTGCCCCAATACAAGACTGCCTCTCAGTGCAGCACGCGGCGTCCACCGCGCCTATGCCTGCACCTGTGGTTGATGTCAGTCGAACTTTATCGCCCATCGAACGCACCAGCCTTCTTGAGCTCATCAATGAGTTCAAAAGCTGCTTCGCATCAACGTCAAGAGTTAGCCAGACGCCGCTCACCAAGCACCGTATTATCACCGAAGACGACGCAAGACCCATCCGGCAGAATCCTTATCGTGTAGCACCAAAAGAGCGGGAGGCAATCCAAAAACAAGTGAAGACGATGCTTGAGGACGGAGTTATTCGGCCATCTAAGAGTCCGTGGGCATCGCCTGTCGTGTTGGTGAAAAAGAAGGACGGTAGTCTGCGCTTCTGCGTCGACTATCGAAAACTCAACCAGATCACAAAGAAAGACGTTTATCCGCTACCGCGTATCGATGATTCACTGGACCGGCTACGAAATGCACGTTACTTTTCGTCGATGGACTTGAAAAGTGGCTACTGGCAAATCGAAGTTGATGAGAGAGACCGTGAAAAGACCGCTTTTGTGACACCCGATGGACTTTATGAATTTCAGGTGCTTCCCTTCGGTTTGTGTTCTGCGCCAGCAACGTTTCAACGACTCATGGACACGGTACTCTCAGGCCTCAAATGGCAAACCTGCCTAGTGTACCTCGACGACGTGATTGTTTTCTCCGCCACGTTCGACGAACACTTACGGAGACTGAAGACGGTCTTTGAGGCAATACGCTCAGCAGGCCTAACTTTGAAACCGGAAAAGTGCCATTTTGGTTTTGAGGAACTTCAATTCCTCGGTCACGTGGTTAGTCATGAAGGTGTTCGACCTGACGCTGATAAAATCGCTGCCGTCGCTAATTTCCCGACGCCATCTGATAAAAAGGCCGTGCGACGTTTTCTGGGCCTTTGCGCCTACTACCGACGGTTTATTGCGGACTTTTCGCGCATCGCGTGTCCATTAACACATCTCACCCGCGAAGATGTCCCCTTCGTGTGGGGCGAAGAGCAGCAACGGGCATTTGACGAGCTACGGCAGCGGCTGCAGACGCCTCCTGTGCTCGCACACTTTGACGAAGACGCCCCGACGATTCTTCATACCGATGCTAGCAATGTCGGCCTTGGCGCAGTGCTTCTTCAGCTGCAGGACGGCACCGAGAGAGTGCTTGCGTACGCCAGCAGGACCCTATCCAGAACGGAGACTAACTACTCCACTACAGAAAAAGAGTGCCTCGCGGTAGTCTGGGCCATCCTCAAATTTCGCCCATATCTATACGGTCGCTGTTTCACCGTCGTCAGTGATCACCATGCACTTTGCTGGCTGACTAATTTAAAAGATCCAGCTGGTCGGCTAGCACGATGGAGCCTTCGGCTCCAGGAGTTCGACTTCACTGTTGTCTACAAATCGGGGAAGCGGCACGCCGACGCCGACTGCCTGTCTCGGTCGCCTGTTGAGACTGCATTGCACGACGATGACGACGCGGCTTTTCTAGGCATGGTAGACGCTGTCGCCGTGTCACGCCTGCAACGCGAGGACGCAGAACTGGTTCCTCTTATTGATTACTTAGAGGGAAAAACAAGCTGCGTGCCGAGGTTATTCGCCAGAGCGCTGCCTTCATTTTGCTTGCGTCACGACGTTCTCTACAAAAAGAACTTTTCACCCAGTGGCAGCAGCTACCTACTTGTCGTTCCCGCATCTCTACGAAACGAAGTCCTACACGCCTGTCACAACGAGCCGACCGCTGGTCACTTGGGCTACTCCCGCACATTATCCAGAATTAGGCTAAAGTATTACTGGCCAAGACTTGCGCCGGTCGTGAAACGTTATGTCCAGACATGCGTGGATTGCCAGCGCCGCAAAACCCCACCCGTCAAGCCTGCTGGACTGCTGCATTCTGTTCAGATACCACAAGTGCCGTTCGCACAAGTTGGCATGGACCTTTTAGGTCCATTTCCAGTGTCTTCTGCCGGCAATAGATGGATAATCGTCGTCACTGATTATCTTACCCGATACGCCGAAACAGGTGCTCTCCAGCGGGGAACAGCAGCCGAAGCAGCACGATTTTTCATCGAAGCCGTCGTCCTAAGGCATGGCGCTCCCGCAGTGGTCATTACCGACAGAGGTTCTGCTTTCACGGCCGCGCTTCTGGATACCGTGTTGCGATTAAGTGGTACAACTCACCGCAAGACAACCGCTTATCACCCCCAAACCAATGGGCTGACAGAACGTTTGAATAAGACTCTGGCAGACATGATGAGTACGTACATCGACGTCGACCACAAGAACTGGGACGAGATTTTACCATACGTTACATTTGCGTACAACACGGCTCGCCAGGAGACAACACGCGTGACACCTTTCAGCCTCGTCTATGGCCGGGAAGTAACAACACTGTTGGACGCGATGCTGCCACACGAGTGTGGTGATCACGAGACTGGTGCCGAGGAGTTTACGCAACGCGCCGAGGAAGCAAGGCAGCTTGCACGCTTGCGCATCCAAGCGCAACAGAACTACGATGCCAGACACTACAATCTTCGACACAGACCCGTCACGTACAACGTCGGCGACCAGGTGTGGGTTTGGACTCCTATTCGTCGGCGGGGGCTATCTGAGAAGCTCCTGCGAAGATACTTCGGGCCGTACACAGTTCTACGCCGCATCAGTGACGTGAATTATGAAGTTGTGCCCGACAGTCCTTCCTGCTCCAAACGCCGGCAGCATCTGCCCGAGGTTGTGCACGTGCTTCGTATGAAGCCATATTTTGCATCATGACCTCACTTTTGCACCGTCACTGCACTTTCTTGGACGCTTGGCGCATCGGGACGATGCTTCTTTCAAAGGAGGGGCAAATGCCACATGCTATATCGTCGCCGCGGGTATGTGCCCGGCCATGGAAACGACGCTGAAGTAGCGCGCGGGTAGAAAAACAGAGACGACAACGACATTGCGTTTTGCTGCTCATATAAAGTACTTGTATACGTGCTGTACGCCTGCTTCCACGTCTCCTGCGAGGTCGTGACAATATCACTCGAACCTACCAAGCACCGCGACAGCGCCTTCGCCGCCGGGGATCATGCTATGAGGCACTACAGTAGCAAATGATGATGACAGGACTAACGAAGACGACGATTGCCGTTATTTGCACGCACAGGCTTCATCTTGTATGCCTGTCTTCTGCCCATTGTATATATCTTGTAAATATATTGTCAAGCGTCTTTTCTCCCTGTAACAGTATATGTATATACATATTTGACGTGCAGCACAAAGAGCTGGTGTGACCAAAAAATGTACACCTGAGTGTTATGTTCCTTTTAATGGTGTCTAAGTTTAGTTAAAACAGTTTTGAATTTACAGATTTCTTCACATTTTTGTAGCTAAGAACCACAGTTAAAACCACAGAAGACTACCTGCATTCTGACTGGGAGGTTACAACACAATATTTGTGTTGTGTCCCTCCTGTCCATCGATGCGGTCTTACACTATAAATGTAAGATGTCACACCAGCATAGCTGAGCATCAACCCTTACATTTCAAAGGCTTTTTCGAATCCTGGGTAGTTATGCTTATAAGCATATTCTGACAGCAAATGTGCACCACCTTTATTTCACAGTGATGGAAAGGGATGTTTTTTCATAGCCAAGCTGTTCATAGCCAAGCTGTTCTAACATGCCTGCAGGAATACAGCAGTGCCTGGTGGCACTGTATAGTTCAGGCGTCATAATGAATAAGTAGTAAATAAAGCACATGATAATAAGGGGAGCTATATTTAGGAGGATTAGATTATCTAAGGCACATACAAAGTTGCTTTCAGCTTACTCAGCTTTGATTTGTTAGTCTATTTTACTCACGTAATCCATACCTGTTTGATTATACATTACATACTATACAGCTATCGCTAGTGGGTGAGTATAAATATTCTGGGGTTTATTTTTCGTCCGACCTAACTTAGACTAAGCAGGATGAATATGTAACAACGGCAGCTTGCAAAATGCCGCATTTTGTCAAATGCAACTTCCAGGACAGCAGCTCCCAAAATTGGAGAACTACTTCAATTTAGTAATGTAAGATCGATATTGCAGTATGCCTATCCAGTCTGGGACCCACAAACTAAAGTCCTTTCTGATATGCTTAAACTCGTACAAAACCACGCAGCTCGATTTGTTTCTACTAATTATAACTTTACTTCTAGGTGTCACTACCCCTATGGATGGGCTGGGAATGGAATTATTAAGCAGGCACAGAAAAAAAAGCGATTAGAAATGCTTTCCAAATTTTATTGGGGCATGGTTAAAGTCGGCAGGAAACATACCTTTTGCTCCCTCACTTTACATCTCAAAGAGGTAATCATCAATGAAAAATAAGGGAAATTAATTTTAGAATGAATGTCTTTAATGGCTCATTTTTTCCATACACCATAAGTCAGTGGAATCAACTGCCAGAACAAATTACTGAATGCCGAACTGAAGTGGCTTTACGAGCTTTGTTGTTAGATGTATAACAGTGTGCGTGGTTATTTCTGTTTTCACCCGCCGTGGTGGATCAGTCAGCTAAGGCATTGCGCAGCTGAGCACGAGATCGCGGGATCGAATCCTGGCCGTGGCGGTCGCATTTCGATAGAGGCGCAAAGCAAAAACGCCCGTGTGCTTGCGTTGTAATGCCCGTTAAAGAACCCCAGGTGGCCAAAATTAATCCAGAGCCCTCCACTACGGCGTGCCTCATAATCAGAACTGGTTTTGGCGCATAAAACCGCAGAAAGAAAGAAAAAACAAAAGAAAGTTATTCTTGTTGGTGTGTAATAGCGCATGCAGTAGTTTGTTTGCTTCATGCCGGCCTCGTGCAAATACTATGTATTCTTCCCCCAGCAATAATGTCTTCAGGCGGTGCAGGTATTAAAAAAAAGTGTGGAACCCAAAGAACCATCTGTTGGTTTGTTATGAAAATAAAAAATGGCAACAATTGTTTCCTCACTTTTTTGAGCTGTCCTGTCTTGTGCCATATGACCCTTCACTACATTGTCATGCAGCCAATAATTAAGAAAGACAAACAAAACCCACTTACTACATTAACCTTTTCACACAACGTGAGGTCACTGCACTTACTGCGAAGCTTAGTCACTTGATAATCTAGCTTTGCTTTCGGATGGAAAACAGGTACTGGCCAGCTGTCTGTTATGCTATGGATTTTTTTCATTTTCTTAAAATATGGCTGTGAATGAGCTAGCTAGGTTGTTACTACATAACATGCAGCCCATGCCCAACTCACTCAAATAACCTGAGTATAGCTTGCAATAGTTCAATGATCATGTGCATCCTATGCAAGCTTATTTTTTTTGATATAGTGTAAAATAATAAAAATAGAACACCCATGCATGATGCTGACAGCATCAAACGGTGTCAAGTCGATCATGCTTGTTTGATGCCATGGCTGAGAGAGGGAGCATGCCTGTCATGGTACTGCTTAATCTTTGTGCACTTTTCATGTGCGCACTCTTAAAATTGGCAGAGTAAAAAAAAAAGCATGAACAAGCAAATGCAAGCATATGAGCAAGCTGTACTCGGAGCCTCACGCGAGCTCATTGGTAAAGAGGGGTGTCTTGTCGACCTACGCAGCTGTATTCCGCGACGGTCGTGCGTGTGTTCCGTGTCCTTGCGAACTGTCACTAGCACTACAAAAACTGCGGCAACGCGGCGAACACGGGGATTTCGGTAGAATCGCTCGGCGATACTATCGCTTTCGCGTAACGTAGAGCGCGGCACGTTGGATGATTCGAGAGGTTTTGCTCAATACGAAGGCAGCGTGCACTGAAAGTGATAGTGCGAGAATACGTCCCATGTTGCGACATGATGCGATTGCAAATACATATTTAAAAGGTGGCGCAGATAGGATGATTGTGCGGTGTTTCGAACAACGATGACGGCGCCAATGCAACACATGCGGATGCAGAACAGAATGTACAGCCTAAAGTCGCATTTTCACTGTGACGCGGAAACTTGAAGTCGCATCTGCAAAAATATGCCAGTGTCGTCTGCTGTCAAAGGTAGTTGCCAACCTTGAACACTTTGCTCCGCCGAATGGTTGCCAGCTGTCAACAGACCGCGTGGTCCAATCGGAGTGCGCGTGCAATCCGCTCGTGCGGATGCAGCGAACGACGACTTTCTCGACACGATCCGCCTTTTGGCCTTCCGCCCTCGTCCGCAAGAGGGCGGAGGCGTGCGGAGCGGGCGTGCGGATTGAGCGCGTATGGGCCATAAGTGCTTTGTAGCAATTTCCTTGTTGTCGCGTCTTATTTTGATTTGCTGCACATTTGTTACAATTCGCTCTCTTCATCCTTCCAACAGTTCTGTCTCAGTAAGGTCCATGAGGTCTTCGTCAGAAATGACGCCTCGGACGGAATTCATTGAGTGGCATGGGCATACGGTTTTGGGGAAGTCGCCGAAATTCACCAGGGGCGGAATTTGCTAAGCGAACTTACGAACAAATTTTAGCGTAAGAAAAATCTTATGGAAAAAGCGTATCCAAAACCTAAAACTGGGGTGCTATGCAGGATGTGCCGAGTTTGGCGAAACTCGGGATCTTCCCGAGCTCTGGCGACGCCCCAAGATGAAAGAACTAATAGTAACAAGGCAAAGTTTGTCCGTCGGCACGCCTCCCGTTTCATTGGTTTATCTAGATTCACTCTGGGTGGCTATCATCTCTTGGTCGTTGCCATATGGGCGGTCGACAAACTGCGGCTCACGTGATCATACGGTCGGTGCATGGTCGTGTCTTCTTTCACTTGGTTGTCGTTCCACCGAGTGCATTACAGGCACAATCAAGTTATAAAATAAATGCATTTAGTACAATAATATTAGTCAGTTTAAACTGGCTTATAAGCATTTTAAAGTTTACAAGATCTACACTGAATGTGTATTAGGCTAATTTGTAGATTTTAATTTAATTTGTAATTTGTAATTTGAAGAATTTGTAGTTTCGCGTTATACTCCTCCTTTTTTTCCTCTTGATTGGATTGGCGCGGCTCAATACGTGCTTGCGCTAGCATTCCCGAGCACAGATTCGTGTGCGCTTGGTTTCCGCACTAACCTTTCAACAGATCGCTCGCAGCTCCTTCTCTTTCCTCTGGATTGAATTGGTGTGGCTAGCTGCGTGCTTGCGCTCCCATTTCCGAGCACAGATTGGTGTGCGGCTGGTTTTCGCACTGGTCTTTCAACAGATGTATCGTTGCTCGCGCTAAAATAAGGCTGTGAGACGAAGTGAGCGTCGGCTAGCAAAGAAGTGGTTTGCCGCACGCTTAGCGTGTAAGCACGTAGTAATGACGTAAATCAATGGGTCAGAAAACTACGCTTTATTTTCTTTTATTTTGTGATGCACCTTCATACTGGCTAGCGCCGTGCGATGGCTTCTAACAACCGCAAAAAGAGTCTTCAAAGTGGGTATCCCGAGCGGTCCATGGCTTCTAACAAACGCAAGAAAGTGCCTTTGCAGCGTACGTGGCCGTTGACTGCCATCACATCCATCCCAGGTGGGACTGCAGCATCGGTGAAGTTACCCTGTACCCACCGCTGACGAGGTGGCGCTTCACTTTTTGACAATAACATTGTATTTTTATTTTTTTGCGTGTGAACACCCGTGATGGGGTCAACAAAGTCCACGCTGTGGTTTACTGTCTCCCAATGCACATTGAGGCACAGCCCCGTTATCATCTACTAAATTTGGGATACAGTTGTATGCGGACAATTCGGTACTATCAATAATGGTCCCGGTTGAACATTGGCTGCAATAATGGCGCCTAGCGTAGCCGCCTTTCGTCAGTCGACCTTGAAAAGTCGCAGCACCCCTCTGGTCGCGCAGACCATGCCGAAGATCCATGGGCCACCATCTTTAACACCGCCGTAATTTTGGCGGCTCGGTGAAACGTTGTCGCCCGTCATTAGGCGGCCTCGACTGTACTTTTGCTCGCCGCGAAGAAGGCACTCGTCAATTTGCGCTATCTTCCCGGGTCCACCGAGTGGAGGTCGCGCCAGCAGTTCGTCCCTCGGGACCTCACGGAGGTATTTCCTGCAGTGGGCGATGATGTGCTCGGACAGAGGAAACAAGTCACCGGTCATCTCCTCCAACAGCCATATGTATATACGCTTTTGCTCACGCAGTACGTGAGCGAAATTATTTGCCGCCTGGAGGGGTGGTCGTTCGGATGGCCGAGGCGGAACGCGTTGGCGAAGTAACTTCTTTCGCCTCTCTGCCCGTGCAGTGCAGCGGTACCGTATAACTGCGAAAACTGCTTTCGGCACCTGTTACACCAGAGGGCAGCCCGTCGTCCATTCTGAGTCTTCCTATATAATGAGACCACTTCTCCTTCACAGGTTGGTTAGTCCGGGTTGAACCCCAGGTGCTCGCAGGTGCCCCAGTACTTCAATGACGACACCGGAACTGTCCTGGCGCGGGGGTGCGGTGGAAGAACAGCGCTTGAAGCGGGAGCGAGTCGAAGCGATCGCACGAACTATTCCTCCACAGTCTAGTCACACCAATCTGTGCTGGGAAAGCATAATTTGCCCGCCACGCTGTCTCCGCAGACGAGGGCCTTCGCCTAACTCGTCACACAGCCCGCGCACTCAAGTTTTGGAAAGGCAAAAATGACGCTGAAACTCTACGTCGGACATGTAAGTGAACGGGTCCAGACGGTCATATTGACGCTTGCTGCCGATGTATGCGATGGCACATGCTGCTGCTGCCGCCACCATGTTCCCGAGTTCAACTCCAGGGGGGCTTCGTGATGTACGAGTTTGGCACGAGTTCGCGTGTCAGTCAAAACCATAGGTCACGCCCCGTGAGAGGCATGTAACTCTTGTGCGCGCGCCCACCACGGTTGGCCCACGCCCAACTTATTTTCCCGCAATAGCTACGTGGTGCGGAACTGAGAGGCATCAACAATCTTAACCGCCGATGGAAAATACGCACATCACACTGTCATCGGTGATGTACTGAGAACCACTATCAAAACAAAGCGGCGACTTTCGCTGCCTTATGCATCTATCTTCTTAGGTAGTGATGGCCCCACAACACGGTTCATTGTCTGCATTGTAGCGACGTAGAGCACAGCAAATAATTATCGGCATGACACTGTAGCTGCTTGCACGGCGTAGATGTGCCGTGGTGGATGACAATGCTGAGCAGTGCGTAGTGTTTTCCAACGTCAAGGTATCGCAACTGTTGTTTGAGATGGCTGCTCTGTCATCGGTGATGTATCGGACCCGCAGTGTCGCAAACACGGTCAGCGTCGAGAAACGCTCGCTTTTTTAAACCCAGTGCGATGACATTTCTTCATTACAAGCACGGCACACTAAACAGTTGCAACCCCTTCCTGCGTTCGAAGTCTAATTCCCTAACTGCACACAGGAGCCATCACCCGCCAAAATGCGATTGCTGCGCTGTCGTTACTATATCCATCTGCGATCGCTGTTAGCTCAGCAGCAAAGGCAATCGGCAAGCACATGGGAGAGAACAACACATTCAAATTCTGCGCACATGCGCACGGAGCACCTTCACTGGGCAAGCGATGACAAGCGATGAATTGTGTCGCTGGGCAGCGCGCTCTTCTTTGCAATGCATCGCGGAGGCTTCGCGCACGCAGATAAACGGGCGCATTTTCACTGTGCTCCGTCACTACGGACCCTAGAATACCGGACAGCCGTTTTCCAGTGACAGCCGTTGCTCCCGTCTCTATGGCTAGAGTGTCGTTTCAGTTGGTAAAGCGGCGGCCTTAATAGCCGCTTCAGTGAAGCATCTGCGGTGAACAATCCATGCCGCAGCGCTGCGTTGCCATTCCCCTAATAGATAGGGAATTGAAAGATCATTGCCATAACTGACTTTATGAAGGATTAAAGCCCCTCAATGAAGAAAAGTAGCGCCATCTCCTCTCTCCTCCTCCTGCGCCGGCGTTCCCTCTCTCTTCTGTCGACCGTGGCTCCCCCTACGCGGTGCCGAACTAGCAGACGCTCTCCGAATGAAACGCTGTGGCTACGTGTCGCTCGCGCTCTTGAACTCGTATTTTGATCGGAATTTTTCGCGTTATGTTATGACTGGCTGCCGAAACAACGAGAGGACGCATAAATGCCAAATGCCGTTGCGCTTAGATGGATGTACTATTAGTGGTGATACAGTGAGCCTAAAGCCTCTAAGTCGGGCTTTAACTGAGCCATGCTACGCGCGACCTCGCCGTTGGTTCATCGCCGCGTTTCAGTAGCTCTAGTCCCTCGTTGGCCAGCGGCTAACGTGCACAGCGGGCCTCTAACAATGACTACGCTTCGGGAGTGAATGATCCACCAGCTGTATATATGCAGTTGTCTTACAGGTTTCACTTACTAGTGAGCTACCGATCATTCGGCGGAAGCGGTCCGTCGATAATGAGGCTAGTGGCTTCGCTCGCTTGCAGGAAGCCTTACACTACTCCACACATTTTTACTTCTTTTTTTTGCGGACTTGAGTAGCGCGGAAGCGGTCATCTCACATATCGCCGCTTGCATGTGCTGCGCGCGGGTCCGAGAAATTCTACCGTGCGTATTGTATCTACTATCTTATCAAATGCAGAGCAGAAACGATGAGTTAACATACAGGTTTGTCCTGGCCACTGACAAAGCCACGCAGGAATGAGTTATCTCTATAATCAAGGGCGTTGCAATGTGGATAGCATTGCTGCCAGCAGACGGTAATGTCTTTGAAGTGCACGGTGTATTCTTCCGTTTGGCAGGCGGCTTCCTCGGCTTCAGCTGCTTCCGATGAACGAAGAGCGATGGAATGAATGGCTTGACGCTTCAATTTTTTTGTGCCACAGCTCTGCAGAATCACCGGCTCAATTTGATAATCCGTGAAGTGATCCTGCGCAAACGTGAAATCAGAAAACAAGGTCACCGTAAAACCTCGCTCCTTCAAGTATAAGGCGTAACACAACATTCCCGGCACAAGTTATTATCGCCGGGAAGTCTTGTATACGGTGTTTCTTTTTTAGCTCGCCGCCAGCACAGGTACTTATCTCTTGTTCTGCTACATATCGCCGGGAAATATTGTATACCGTTTTCCTTTTTCAGCTCGCCGCCAGCACAGGTCCTTATCTCTTGTTCTGCTACGCGATACACGACTAGAATACTGAGCACACTTTTCACGCGCAGCACTTTCTACCATTTTCGAGATAGTTATCGGTCCTCGAGGATCTAGGACGATAGCGACAAGTTTTAGCGACAAGAACATTGATCTTCGCCGACCACCGAGTTGAGTTTTTGCTGAAGGCGCAAAGTCGCCCTAACTAAATTGCCCTAATCGTCTTTCCGCAGGTAAGCGCCCATTTTTCCCTACGTACCGTCGCCGCTTCGTAACATACTGCGATACACTCAAAACGTGCCGTTCGCGTACATTCAGGCCACACAAACACAACGCCATGCATTGTATAACCGAGTCAACAAAAACCACGTGCGTTTGAGGACAAGATGAAATCCGGCCACGAAAGTTGCAAATGCAGCGCGAACATGCAGCGCGAACAGTGCGGCACTTAGGAGGGAGAAAAACTAACGAAGCCTCACACAGCAAGTGGCAGCATGTGAGATTACGGATCATTGAAGAATCGCTCGCTTACCTCACACAGCCGGGACCATTGTGTTGGGTTGAAATCAGCGCGGCTGATTCTTTGAAGCCAGACCTTCCTCTGCGCCGCGTCTCGCTTCGCTGATGGAATCCGGAAGAGTCGCTTGCCGTCTGTTTCGCGTGTTCTGCACCCGAATGCCGAGCAACACGGCATCGCGAACACTACGCCTTAAAAGCGCAAAGGAGACGCGATGCGTGGTGCCTCCATACACGGCTCGCAATGGTCTGGCACCGCGATGGCGGCGGGAGCAAAAAACAAGCAAGAAAAAAAGCGCGCGAGAGCACGTGACAGCATTCGGCCAATCGGAGGGCCGAGCGCCGAGAGAACGGGCAGGAGAGGAGGAAAGCGGCAATCTTCAAAAGATGTCGCTACTTTTTTTTATTGAGGGGCTTTATGAAGGATAGCACTGCAGCGCCCCTGGCGACTGCTCACCGTATGAACTCCCTCATGCGTTCGACCCTCTACAATGTATCCGCTTGTAAGCTTTCGCCTCACTGTCGCCACTCGCGGCAAAAAAGTGCAAAATTTATTATTTCGCTCGATCTCTGTCATCAAACATTCATAGCATTCCAAACGAAAAACCGTTACTCTAAGAAGTAAAATGTTCGTTATTTTATTTGTTGTATTTTAGAGTATTCGATTGAGGGAAAGTGTAGGTGCAAGAATGCACCGCATGTGCCCTGTTCGCGTTCGATGGAGGATAGAAAGATAATGCCCGAAAGAGGAGGCACGCCCTTGACCCGCCCGAGAAAGGCGTGGCTCGCGGCTCGCGGCAAGTATGCAGATAGACAGCGGTACAGTCACGATGTTGCTAAATGGTGATAATACGTTGATAACAATACGCGGCGCTGGCGCGTTTTGCTGCGCACTCTTCTGTGTTGAAGCACGGAAGCACTAGCTGTGCCGCGCAGGGTGCGCTCATGTTGTCATACGCGGCTTTATCTCGACATTTCTTTTTGCCTGCTGTTCTTGCACGTTCCTTGCTATCTCCGTTCACTGACTGCCATCGAGCAAACTCGGGTGAAACTCGTGCGAACGAGAAACTCGGCGCATCCTGCATAGCACCCCTGTTCGTAAGATCAGCAAGCTTGCGATGCCCGCCGCTGCAAAGACGAGCGCTGTAGTCGAAAAAAAAATGCGTATATGTAAGGGTAGCAGAATTGCGAACTTCAGTACTTCCGCCAATAATAAGCGCAAGTCGATTCACAAAACCTAAACAGCCGTCGCAGTTGACGACTTGAGAAGAAATTTCTACGATGGGGGTGTAGGGGAGCCTTACGAACATCATTATGGCTATCTGCGCCGCTCCAGAGGACGCAGGTAAGCGCTGTTGCGGCTGATTGGCCAGAGGCTACAACTGATAGCGAAGGGTGGCGCGTGCCTATATCTTTGTGGCGCACTCTGATTTGTCATCTCAAACTGCATTGAGCTGTTTCAGTGCATAATTGCCTAGAGCGTGCGCTGCTGTGAAAGGCAGTAACATTAATGCTGTGCGGCTAAATTCTGCCTAATGTCTGATAGCCGGCGTTTCCGTATGGGCGTAGTAGACTTAATTTTCATACTCGCCATGACACTGTATTAGGTGTTAGCAAATATACGTGTAGTGTCCGTCCCTGACAACCGTCAAGTTTGTCGCTGATGTGTTTTGAGCGCAATTCTATCGTATTTTTTTTTCTACTTCGAGCTTTCTCTTGCTCATAGGGCTGCGGATGATTATTTTTTCCATAGCTTTGAGGCTATAGTTCTCCAGAAAAGATGAACCAATGAAAAAATGCCTAAACGTTTCTAATTATCAAAACTTCTTGCTGTTGCATAATTCGCTGTCGTCTTTTGTGCTGTAAGCCTCAACCTTCTTTTATATAGCCCGTAGTTTGAATTCAGCACTAAGTCGAAGCGACGCAGTTTCTGTGCCCTCGTTTTTGTTCATGCTGTGGCCTGCGGTGTGAACCAACGCATGCGTACGACGGATGGCAACCCTGTCTATGATATGAAGCCGGACGTGAATACGTTGACATTAAAAAAGTGAGACGAAAATCATGTGGACTGCTTGAATAATAGTGATGTGAAATAAAATACACCTCACGAACGAAGCGAACAATTGTCGCGTGAGTAAACACACACACACACACACACACACACACACACACACACACACACACACACACACACACACACACACAAAAAAAAACACGCGTGGCGCAGAGTTCGGTCACTTAATTCAGTGCGTTTGGACAAACTTAAGCTTGGACAAAGCTACGTCATTTGTATGTAATAAGCGGTGTAAATGCATATCGTATGAATTGTACTGAAGGACTGAACGAACTTCAATCAAGGCCGTGGTGCTTGAAGCATACGGCTGACAACTAAATATAGTGGAAGCATACGGCTGAAAACTTACATATTAGCCTTCAGTCACAGCGCACGTATCCGCACCTTCTCAGGCTTCGACTCTGCCTCAGTGAGAGTTCTGGCTTCCCATATTTTAATTAGCCACAAGAAAAGTGGAAAACACTTATCGAGAAAATGGTCAGGCAAGCAGGCGCAATCTCTCCAGTTATTTTAATTGTATGCTTAGAAGCAGTATTCAAGCTATTAGACAGGGAAGGATCAAGGGCGGTGATCAACGGCGCATATCTCAACAACCGTCAGCTTGTCGATGATGTCCTGTTCAGCAACGCTGAGGACATATTGCAACAATTAATTGAGGACCTCAACCGGGAAAGTGTAAGAGTAGGTTAACAAAGGTAATGTTGAATAATCTGTCAAGCAAACAAGAATCCACGATCGGCCGTCAGGGTGTATAGTTTGTAGAGAAGTAAGATTATCTTGGCCAATTACTCACAGGGAACCCTGATCATGAAACGGAAATTTACAGAAGAATGAAAAGGTGAATTCGTGGTGCAAAGGTGAGTGCATTCGACCGGCATTACCAAATCGTGACCACGAGCTCACCGCTGTCGTTGAAAAGAAAAGTGTGCAATCATTCCATTCTTCAAGCGCTATCATATGGGGCAGAAACTTCGAAGTTAACAATGAAGCTTCAGAATAAGCTAAGGACCACTCAAACAAGCGATGGAACGAAAAATGTTAGGTCTAACGCTAAGAGACACCAATAGAGCGGTGGGGATCAGAGAGCAAGCGGGGGTAGTGGTAGTTGAAATAAAGATAACAAATAGGAGTTGGACAGGCCGCGTAATTTATAAGGCAGATAATCAGCGGTCGATTAAAAACAGAAAGTGGGTGCTATAGGGGAAAGGAAGCGCTGTCGAGGACGGTAGACAATTATGTGGGGTAATGAAATCAGGAAATTTGCAGCCATAACTTGACATCAGCTAGCGCAGGTCAGGGGTAATTAGAGATCCCTTCGTCCTGCAGTGAACATAAAAGTACGCTGATGATGTTTTAGAACAACCAAAACTCGTGGGAAATTTTCACGGACTGTTGCTCTTGAGCCGCAGTTCGCTTCGTGCTGCGAGGCCGCATTCGTACCTTTGTATAGAAGGGCGTCGGGCACCGCTTGGATACCGCCCAAGCGGCACGTACCATACCACGTTGGCATCGTACTACATGTTCAGTGACTGCTCTGAACAAAGTGCATCAGTGTCGCAAGACCGACGAGTTGAACCGATTTGATCCCAAACCAGCTAGAATGTGGAACAGCAGAAGCGATGAAAGCTGATACGATGTCCAAGCGTGATAGGCAGCAAAACTTGCAGGTGCGCATGTTACGCAGTGAAGTTTTCTGTCATAATTTGGGAGTGGCGACAGCCACGGATTCTTTCTGCATTTCTTTTTTAGGGCTGCTTAGGGCTGCTTTAATAGCTCTCCATGCCCTCAACAGTGATCCTATGCGAAGTGAGCGTGTGTTTATTTATTTATTTATTTATTTATTTATTTATTTATTTATTTATTTATTTATTTATTTATTTATTTATTTATTTATTTCAGTACTCTCAGGGCCAGAGGCATTACAGAGAGGAGGGGCATACAAAAATGGTGGCAGTTTCCTTAAATTTGTTGACGTCGGTGATGGCAGCGATGAAGGCAGGGAGATGGTTCCAGTCATTTCAGTTCGAGGAATAAATGAATTTATGCAAAGCCTAGTTCGGCATTGCGGTACTCCTACCTTGAAGATGTGGTCAGTGCGTGAAGATATATAAGATGGAGGGAGGAGTAACTTATCTTTGAGAATAGGGTTGCTATAATAAATGCTATTAAAAAAGGCATAAGCGAAAATATTTACGGCGCCGACAAAGAACGGGAAGGCCAAGGGCTGATTTCATTGCAGATACGGGTGGTGTTCGGGAATAATTTGAAACAATGAAACGGGTGGCGCAGTTTTGGACAGACTCTAAAGTGTTAAAGTTATCTGATTACGATCCCAAATGGGGCATGCATATTCTAGTTTAGCTCTTATTAGCGCCCTATGCAGATGAAGCTTAACGGTGCTGTTAGAAGCTATGAAACGGCACCGTAAGAATCCGAGTGTGCGATTCGCCTGGTTAGATATGTAGTTCACGTGAAATTTCCAGGACAGATTGTGTGTTAAGTGAATACCCAGATATTTGTACGATGAGACAGGTGATAACAGAGTGTTATTAAGAAGATAGCGAGGGGTGTTACCAGGAGGACGGCTAGTAATACGCAGGTGTTTGCATTTGGTATTGTTCGTCATGAGTCAGTCGCTGCACCATGAAGAAATTGCGTTCAAGTCCAATTGCAAACATGCTTCATCAGAGGGATTAGTAATTAAACGATATAGCACACAGTCATCTGCGAAAAGATTTGTATGGGAGATAACGTGGCTAGGAAGATCATTAATGTAGATTACAAACAAGAGAGGACCTAACACAGAACCTTGAGGTACTCCAGAAATTAGGGAAACAAGAGGTAAGTCATAAACATTACCTCAGACATACTTACTATCTGCGGTTGGAAATGAAACATTTAATTCAGCGTAATACCTGATCGTTAATATTAGGAGGACCGAGTTTAATTAGTACTAGATCATGAGAAACTGTTTCAAACGCCTTAGCAAAGTCTAAAAAATGCAATCTACAATAACGTTAGCATTCATAGCCCGAAATAAATCATTAGTGAAAGATAGGAGCTATGTCTCACACGTAAAGCATTTTGACGTGAATTGAAAAAGAATTATGTCGCGGGTTGGCGCTTGACGACGTCGTCGACCAGCCCCTTAGATGGTATACGGGCTGGCGAGAGAGCCGATATTGAGCCTATGCGCGGCATTAGAGCCGCACCTGCAACCGTGTGCCGCGTGATCACATACCGTGCCGGTGAACTTACGGGTGCAGCGACTCTTGACTTGTGGCCATACGAACTATATATTATGGAGCTTTTTTTTCATTTACGTAATTAGTATCGAAATAAAGACATTTAGTAGCTTTGTAAATGGGTGGTGGTGGTGATGTATACAGAAGGGGTGAGCCTGGTATATAGACCTGGCCGGCAACTGCTTCGACTGAGCGTCTCTTTCTGCGCCAAATACATCATCATGTGTCCATCAGTCGTGTCTCTCGCAGAAATGTGAGCAGAATGCGTGCCACTTTTACTGCAATTCTTTTGACGGCGGTGCGGTGAACAGGCGAGCGCGGTTGAGCTTGTCGGCGCTGTAGCAGACTGAACTTAGACATCGTAACAAGCGCTGAAGGACGGGAACCCAAAGAAAAGACAAATAGACTGGACGGGCGCTAGATGTCTAAGTTCCGTCTACTTGTCTCTTCTTTGTGTTCCTGTCCTTCAGCGCTTGTTACGATGTCTAAGTTGAGTTACAACCAACTAGCCCAAATTGTAGCAGACGCCCGGAAAAAGAAGCTGTCGAATAGGGGTGTGCAGTGATTGGCCGTATAGCCTCGAATGCATGATGCAGCATCATGCCGTCAGTTGAGCGCACTTGTTTCATTCATTGTCGTTTAATGCCAGCTTTGCTTCCTCGCTCTCATATACCACGCCATAAGTTAAATGCGCTGCGGCTTCGACTCGGCAGAGGATTGGGCAACATCAGAGCTTAAAGTAATAAAGTTTTTCGCGGAGAAGTTGCAAATAAAAACAACTGGTACACACTTTGAACGTGTAGGCAGGTAAGCATCGGCCTCCTATAGCACATTATTTAAACACCAGGTTCTTGCAGCAGAGCGCAAGCTTAAAGGCTTTCCATTCGCGAAGAATTCTCATTTACCACCCGTCAAGCTAGAAGGAAACTGTGAGAATTCGCTAAGACTCAAAGCAAACCGTATAAGTTACCTGTCGATAAAATGCGCATGAGTACGACGACATATGCATGTGATATTGTCACGCAAATGGTTGTGCAGGTCGCTAAAAAGGCGCACGTGCACCCAGGACCGTTATGAATCACGACCTTCTCCCATTAGATTACCAATATCGTTATCATTTACTAACATCCGAAGCCTAACATCACAACATGATAAAGTTTCTTTCTTTCTCGCTGACGCCGATTTTGATGTCATCATCCTTACCGAAACCTGGCTGCACCCAGATATTTCTAATAACGAACTGTTTTCCCTAGTTAGTAGTTACAAGATGTATCAGCGTGACCGCTTTGACAGGCGAGGCGGTGGTGTCTTACTCACAATTAAAAAAAAACTTTAAATCTTACTGCATTTAACTTGTGACCCTAATCTCGAGATTGTTTGGACTGTCTGTCTAACCCACTCCACAAAAGTGCTAATTGGTGCCTGTTACCGTTCTCCCGATTCAACCCAAACCTTTATCACCGATCTTCACAACAGTGCTACTAATGCACCTAGAGCCTGCCCAGTCGATATGGTTTATCTTTTGGGGGATTTTAATTTTCCGCACATCGACTGAGAAAAGCTGACCTCTACCTGCCGATTATCATTACATTTCATTAATTTAATCCTAGACTTCAACTTGTCCCAGGTTGTCACCCAACCCACTCGCGGATCTAATATCTTGGACTTAGTACTTACAAGCAATCCTGAAACAGTTCAGCAAATAAGTTATCTGCATGGTTTTAGTGACCATAATCTGCTCCAGTTAACTATTATTCGTAATTATAGCAACGCTGACTATGCTACCACTAATGCTGACCTAGAATTCTTTTGCAATAATGCTTTTGTTCCTTCCTTACACAGTCGAAGGGTCGAGGAAAGTTGGGTGCTCTTCCGAGATAAATTATGCGCATTAGTAAACCAGTACATCCCAGTGATCAAAATATCGAACGATAAATTGATACCTTGGCTTAGAAATTCCCTCAGGAAACTTAGAAACAAAAAATGTCGCAGTTTCGCCCGAAAGGCGAAGCATCAATTGCGATAGCAAATTAAATTATGGGGTTTTACGTGCCAAAACCACGATCTGATTATGAGGCACGCCGTAGTGGGGACTCCGGAAATTTGGACCACCTGTGGTTCTTTAACGTGCACCTAAATCTAAGTACACGGGTGTTTTCGCATTTCGACCCCATCGAAATGCGGCCGCCGTGGCCGGGATTCGATCCCGCGACCTCGTGCTCAGCAGCCCAACACCACAGCCACTGAGCAACCACGGCGGGTGACAGCAAATTAGTAGAGAGCTATTCGGAGTAGAGATAGTAGTTTTATCGCCTGCATAAACTTGGACACATTCGCTTATTAACTGAATTAACAAGCGGGGTGTCAGCGCGCACAAGCAAACATGAATAGATCACACTGAATGACCGCAGACAACGACTGTCAAAACGCTGGCAGCAAGCGCAGCCGCCGCAGCAGGCGAAGGTCCGTGCGGTCTATCGCTTCAACGGAAACTGAGCGGTGAATGCACAGCGCATACAAAGGTCAGAGCTGTTTGGAGATAACAGACGGTGCGGGCGACCGCCACAGCCGCGGGCAAAGTACGAGCACAGTTGTTGGCAGAGTAGAAGTAGCGCCTCTCCTCCCTCCCGCGTTGCCTTCCCGCTTTCTTGCTTTCGCGTGGGAGATTGAGCGGCAAGTTCACCTTACGCCCGGTTGCAAGATACGCCTTTAGTGCCGTAGCACAGCGTCGCCCCGCTTCCCTCCCTCCCATACCTCCATGGCCTTTCGCGCGACGGTCGCGTTGGCTTTCCGCCGTGCGTTCGCTCTCCGTGATAGCGCGCGTCCCCCGCGCGCTTTCGCTAGCGCATACGGCGCGCGGCGACGATTTTATCACCCTTGGACTTTATACGGAACCTCACGGTGACGGCGACGCCGACGGCAGAAATCCGGTTGAAGTATCCATATAATTGCTATCGCAATAAAAGAAACGCGTTTACAGGAGCACTACGCAATTAGACACCCCATCGGCCTGGAAAAAATAGTGTTTTAAAAACTATAAGTCCGCTTTAATCGCTGCTAAAGGTAAATATTTTTCACACGATCTTCCAGCCCTGCCTAATTCCAACCCCGAAAAATTTTGGCAAATGATCTCTCCGAGTCGCAATACTAATTACATTTCATTGCACGATAGCGACCACATGCCCCTTCCTGACAATGAATGTGCTTCACACTTCAACACATATTTTTCCTCTATATTTTGTACAGAAGATCATTCCACTACACCTGAGGTTCCGACCTGAACTATCAGTTGATGACACCCACCGATATTTCTATCGACCGGCATCGTATCTTTTATAAACAATCTTAAGCTATCTAGTTCTTGTGGCAGCGACGAGATGAACTCCAAAATATTAAAGAACACCGTCATGACGTCTAGCAAAATACTCTATCACTGTCACGGAGCAACATAGTTTCGAGGCATCGACACGCCGATTAACGGCTGTCAAAAACGTCGTGGTCTCACGCCGATTAACGGGCGCCGTATGGCCGGCGGCCACTGTTGCTTCTGTGTTGGTCAACGGACCCAAGTGTGCGTGTGTGTCTGTGTGGAGCAGTGCGGGGTGGCGCGACCTCGGACAGCGAGCGGGGAATCTACCGTTCCCTCGCCCCTGTTTAAAAGGGGCCAAGATTTTTGGGAGGAGTCATGAAATAATTAGGTGAACTCTGCATACCTGCAGTTACCCGACATATAGAACTAGGGAAAGGAGAGGGTATTTAAGCGCCGGTTTTTGGCCCTGCTAAGCAGTCTAGAAGCTGAACCTGTGAGTTGCTAAGAAGCCGTCGGGGGCTAGTGCCGTCCAGTATCGCCTGGGCCGCCTAGTCGTGTCGGAACTCCAAGTAACTAGTTGACGTACGAGACGACAAGCCAGCGTCTGCAACGATGTTCACGGTAGTTCACCTCAAGTTAGCTCAACCTGCTTGAGGGAAGTCGTCAGATCTAGACTCCCGGGAAATCCAGCCCAGCAATCGCATCCACCTCAACAAGATCGGCCCGCCAGCATTCTTCGGGAAAGCTCTGCGCGCCGACTTCACGGCTTATGGACTTGCTGCTGCTGCCCGGCCACACGTATAACATCGTTGTTTTCTTTTGAACTTTCTATTCTTTTGAAGTTAATTTTAGTGAACTGCTGTTAAGTGTATTCTTGTATATTTGATCCACACCCTGTTTCATGTTTATATCCACTGTTAATTGCTCGTCATATTTATTTGTCTTCATCATTGTGTTACATTAAGTTAAGGTGTGTTAGTCTATCTTGTGTCTTTTTTATTATTTTATTTTATTAATTTGTGTATATTTATCAGCCGATAAATATCTTGTTTTTTTTGTTTACTCCCGACTCTGACTCTTTCACTGTGTTTGCTCGACTACGGAACGAGCAACCGGCGTGTATACCCCGTCGATCGACTTCGCGCCGACGACGAACGGGTGAGAGCCGTGACATGAACTGGTTGACAATTGTTAACAATATTTCCTCTCCTCTTTGTTATGTTACTTCCGGCGTACCTCAACGTAGCGTTCTTGGCCCACTACTATTCCTCATATTAACGATCTATTTTATTCTATACTATTCCTTGTATTAACGATCTTCCTAATAATTTAGCATCACGCGTGCGATTGTTTGCAGACGATTGCATCGTATACCGCCCTATAACCAGCCCCCATGACCATGACCTTCTTCAAAACGATCTTCAGCTTACTTTTGATTGGTGCAACACTTGGTTAATGACCTAAATTAATCTAAATGTAAATTCAACTCTTTTACTCACAAACACTCCATCTCTTTCTCTTATCAGATAAATAACAACCCGATTTCCCCAGCCACTTGATACAAGTAGCTGGGAATTAATCTCGTGCCAAACTGGAACCATCACATTACTACCATATGTGCTTAATGCTTCAAAGTCACTGGGTACTTACGTCAAACCCTGCGCAAATCCCCCTCCAACATCCGCAAGCTAGCTTTCCAGACGTTTGTTTGCCCACAACTAAAATTCCCCTCTCCAATCTGGTCTCCCTATCATAAGAACCTAACCAGCTTATTAGAATCTGTCCAAAATAGGGCCGCAAGGCTTATCTCCCATACACACAATTCAAGTATTTCGCAAATAAAACTGGATATTTCACTTCCACCCCTCTGTATTCGTCGTGTCTTTGCTCTCTTATCTCTGGTTCATAAGTACGTTCATGCGGATAGGAAATATTCCTTGCGGCTTCAATTGGCACCTTGCACATCACGCAGGCTACATAATCACCTCAGCTTCACTCGCATATACGGAAACACTCACGCATTCAATTGGTCGGCGCTTCCCCATGCCATTCGATTATGGAATGCCCTTTCTGATTCTGATTCCATCGTCTCCGAAAACATCCTGACAAAGTTCGCCATTTCATCATCTCACATTCCATTGCGTTTTCTTGACACAAATTAGCGTCGCCTTTTTCTTATGTTTCCTCATGATATGCCTTCTGTTAACTTTCTCGTTGATGGGATCACTTTGCTCTTTTTCTTGTATTACTATGTATGACATCGAACTGCTTATTCTTGTGGGAAATGTATCTTTCTTTTTCTGCAATTAGAACGTCACCAGCCCAATATATTTTATGTAATACTGATGTAATCCTTCCATTTGTGGTTCCATTGTTACATTTTTGTTGTTGCTATATTTATTCTGATGTATACATTGAATTGCTTATTCTTATGCGAACCGTACCTTTTGTTTTATACTGTAATAAGCACGTCACCTCTACAAATATTTTTGTGTAATCACCTAACGTACGCAGAAAATCATGAGTATCCATTATTGTTATGCCGACTAATAGCGTGCATTTATGTACCAATTATGTATGATGTTTTTGACTGTTTTGTATTGCGATCGTGCCACCTTACACTACATGTCCTTCTAAGTTACGTTTGTTCTCTTTGTCTTTTCTTTCCGTCCTCGTTGCTGTTAGGGTTCTTCCTTCCTTTTTTTTTCTTTGCTTGCTTATTACTGCCAAAAAAACGTTTTTGCATATTCTGTTGTGTCTGCGATATAGCAGTTTTGTAAACGCTGCCTGTCGGCTCTGCCCTTCAAGCCCAATGCGGCTTTGGCAGGCCTATCATGTATTGATGCCAATGAAAGTCTGCCTATAAAGTATTATTATTATTGTTATTATTATTTATTTATTGTGATGCCCCCTTACCCAATGACTCTTACGAGGTTTGTAAGGATTTTTAAGTAAAATAAAATAAAACTTACTCTTAAAACACAGGACAGTGACATTCCAACGGTCTACGAGCCCTCTCGGCCGCCGGTGACTAACTAGAATGTACTAAGTAGAAGCAAGCTGCGTGTTCCGTACTAGCCACTACGCACGGGACGAGCAGCAAACACGCTCGTGCATTAGAGAGGCACCGTTGCAATTGGTATTTTCCGGGCGCAAACTACACAGGTTGGTTTATCAGCTATGATAAGATCCACTTCGTGTCGCCGGATAGACTGCGTTTATTCAGACTCTACGCCGGCAGTTGAAAAGCTACCAAAAGTCGTCGGCTCGTGAACCTGTCCTGTCTCATAACCGAAGACCCCTCGGCCTGCGCCTGTCCAACTGGACGCAGATGCCGGCTGTCATCCGGCGGAAGTTCGGAACCCGCTGCCGCTTCTTCGTCTGCTCCAGCACGAAAAAATCACTCCGACGCGTGCACTTATCCCTCCGCGTGAACTTTCCGGCGGCTTAAGTCACCGATAGGAAGTTGCGCTAAGGGGGATTAAATGGGCGCCACCTTGACTGCTGCGATCAGGGCTGTATACTTGGGCGTCCATTGTACACTGGTCTCTTGTGCACTGTCCCAGCCACAGAGACAACGCTGGATCACCTGATAGGTACCTGTCGAAGCCTTCATTCATGTGGTCCACGCCCGTCACCTGCGAAGCCTTGGCTACCGTTAAGGTGGACACCACGACCTTAGATTCCTCTGCACCAGCTGCTCTTGAACATTAACCAAGAAGCACGCATCTACCTGTCAATTTAGTTTATGCTGAAGGGCCCCATACTGATGCCACTAAAGAAAAGTGCAACTTGGTGCTCTGATGTGCATATCTACCCCCCTCCCCCCTAGGTGTTTTTGGAAATAGATGGTATTAGCTTGTGGGGTATTCCGCTAAGCGCTGACAGATCGGGCGGAATAGTAGATGAGCGGGGGCGCAAATGTGAGTGGCAGGCACTACGCCACCAGGTAGCTGGTGGCGTAGAGCTCAACCAGACACACACAACGCTATCACTGCAGTTACCAAGTGTTTCCTGCCTCGCTGCCAAAAATTTACACCAGAGCGATGGAACATACTTGTTTACTGCAATATGAGGCAGTTTTAGTTTAACGTTGGCGTAATAGCGCGGTTAAGGGAAGTGGAATTCCCGTTCCGCAAACAAACTTTGCAGGAAGCGAGTTTTAGTAGAGTTTTAGCAGTGTCGTGTTACTGTACGGTAAGTGCGGTATACGGTACGGTATAACCGTTCCGTGCCACCCTACCGCGACGACCGAACGCGTTTTAGCCACGGTAACGTGATAATGATGATAGTGGAGAATATTCAGGGCTTTCAGAATGCAAGAACTATGTGCTAAGCGCGGAATATTAATTTTGGTGAATACTAGAGAGCTTTCACTTGTCCATGCACGTATTATTCTTTACGGATGTGCCGGATTACGGCAAACCTGGTCCCCAGTCACAAAGCCGGTAGCGACATCTTGTGACACTATCCAAGAACAAGTGAAAGCATTTGTTAGATAGGTGTTTTTGTAGAAGCAATGTACAAAAAAGGACTGTTTGTTGTAAATTGCACCGCTGCCGACGCTTTACACCAGCAGATCAGTAGAATAGAGTTAGTTACTGCAATAAATACTTTGCCCTCCCCCCTCTAAGTAAACTCCGTGCCACTAGATGGCGCACCAACCCGAAGTGTATTTTTGCCAAGTTTTATTTTACAGCTCAGCTCTTAGGCACCCGTTGCTGTTCCGAGCTTTGGCGTAACTGAGCGAACGAGCACAGCGAAAGATGAAAGCGAACACGGAGCGCAGCGATGGATGAAAGACGCGAGGAGGAAAGTGGAGGAAGGTATGACGAAAGGGTGAGAAAAAAAAACGTAGTGCGGCGACGATGTCTACGAGATGGCGCCAGAGTAGCGTGCGTCGTCACGAGGGTCTGTCGGCGGCAGCTGCTGTGCACTGCGCCACCGCGTCAGCTACGCACTGGCTCTCGCGATCTTCAGTTAGCGAGGCTGTCGCGCCACACGTCGCTCCGTCTGCAACGTGCCGCACGAGACAGATTGTTCCACGCCAGCTATATTTCGCGCCTGTTACGCAGGGTACGTGCACAAGTTCAGTTTAGTTCAAGTTTATACTTCCGGTTAGAAGGGCTGTCATACTTGCTGCCATTTCGTTGTGTCGCAGAATGTGAAATAAAGTTAGCTCGTGCCTTCGTTCTATATACCATGGTGAACAAAGCACGCGTGACGCGGCCATGCACAGCATAGACTCTGTGGACGACGCCAGTTTCTCGTTATGTATTTGCTGGGTGCCGGCTCGGCTCGCCAAACAGGGTGCGCACGTTAAAGTATGCGGTATAGACTCCTTACTGTCTAGTATCTTACGGAAAGTCTTTCAGTGCAGAGCGCGCATCCGCAGACCTCGGGCGGGAACGAGTACAACCACACTTACCGTACGGTAACTTGGAACTGCTAAAACTCTCTAATATAGCGTGATAGCGTACTTTCCGTGCCAGGACGCTATTCAATGGCGCTTTAAGTTTCGCATATAAAGTCGCATATAAAGTGCGCATGAGTATTTTATCTATTCGGCAAGCCTTGCGTGTGCGTCCGAAAAGTGCAAGAGGTAGCGCAATGACAGCCGGGAGCGCGTTGTATTCGTGCCTTCCATTTCAGCCGATCCACGGCAAAATCAGTACAAGCCGATTTTGCCGTGTAAATCAGATCTCTGAGTCCATGTACTCAGAGATCTCTCGACCCCAGAGGCTATATGCCGTCGCACCTATTTCTCGACTTCACCTACAGGTGGCGCATCCAGCCCGGAAGTTTCTCTCGTTAGATCCCGACGCGTTCGAATTGACAAGCGATCTCGAAAAATCCGCAAGGTTAGTCCTAATACTCCGTCTTCGAAGCGGCCTGAGACTAAGCGAAAGCCGTTTACACAGTAATTTTTTACGAATGAAGTGAATTCTACAAAACCAACGCCAAATTCAGTTGGGAGCGGGCGGTCGGGACAGCCGCCATGTTTATACGTACACTGCGTAAAACACGCAAATGCGGTAACCTAGAGAGTTTTAGATTAGCGGACGCATTTGAGAAAATGCGTACGTGCGTAGGCTAAACGCTATGGGTCGTTTAGCTTTCTGCGCGTGCGCATTTTGATACCGCTATTCCGCTAAGCCCGCTGTTACGCTAAACTAAAACTGTCTATTAGCTGTGTGTTTGTCTGGTTAAACTCCGCGCAACCAGGTGGCTGGGCACCATGCAAACTATTACCGTTTGCGTCCCGACTGACCCGGTATTCCGCCCGATCTGCCAGCGTTTAGCGGAATACCGGACACGGTGAACTCTCTAATAAAACGTATGTGACGTTTTGTCTACTCTGTTTTCTCTTTGCTACGTTGTGTGCACTGCCTTTTCTTCAAGTTGTCTGCCTAGTGTTAACCAAGTGCACGAGAGCGGACGTGAAAGACTTTACGCCTGCGCGAAAGAGCGGAGGCACGTACGAAGAGAGACGGTGGTGGCCTGGCACCCGGCGACGCCCATGGAGACGACGAAGCGGCCCGCGTTGTACCAGCCGATAGCGGGCGCGAGCGACGACAGCGACCCGAACGTCGTGATGATCAGCACACACGTGAAGAACGTCGGCCGGCGGCCCAGGCTGCAAGGCGAGCGTAGGTTCATGGTCAATTAGTCTGGAGTTCCGGCAGCTTAAAGGTTGTGAGTTATATTAAAGATGTGTCACAAAGGCAACCCTGTTGTAGAATATTTTACGGTATACTTGTCGGCCTACCGGCATAGGCCCTTCGTACTAAGGCCTTCTAGGGAGCCTGTTCACGAGCATCACAGTCTGAAATTATGCATTACAAGATTTTTATGATCATATTTCATCACACGATTTTATGATAGCCAACATTGTTAGTATGAATCTAATACATTAAAAATGTAAGCTTGGCGAAATCTCCAACGAGCACAGATTTAACGGGCGATTAATTACGTAGTCACCGCGACACTTTTGTCCTGGGTGGCTTGTCCGTTGCTCGGGCCACATTATTGGCAATCTGTCACCTAAAATTCGTACGTCAACTCTCGAAGAACCATTCCTACAAGTGAAATTTTAATACAAAACATAGCTTCAGTTGCTTTTGCGCCAATAAACTATACATGACTAACACTAAACATAGGGCGGGGTAGGGGTTACAATATAACCACGAATGGAAACATTATTGAGACATTATTGTCACAAAGGTGTGACATATACCAGGGGAGCTTACTAATCAGGATGACCGAAAAGGCTTAAAAGGACAGAAAAGGGGTAAAAAGTTAGTAACTGCTTTTCATCACTGGCTGGCCGCGCCCGCTGATATGCCGAGCATCAGGATTGCATGAAATTTTCTGTAACGAACAATTATAGAGTAAGAATATCTTGTGAATACGGGCGCAGAAGAGCAAAGGCGAACTGTCGCATGAAAATAAATGGCCTCCATATTCAACTTCACTATTTCACGAACATTCACATTTGTTGTATTGCGTATTGTGAAGGCCAAGGTCATCAATTGGCCAATTTATAGTCAAATCGCGACTTACATTGATTTTGTAATAGAGACTTGGGCACCTAAAAGTAGGGAGTCTTTTGATTTCTTTCTGCGACAAGATCAACATATACGCCAGCACTCTCGGTTCTCCCTGGCAAGGCTTTCAGTGGCAGCAGACACATCTTTACTCGTTGCCTTCGCCTGGCAATACGCGAAGGTAATTTCGTCACGAGAAAGCCAGGCACAGGTACAATAGTGAGAGTTGCACATTCCTGCAATAAAGTCGACTTAGGCGGGCGGGGGACCACTTCATGCGCAATGTATGTGAATATATTTATATTCGTCACATTAAGGGAAAGCACAAATTCGTATGAATAACTCGTAGGGAGATATTGCGGAAACAGTCAAGTGACAGTCTTCGCTGTAACTGTAACTGCAAACTATATTCGGGAGTTATTTTCGGCACAGTGCTGCCTACTTAACATCTAAAGAAGAAAGTTTTGTACTCTTGCCGTAGCTGATGCATATCACCAATCAGAAATAAAACAGACAAAAGAGAAAAGAAAAAGGTGGACATGATACAGAGATTGAGTAGCGACTCTATACTGTCCGCATGTCTCGTTCGCTTTTTGGGACGAAGTATAATGGCTCTGCTAATCCTGTCTACTTATTATGTAGCGTAATGCCACAATACGCAGATTGCATCTCAGCTCCTACCGAATTCAAGGTCACCGCCACCATTTGCAGTAATAAATATATTTTAATTCTGCTGTGATAAACCATACTACGACACTTGAAATTATTATTATTATTATTTTTTGCTTTTCTGACCGTTTAGAAAAGGCATATTTCTTTCGGGGCAATTCTCACTTTTTTTCTTGGTTCCATTTGCGGAAGCATCTTTATGGCTGTGCCTCGTACCATGTCCAGTTCGAATCTGCAGCGGGACTTAGTTATGTGAATATTGCGGCATGGGGCTCGTGATTAACCTATTGTTGCAGTGAAAACTGGGACTTGAACCTGCCTCTTGTTTTTATTCCATTTCATGTCCCGAGCTCCATGTTACTCAATAAAGAACAAATAAATCATAACGACGATTACACCATTTCGACCTGCTAAAACGATATCACGTACTAAAAGCTGTTTCACAGATGTGTTTGCGCAAAATCTTATTCGACACTCGCAAACCTTCCCTTTCAGGCCAACGCCCTTGGCGGTGATCTGAAACTTGACTTTCTTCGACTCATGCTTTACGCTCTCTAGCGCAGAAGCGTTAGAGGCATATCTCTGCGCATCCTTTTACTACGAAAATGCCACCCTGACCATTGAGACACATTTCAGCCCATATTGCTTTTCTCTCTATGTTCACAGACTAATCACCAGCACTTTTGCATTCACCTGTTACGAAACTGAAAAAGAGTTGTCCCAAACTCTTTTCCCACCGTCCTCAAAACGACCTGTAGCTCCACAAGAAACAAGAAGCGAAAATAACCCTACGTTCTTCCAAGAACAAACTGGCAAACTAGAGGTATCCTGTTTAGATAGTCAAAATTCTTGCAGTTGATGAGCAACATTGAAAGATATGACAGAAAGGAAGGCGCAGAGAGACACACAAGCACCTTGTACGTCTTCCTTTCTGTACTCGCCTCTTTGCGTTGCCTTGCCTTTTTTTCTTTCTTTTTTTTTTTTGCTGTTCGGGATCTCGAAGTAACTAGCCCTCGTTTCCTAACCTGGAGTAGCATATAGATAGTGAAAATTTTCCTGACTAGATGTAATGAACTTAGTTCATGCTTCACGAACTCTACATTGGGGCTTCGACTGCGAGGGTCGTCTTTTTTGATTTGATTCGTTGAAGACGTCATGCAATGTCGTGAGTAGTGTATTTTCATGTCTGGTAATTCGCTTTATACTGTTGAGCATTCGTCTCTATAGGGCACAGAGTAAGCCACTTCCATTCGTACCGCATCTGTTTTACACAATGATATACCTCTGAGGACAGCTTAAGTGCGCGGAGTTTCGTAGCAATGGCTCACCGGTCGGACATTTCGCCGAAAAGCAGCACGCCGACGAGGGCGCCCGCCATAACCACGCTCTGCGTGACCGACCGGTGGTAACCGCGGCCGCACACCAGGTCCCACTAGAAGCAGCAGGAAAAAGGGGATCAGCATGGCCTCACACATTTCCGGCTCAACAGCATTTGGTTGCATCCGCACTCACAATTGTAACCTTCTCACGCAGCGGTCACGTTGTAATTATCATACAGTGTGGCCGATGCAGCGCACTCAACAGGATAAAACGGACAGACCACAAGGAAACGCGACAACTAGCTGCACTCGCAACTACATTAGTCCAAAACAAACGCTTCATATTTTATACCCGCGCACCCTGGGGCGTCAAAGATGGGCAACATATCTAACACAGTGCGCTCTAATTGTTGCATCCCTATCACCCTCATTTTTATTATTAACAAATTTATTCTAGTGCTCTTCCAAAAAGTTTACCTCACGATGTCTGAGTCGAACAGATGGTTGGCTGGTACAACACTTTTTTTTTTGTTAACGTGGAAAGCTTCTATTATTTCTCTGGTCAGCTGATTATTATGGTATAAGAACGAACTGTAGTGTGACTGAAAAGCGGCAAGCACCCACATTGTGAATAATGCCCTTGAATATAAGAATGGATGTTTCCACCCAGTGACCTTTTGTATTTCTTTGAAAGTTTCTTTAAAAATTTGCCAGGTCTTCGTTCGTGTGTTTTCTAAAACGGCAAATAAGGTTTCCGTGCATGCAGGCTCCTGTTGAAGGCTCTCTCACGTCACAGCGTATTAAGGAAGTCCTCGTTCGGGATCAGACTTGTACACGTTACCGCAAAAAAGTAATCCGTTACAATTACAATAACTTTTTTTTAATGTAATGAATTACAGTTACTAATTACTTCCCCACGTAAATATTTGAGCAATTACCATTGAGCTCTTTCAATGCGTCCACCGTGGCCCTTCACACGTTGTAAATTGCTTTTCAAAAGTTTCTTCCCTCGCTTTCTTGTGAAGACATCTGCAGCGACACTGAAAACTCGTTCGATGAGCACGCTGGAGAGAACGCCTTGGTTTTAACGTACGATCACCTTGCTCACAAGATTACGCACGGTTACTCTAGGCCACGGTGCTCGTTTCCACCTCATCTATGAACAGAAGCGCGTCGTTGTTGCTGGGGTCAGGTGCTCCCGGTAAGCCCGAACTGGAGAGTCCTATATAAAACATTCCCTCGCATCAACGTCCGAAGTGGCCGTCGAGTCATACAAGTGCCGTTTCAGTTTGTCCGCTCGCATCTTGTGGGCACCCTTCGCTCGTTAGACATTTAGACTGAAACGACTTATTGTAGCGTTCACGTTCCTTGAAAAGGTGACCAAATCTCTAATGTAATTCAGTATATATAGACTTAGTTATTCTGATCGCGTGTTACAGTCGCCACCATAGCTGTATGTGAGTTACGTATATCAAACAGGTAGAAATATATGCGTTTAACGGCCAAAACTTCTGTATAAATCAGTAAAGCCGTAGACTGCACTAAGCAAAGAAGACTTAAAGGCCAACTGCAACTTCCGATAATTTAGACATGCAGTAGTCTCTGTGGAAACCTTTACGCTAGAACTGCGAGTGGGTGCGTCAAAATACGCTCGCAAAAATCGGCGTTCTTCAGACCGAAATTGAAAAAACAAAAAAACGCCGCCATTACAACTTGCCTGCAGCGGCCTACGACTTTAACTGTAGAGAACCAGGGCCGTGTCGTCTGTATTCCTTGCTAGTACCTTTCACGCGTGTATAAGCGAAGAGGTCACGCACGTATGCTAGCCACAGCTGCTCTGCTAGCTGCTTCGTGTGCTGTGTCCGCGCTGTTGCGCGCCCGCGATGTTTATTTAATACGAAGCATTCTACTCCGAGCCTTTTTTCTGTATCTGCTTGTCTACGTTCAGCAAACGTAGCCTCGATACATTCCGTCTCCGCTCGGAGATGAAGAGCGCATTGGAGTGCCCAGCGGAAGGAGAGGCTATAGTCAACCGTAACGTGGACATGATCCACGTGCGTTGCAGTTACGCTACGTCGGCGCAAGTAGGACGCTCTACGGTCGAGCGTGGCTGGTGCGGGAATAGATGTCCTATCTCACGCCGGAGCCGCTGGAGCAGAGTGCATTGCGCGCTAGCTTAGCGTGCTTGGCGTCCTTAGCGTGTTCGGGTCGACTGTAGCGACCGTGCTGAGTTCGCGCCTTCGACGAACAACAAAGCACTCGCGCTGCACCAGCAACTGATCGCCGCGCTGCTGCGGGCCACGTTTAACCAACGCCTCCTTGTAGATAGCATGTCCGTGCCCCTGTGCACTCTGCTTTATGACGTCATGCTACTTGGATCAAAATTTCCATTGCCAAGCCCGGCGTGACGAAAGCGGTGATGTCAAAATCACCGCGGCTAACTCGGGAACCGCCCCATTAGATTCTACAGCAGTCGGGCATGGTAGCATGACGTCACGGATCGAAGTGCACCGGCCTTGGGCTATCTAGGAGGCGCTGGTTTACCGCGATAATATATCGTGTGTTCGAGCTAACGTTAGCCAAGCTGTGAAAAAAAAAAACAACATTTCGAAAACACGGTGCAAGAGTGCTATGCAGGATGCGCCAAGTTTGGCGAAACTCGGGATCTTCACGAACTCTGGCGACGCCCCAAGATGAAGGAACTAATGGTAACACAATAAAGTTCGTTCCTCGGCACGCCTCGGGTTTCACTGGTTTATCTAGATTCACCCTGGGTGGCTGTCATCCCTTGGGCGTTGCCATAAGGCAAACTGGTGCTTACGTGGCCATATCAGGGGCCGGACACTTCGACTAGTTTCGGTATCTGAAATAAAGCGTCCGCCATTGTTTTGGTAGGAAGCGAAAATTCAGCAACTTTTGCATGTGTGGCCCCACCTTTCCAACCTACGCATGAATAAAGTTAAGTTATGCAATTATGTGTTGAAAAAAAAATATGTCCTTGGCCATTTTCGGTTTTTTAACACCCTATATATTTATCCAGACTCGGCCTTCGTTGCGCCGAAGGGCGGCGCTCTCGCTCTTATCTCGTCTGCTGCCATTCCGTTCGTCTGCTCCAGCCCTTTTCGCTGTCCACGTGTGAAACTTTTTAGAATTGCAGGAAAGCGGCAATTTTGGTGTTTGTGAGTGCGAACATCTGAAAATGTCGGCGAAACTAGGCACAGGACACAAGGCGTGTTGTGCTGCTCTTTGGTGCCGCAACTCGGGAAGGAACAGCGCAGCCAAATTTTTCCGCTTCCCAGCGGACGAAAGGTAAGCACACTTTTTTTCGGTACGAAGAATCATGTGCTGTGCTTATCAAAAAGGCCACAGAGCGAACCGAAACATTTCTGCCCTTGCTTTACAGTCATTCTTTTTCCTGGCACTGCGCATTTTTCAGTAACGTTGTAAGCATGTAAAGCTATTTGTGGACAGTTTCTGGTGAGCCGGTTGATGCCAGCTGACGCTCAAACGGAAATTTCGCTTCGGTATTGGTTTTTTTAGCGGTGGACCTGCATTTTTTTTCTTCGCGAAGAAATCTTGCAAAGTATATATATGTTCGCCGAACGCGCTTATTCGACGAACTGGCTCGGCTTCAGAGCATTCCGACGAGCAGTTCCTTGGGGTGACATTACCACATATGAATGTTTAAGAAAGAAGCCCCCAAAATAATTACGTACGAGCGACTGCTTACATTCCGTGTCACGAGAAGTTCATGTTACCTGCGCTAAGGGCGAGCTTCGCTTCACTTTTGAACTCGTGACATATTTTCTCGCTTTTTAGCACTCTATATATTAGTGTCGCTTTTATGTGTTGTTTATTGATATTCATGGTGGTACCTGTTTCATTTTCTAGGTGTGACGTATGGCGGAATTACGCCCAAAGAGCAGAACTTGAGGGACTCGCACGGGAGCAAATGTACAGCGGCTACCGCCTCTGCTCGGACCACTTCGCTGAAAATGCCTACGCCGACCCTGCCAAAACACGACTCCTGTGGACGGCTGTTCCCACTGCTGCAGTGGAAGTGGGGTCCCCGATCGACGAGGGTAAGAAAAACAATTTATTAGCGGTTGCGAATGTGTGCGGATTTGTAGTTCGTTTTCACGCGCCTTATCGCTTGATACATAATTCACGTTCCATATTTAAGCATGAGTTCAAGGTGTGTCCTTTACATTGGATTTCATGCAACCAGCTTAATGTACAACTGCCTTCCTTCGCTACCTCCTTTAACGAGACCGATTTCTACCCTATCTTCCAGGACCCTCCCGGGCAGAAGCCACAGAAGCCACGGCTGGTTCGGCTCAAGACCACCCTGCCGGCCAAAAGAGCGTCGTCCAGGTTGTAGGTATGCAAAGGCCGACTTGTTGATTTTGGGCATTAAGGCAGGCGGCGTGCATTCTTGCTTTGTGTAGAACTAGTATGCAAGATACGGCGCAAAAGTGAACAGCACGGAGCGCTTCTTTCTTTCTTTTTTCATGTCGTCTGCTACGGCTTCGTGTGACGTTACGCCGCGAAATTTGTTGCGCGTGCTCCAGGGAATTGCGTTCTTTTCGTTTTTACTTAATATTCGATGATCATGCGTGGTAAAGGGTGTTCCAAACTGCTGGTGTAGCTAACGCTGCGAATATTTTCCAGCTTCCTGACGCAGCGAAAGATGCGAATATCTTCTTTTCACAACGACAGAATTCACGCTCGTAAGAAGACGCAGCCCACTTGGCCTTGCTGTAAGCGGCATATCTGTCGCCCGCCGTTGTCGCTTATCGGACATGGCGTTACACTTTGAAACACGAGGTCGCAGAAATAGAGTTTCGATAGGGCCGAAGTTAACGCACGCCGCCGATAGTCGAAATATTTCGCAGTCGGTTATTACGGCGTGTCTCACGCACGCATCGTGGTACGTGAAATCGCACAATTCAATACGACGAAGCTAAGTCTTGGGTACACGCTGCAACGATCTCCATAATTTTCGTTGTATAGTAGAAATTTTACAGGAGCAGGTGTGCGCGTGCCGGCGCAGAGCAGCTTTTAAATTATTTTGACTTAATTACCTCTTGTGGGCTGTGTAGGCAATGGTAAAGCGAAAGTAAATTAAAAAAAGAAACTGCAATACTACAATGTTCCTAGCCAGCTAATGAGACAACACCAATGCTAAACATGTTACGTAATTGTACAATAGCAATGCAACTTTGAGCAAAGCTTAATGTCTCTTAGAGTAATATTTTTAGTTGAAGTCATGCAAAGATACACAATCGAAGCTGACCCGCATAAGTTGGAAGCGCCATTTTGCGAAAAAAGTGCTGAGACTTGTTTAAAACATGTGACCTAAAATGCTGCTCATTTCCCCCTTATTTCCAGAAGATGGAAAAAGAAAAAGGAGCTGGCAATGTTGGGCTCAACGTCCTCGTCACCTGCTCTGCATGATCAGTTCATTATTCACGAACGTGTTACTATGAACCTTCGTTTGTGGTGAATTGTACTGTGTACAGCCAATGAACGTGGTGACCCCTGCAGCGATAATCTATATACGATGAATTGTGTGAAGACTTCTCTTATGTTTGTGTAACCAATACAGATGCCAACATTTGTATTTACTGTACGAATTACACAGCTCTGTGCTATTGTGGTATGTATTGAGTTGTATCGTTTGCAATACGTTGCTAATAAAATCAGTGAATACACCACATTTTCCGACTACTCAATTTTCTTGCTCAAACAAAATTGTCACGCTTCGAGCTTGCTAGCTCGCGTGCATTTTAACTGAGAAATATTTCCTAACAAATGTTTCGTGGACGTGCTCAACGTCCGAGAAAATTAGCGACCGAAAGCTGTAGAAAACAGTATATGCAGCAGCAACACAATCTAAAAAAGATGCAAGCGGTGCTCTTTTCCGCTTGCGGCTCACAAAGCGGTCGCGCGCTCGTCGAGCGCATAGCAGACGACAAGCAGCTCAGCGTTTCCTCCTCTCTCAACAACAAAAGCGTTGCCATAGCAGCATCAGCAATTTTTTTATTGTTTATTGGTTTCACAGTTTGGCCTACCAAACACCAGGGGACAAATTGGCGCTAGTGACGTAAACATCGTTTACCCGGGGGGTATACCAGCTGACGTAGCCCTGGCCATATACTGTCGGTGCATGGTCGTGCCTTCTTTCACTTGTTTGTCGTTTCACCGAGTGCATTACAGGCACAAGCAAGTTATAAAATAAATGCATTTATTACAATATTATTAGTCACATTAACGTGGCTTATGAGCATTTTAAAGTTTACAAGATGTACACTGAATGTGTATTAGCTAATTTGTAGTTTAATACGTTTCGCGTTATACCACGAGGGGACGCTCCCGCTCCTCTTCTTTCTTCTGGATTGGATTGGCGCGGCTCGCTACGTGCTTGCACTCGCATTTCCGAGCAAAGATTGGTGTGCGCTTGGTTTTCGCATTGGGCTTTCAACAGATCGCTCGTTGCTCGCGCTAAAGTAAGGCTGCGAGACGAAGCGAGCGTCGGCTAGTGCAGAAGTGGTTTGCCGCGCGCTTACCATGTAAGAACTCAGGAATGCCGGAAATCACTCATACAAGGGTCAGAAAACTACGCTTTATTTTCTTTTACTTCGTGACGCACCTTCACACCGGCTAGCGCCGAGCGATGGCTTCTAACAGCCACAGGAAATAGTCTTCGTACTGGGTAGTCCAGAGCAATCCGTGGTTTCTAAGAACCGCAAAAAAGGCTCTTTGCAGTGCACGTGGCCGTTGAGTGCCACCACATCCATCCCAGGTGGGACTCGAGCAGCGGTGCAGTTACCCTGTACCCACCGCTGACGAGGGGGTGCTTCACTTCTTGACAATAACTTTATATTTTTTGCGTGTAAACACCCGTGATGGGGTCCACAAAGTTAGCGCTGTGGTTGACTGTCTCCCATTGCAGATTGAGGCTCGCCACGTTAGCATCCACTGAATTTGCGATACAGTTGTATGCGGCCCATTCGTCACTGAGAATAATCGTCCCCGGTTGAACATTGGCTGCAATAATGGGGCCTAGCGTCGCAGGCCTTTCGTCGGTCTACCTTGAAAAGTCGCAGCAACCCTGTGGTCACGCAGACAATGCCGAAGACCCACGGTCCACGATCTTTAACACCGCCGTAATTTTGGCGGCTCGGTGGAACATTGTCGCCTATCATCAGGCGGCCTCGATTGTACTTTCGCTCGCCGCGAAGAATGCACCCGTCATTTTGCACTATATTCCCGGAGCTACCTAGTGGAGGTCGCGCCAACAGCTCGTTCCTTACGACCTCACGGACATAGTTCCTCCAGTCGGCGATGGCGTGCTCCGATAGAGGAAACAAGTGGCCGCCCATCTCCTTCTACAGCCACATGTCTAGGCTTCTGCTCACGCATTACGTGAGCCAAATCACTTGCCGGCTGGAGAGGTGGACGTTCGGATGGCCGAAGCGGTCCATGTTGGCGAAGTAAGATCCTTCGCCTTTCTGCCCGTGCAGTGCAGCGGTATCATGTTAACTGCGAAAACTGGTATCGGCACCTGGGGGGTTGCACCGGAAGGCAGCCCGGTGTTATTCTGACTCTTCCTGTATAATGCGACCACTTCGCCTTCGCAGGTTGGTTGGTCGGGTTTGAACCCCAGGTGCTTGCAGGTGCCCCAGTACGCAGATGACGACGCCGGACCTGGCCTTGGGCTGGGGCGCGGTGGACGAGAGAGCCGAAGCGATCGCCCGGACTCTTCCTTCGCAGCCTAGTCACACCAATATGTGCTCGGAAAGCATAATTTGCCCGCCACGCTGTCTCAGCAGACGAGGGCCTTCGCCAAACTCGTCACACAGCCAGCGCACTGACGTTTTGGAAAGGCAAAAATGACGTTGAAACTCTACGTCGGTCATGTAGGTGAACGGGTCCAGACGGTCATATTGGCGCTTGCTGCCGCTGGATGCGATGACACAGGCTGCTGCTGCCGCCGCCACGTTCGCGAGTTCAACTCGAGGGGGGATTGGTGATGTACGAGTTTGGTACGAGTTCGCCTGTCAATCAAAACCATAGGTCACGCTCCGCGCGAGGCATGTTACTCTTGTGCGTGTAGCCACCACGGTTGGGCCACGCATAACTTATATTTCGGCAACAGCGACGCGGCGCTGAACTGAGAGGCATCAACAATCTTGACCGCCGGAAATAAAGCACGTAAACGCACTGTCATCGGTGATGTACTGAGCAACACTATCAAAAACAAACCGTCGACTTTTGCTGGCTTACGAATTGTCACGGATTTCGGTGGACTAAAGACAGACAGGGACAAGCCGTACGTTTAAGACGAACATTTATGATCGTAAAAACAAACGGCAAAGACAACAGCACAAAACAAACAATTTACAGCACAAGTCAATTCTAGAAATACCCCAAAGTCCTCAGCTACCTTGAATTGATAAGTCCAAAATATTTACATGGCGTCCCTCGACGTGGCCACGTCACCTCGTCGTCGTGGCTTCCGGCGACACGTCGTTGGGCCCGCCGATGCGTCGTAGACTCGAAGTCGCTGTGTCCGACGTTCAGTCCACTGTTTGGCCTGTTTCGGGGGTCAGGATGGTGGGGTGACCGAGGCGCCTGGATCGCCCGGTCAACTCCGCAAGCCTGCGGATCGTAGCCGCAGGGAATCCGGGAAGCGGTGCCGTCAGCCTGTAGCTGCGGCTTCCGATGGGGCGTTCGCTCAGCTTGCGGGTCGTGGCCGCGGCAGCTGAAGCACAGCTTCCATTGGGTTGCCGCCGTCTCCGCGATTCACCCGTCCCGTTCGGCCTCCAGCTCCTTCTGCCCCTCTTCGTCCCAGAGCGTAGCTGGGCTGCTCTCTTCGGCTACGTGTCGCTTCTCCCATTGGCCACGTAGCTGCGCGTGCACTTTTGCGCTTCTTCTTCTGCTCTCATAATGTATTCTTTTTATTCGGCCGCTCTTATTTTATAACCTCTTTTTCCTTTATTTCTGCCACTGACTCCTCGTGACTTCTTGTTCTCCTCATAACTTCTGATTTTTCTTCTTTCTTTCTTCATTTTGTGGCTCATGACATATGCCCACCTTCAAGAGTTTTTCCATATGAAAAACTGCTTTTCATCTTCCTCCTTATATTGATGTTTCTGCCGTCTTCATATCTCGGTCCACCACTAACAGGCCATGTCTTTCACCATTTTCGTCGTTTTCACCAATCTGTACACTCACCGCACCTCACTTCACGTATTCATTTCACTACACACACCAGAGTTCACTATTTAACACGAAACAGTCATTGTCGAACACTACTATATCAAAGCACTATTACACCACTTGTGTATGTAGCACACAGTGGTCCACTGCTTCACACCATCACTTAAAGCGCTTAAACAAACAACTCTTCCACAACACTGAGCAAAGTTTACGAGCAGCCGTCACACGACTCTGCTCAACCACACCTCCCCCAACTGCATAATCTGCACTACTGAACTCTACAAATGGCAAAATACTGTCTGTGGTTTTCGCCCCACAAGTACTTTACAACATGTGCGTTTTCACACATCATTACCTTAAATATATTCTTAGGATATTACCTACCGCACTGATGGCAACATATGAGCACATTTAGGAACAGTGTTCTATTACTGATATTTATACATGCCATGGCAACAATTTTCATAACTTTTGTGGAACCATTTCTTAAATTCTTCTGAACAAATATCCTGCTAACAAACATCCGCCCTTAAATGCAAGGTACGCTCTGACTCTTTCCGCATAAACTATTTTACGTCCTAAACGGCAGTGGTATTCCCAATCAGCTTAACTATTCGAACCGCAAAAGAATCCGTATCCTCTCCCTATTGGAATTCCATTTGATACCCTCAATGTTGTCGTAGTGCCTTTCTCTTGCGTCGCTGTCGAGACCGCCTAGGGTGCCTACTTCTCTTCTTAGTTCTTCTCTTTCCTGTGCCTGCACGGTTCCTTCCTGGCTTTGAAAGTCGCCCGTGTAGTTCAAGTTTCGCTTCCTTTTTAATTGATGGACAATGTTTCCTGAACTCATGTTTGTTCATGCGCCATCTCGCTCTCAGCAGTCTCCTCATCTTCCGTCTGTACTTTCGGGATGTCTGCCTTCTTGAGCGATTAGTGGAGCTGCTGGTTTGGTCCTTGAACTTGAAAAAGTCACTTTTGAAAACCTTTTTCTTCTTTTGGGGACATGCTTGGGATCTGCAGTTAAATACACGTCGCTCTTGCTCTGAAACTTTGCGACGTTCTTCGAAGTCATCATCTTCAGATGCTCTGCTACTTCTCACCCCAAATTTAAATCCCCCTCTCATGGTTGCGTTGCAATGAGCAATGCCATAAAGAGTCGCCCATTGGTGCTTTCTTCGTGTCTTCTTCTTGGGTGGTGATTTCGTCTTTTTCTTTTCCTCGAAGCATTTTTTCGATCTGCTCTTTCTCTTATGCTTCTTTCTTTTCTCTTTCTCTGTTTTCTCTACTATCTCTATCTCTCTGTCTGCTGTCATCGCTTCCTCAATGCGCTCTTCTTTCTCGCCACTCTTAAAACTTGTGCACCTGTGGTCGTCTGGGTCAGCAACATCTTGCTTGCAGGTCACTAGCTTGTGTTCACAGGGGTTTCTGCAGTCGAAAGTCTCCATCTCTTCAAAAGCCTTGCCGCAGTCAAGCACTCTCCCTTCCTGCGCGACATCTCCAATTGCTCTGCACTGAACACACACCGTATGCGGCGTTGCGGTATTCCCCCCCCTCGTCAGTGTCCTTCGTTTCTGGGAACCGTTCGCCCTCATGAGCACGACCCTCTGGCACGTACACTGCACTACCGAAAACACACTCTTCATTCGGGTGTTGTACCCCTTGCTCACCAGTGCAATAGGACTCGGCGGCGCGGTCATCGATAGCCTTATAGTGGCAACTATTCCGTCGCAACAGTTCACTTGTGCGAGACTTCTCTTCAGGTATGCTAAGACTGCTATGTATTAGGTTGACTGCTTCTGGCATCTCTGTCTTTTTCTCTTCGAACTGTTTTTTCTTCTCACATGCTTGCCGAAGTGTCTCAAGTTCTAAAGATCGAGCGGCATGGACACGGTTCATTACATCCTCAATTAGTTTAAGGCCCTGCTCCTTGCTAAGCTTCTTCTCGCGAACAGTTGCTAATATGTTGTCCCAATCCATCTCCAGACCACCAAAAATCTGTGACAGGGCCGGAAATGGTGGAATATCCTGGCAAGCTCGCCAAATTGTCACGGATTTCGGTGGACTAAAGACAGACAGGGACAAGCCGTACGTTTAAGACGAACATTTATGATCGTAAAAACAAACGGCAAAGACAACAGCACAAAACAAACAATTTACAGCACAAGTCAATTCTAGAAATACCCCAAAGTCCTCAGCTACCTTGAATTGATAAGTCCAAAATATTTACATGGCGTCCCTCGACGTGGCCACGTCACCTCGTCGTCGTGGCTTCCGGCGACACGTCGTTGGGCCCGCCGATGCGTCGTAGACTCGAAGTCGCTGTGTCCGACGTTCAGTCCACTGTTTGGCCTGTTTCGGGGGTCAGGATGGTGGGGTGACCGAGGCGCCTGGATCGCCCGGTCAACTCCGCAAGCCTGCGGATCGTAGCCGCAGGGAATCCGGGAAGCGGTGCCGTCAGCCTGTAGCTGCGGCTTCCGATGGGGCGTTCGCTCAGCTCGCGGGTCGTGGCCGCGGCAGCTGAAGCACAGCTTCCATTGGGTTGCCGCCGTCTCCGCGATTCACCCGTCCCGTTCGGCCTCCAGCTCCTTCTGCCCCTCTTCGTCCCAGAGCGTAGCTGGGCTGCTCTCTTCGGCTACGTGTCGCTTCTCCCATTGGCCACGTAGCTGCGCGTGCACTTTTGCGCTTCTTCTTCTGCTCTCATAATGTATTCTTTTTATTCGGCCGCTCTTATTTTATAACCTCTTTTTCCTTTATTTCTGCCACTGACTCCTCGTGACTTCTTGTTCTCCTCATAACTTCTGATTTTCTTCTTTCTTTCTTCATTTTGTGGCTCATGACACGCATATATCTTGTTAGGCTGTGATGGCCCCATAACACGGTTCATTGTCTGCGTTGTGACGACGTAGCGCACAACAAATAATTATCGCCACGTCACGGTAGCTGCTTGCAAGGCGTCGATGCGCCGCGGTGGATGACGATGCTGAGCAGTGTGTAGTGTTTTCCAACGACCACGTATCGCAGCAGTCGTTTGAGATGGCTGCTCTGTCATCGGTGATGTATCGGAGCCGCAGTGTCGCAAACACGGCCAGCATCGAGAATCGCTCGCTTTTCTAGGCCGAGTGCGATGGCATTTCTTCGTCTCAAGCACAGCACACTAAACAGTTGCAATATCTTCCTACGTCCGAAGTCTAATTTCCTAACTGCACCCTCACCCGCCAAAATGCGATTGCTGCGGTGTCGTTACGATATCCATCTGTGATCGCTGTTAGCTCAGCAGCAGAGGCAATCGGCAAGCACCTTGAAATGCACAACACACCTAAATACTGAGTACTTGCTCACGGAGGCACCTTCACTGGGCAAAGGACGACAACCGATGAGTTGTGCCGCTGCGCAGCACCCTCTTCGCAATGCATCGCGGAGGCTTCGCGCATGCAGATGCATTTTCACTGTGCTGCGTCACTACGGAATCTAGAATACCGTACATATATTTTGCAGCGACAGCCTTTGCTCCCGTCTATATGGCTAGATTGTCGTTTTTAGTTGGTAAAGCGGTGGCCTTAATAGCCTCAGTGAAGCGCCTGCGGTGAACAGCCATGCCGCGGAGCTGCATTGCCATTCCCTTAATAGACAGGGAATGAACAGCTGATTGTCATGACTGACTTTACCGAGAATAGCACTGCAGCGCCCCTTGCGACTGCTCACCGTTATAACTCCCTCGTGCGTGTGACCATGTAGAATGTACTCGCTAGTAAGCTTTCGCCTCACTGTCGCGACTCGAGGAAAAAAGTGCAAAATTTAATAATTCGCTCGATCTCCACTTGTCATCAGAAATTAATGGCATTCGAGACGAAAAACAGATACTTTAAGAAAGAATGTGGTATTTTATTTGTTGTATTTCAATTTATTCGATTGAGGGAAAGTGTAGGTGCAAGAATGCACCGCATGTGCCCTGTTCGCATTCGACGGAGGATAGAAAGATAATTCTCGAAAGAGGAGGCCCGCCCTTGAGGCGCCCGAGAAACGCGCTGACAAGCGGCTCACGGCAAGTGTGCAGATAGACAGCGGGACAATGACGGTATCAATCAATCAATCAATCAATATTTATTTGACGACAAAATCAAATACAGGGTGGGGGTAAGTACACGTTCGGAGGTCCCGAAGTAACAACTGTCGGGGGGACCTCCTAACAAGACATGAAAAGGGGGTTAGTAGGATCGTGGCAAACAGTGAGTCATGTCATATATATATATATATATATATACAATTTCTATATCATCGGAAATGAACGGTAAGAGAGAAAGAAATCTTAAAAACATCATAAGTATAATCACAAAGTCAAAAAGAAAGAAAAAAGTTGCATAAATCGTTAAAGATAACTCGCAGAAATTCAAACGAGGATAAATGGCACCTAAAACTAACAACGAGAAGTATCAATTTATAGGCGAAATTCAGTGACCTTGTAATTTGAACAGTACATTGCATAATAGTAAATCAGAAGAACATCTAATTATTTCTACGTTCGTTAAATTATACTATGTGTCAGATAAAGTGTTCATGAAATGCTCCTTCGTTCTACGCTTGAATAATAATAATGTAGATGATTTCATATCAGATGGTATTGAATTCCAAACAGAAATCGCTAAGAACGCGACGGTAAATTTCCCATTATTGGTTCTTGCTTTTGGAAGAAGAAGATTGAGGTGTGCTGAAAATCTTGTGTTGTTATAATTTATTAGGCTAGAGCGAGTAAAACCTGCAATGTTAAGCTCGGTATTTATAAGACGAAACATAAGCAGTTGCTAAATTGCGATAATACGTTGATAACAATACGCGGCGCTGGTGCGTTTTGTTGCGCAGTCTCCTGTGCTTGAAGCGCGGAAGCACTGTGCCGCGCAGGGTGCGCTCATGTTGTCATACGCAGCTTTATCTCGACATTTCTTTTTGCCTGCTGTTTTTGCACGTTCCTTGCTATCTCCGTTCACTGACTACCATCGAGCAAACTCGGGTGAAACTCGTGCGAACGAGAAACTCAGGCGCATCCTGCATAGCACCCCAAGATACGATTTTAAGACCTACTGTGTTAAAGGTCCTCAGAATTCCTACGACCGAACACCGTAGGTCTTATAATTGCATGTTGCACCATGTTTGTTGGACCTTTTTTTCGTTAAACAGCTTGGCCAACGTTATCTGGGACACCCAATAGCAGAGGGCAAAATTTATCGATCTTAGCGTCACTCGGTATTGGCGTATCCGACTTAACCGTTTGCTGCCTGGCACGCTGGAAAGGCCGGGCTATGTCTGCGCCTTTAACATTAGACCGAGTTGACCGAGCGACAACTACCGCCATTTGTAGTTCAGGGTTAGAAGTAGCTGTGCGCGTAATGTCACGGTCGGCCATGGAAAAGTTGGCACGTTGACACCGAAAGCGGTGGCCAAGCGGATTTTCAAAGCGGCGAGGCGGAGAGCGCGCGCGGCTCTTCAGACCTAAAGTACCTATATAAGAAAAGTACCGCCATCCTTTGATAAACGCCGCTTCGCTCTCTCTCTTATCTCCGATTGGACGATGATAGCGCGCGCTTTTCACTTCTTTATATATTTTTTTCCGCCTCAGAGCCATGTTGAAAGTCCTCTGCGCAGCCGCAGCCGCAGTCGCCGGCGGCGGCGCGCGCCTGGCCTGAAAGCTTCAACGTGGACTTTCTAGGTGCGCCACCGTCGACTTGGCTTTCGCAAGCAAAAAGTAAAGAAAAAAAAACAAGCGCTTAAGGAGAAGAGGCGGCGGAGGAAAGAGTAGATGGCGGTACTTTTCTTATATAGGGAGTTTAGTTCAGACCGGCAAAGTTGTCTCGCTGGCCGCGCCGCCGGGGAGGCGGAGCATCTCGCAATTTCACGGATGTAAACTAGATGCTGTGCACTTACTAATCACACCCAGATCCTGTGTAATCTCCTTCCATAGCTCTTTCTTATAGTCGGCTTTTTTGTACCTGGGGTTAAATTTGTCGTACAGGACCCGGTACTGCTTGATTGTGCCCAGCAGCAGTTCCACAAAGAACACAGCCGGTTCAGACATGGTGGACGCCATTTGCATTATCTCGACCGAATGTTTACATTCGTTCACCAGCGCTTCCGCCATTTTGGGTTCTGATTGGCTGCGGCCAAAGCGGCCAACTTTTCCGCGCGGAAAAATCGGTGCAAGTGCGATCCGGCCAAGCGGCCGCGTATTTTCCGCAAAGCGGAAAATCCGCCTGTCCGCTTGCCCGCTCCGCCTTCAGTGTGAACGTGCCTTAAATGTGTCGCCCGTTTCGCTCGGGCGGCATTTCATTCCGGCATCGTTTGCTGCCGTATCTGCACCATGGCAGCGGCATCGCGTTCTCTTTCGTAACGAATTCAGCGTGCAGTTCCTGCTGACAGTGTTTCTGGTGCGGTGTCAGGGAGGCTTTCGTTCGTCTACTTCGAGGCGTTTGCTGTAGAGACGCGCGAAACGTCTCGATGATGACGCACCACCGGATATGATCGCTCGAGCATATTGACCTTGAATCCAACTTAAGTTTGCTTTTCGTGCGTAATCGCGGCTTATAGTACTTATAGTCATCCCGAGAAAGAGTTTGGCAAGCACATCTCCTTCGAGCAAGTGACAGCGCTCGCGAAATGTAACATGTGCAGCTTCGTGAAGTGCAGTTTGCATGCTTTGTGCGCGTTGGCTGGTCCGTGTCGCACTTGCCTGCTGCGGTGCGGTACACGCTTGCGTCCTGAAAGGTGAGACATGAATTCTGTGTTCTGCTTTCCTCTGCGCAGCATGTTCTACTCACTGCACAGCCATCACTCGTGTTCGAGCACCCGACGGCCACAGAACCCTCCGCTATTCTAGGAACAGTTCAACAGCTCAGAGAAAGCACGCCGACAGAGACACCCACCAGCTGCGAATGTTGAGCGAGCGATGCGCCTGGGCGCAACTGAGAGATCAGCAGACGTGTACGGTTCTGGGCCTTTCGCCATATCTGCATCACTACCGCTCACCGCCAGGTGCGCGCGTCGTCTGCTTAGGCACTATTTTAAGGCTGCTAATAAGAAAGACAACTACCAGCACTGCAGCTTTGCCAAGATTACATTGATAGTATGTGCCGTGCATTCATAGCCAATTTGGCTCAAGTGAAATTTTGTTGCAGTTCGCCTTTAAGCAGCAGCTTTTAGCGCCCATGAAGGCCGCTTAAAGGCGTTTCCAGGAGAGAGAGGGGAAATTTTATTTTAAGGGAAAAGGCTCAGAGGTTGGACTTCCAAGAGATGTGTACAAATCTGCAAGCCTGCCATGTTCAGGTGATCCAGGTGCAGCTACAGTACGCTGATCGCGGGAAGAAGGTAGTCCATGTACATGTTTTCATCTCCTTGGTCATTGTAGTTACCGTGTTCTCAGAGCTGTTTCGGCTGTTATAGCTCGCGCCGTCAAAAATGTAAATAGTTAATGTAATAGGTTACCGGAACAACGTTATTCAATTAAATTACATGCAATTCATTACGTACAACACTGTTCGGGATTTACTAAGAATTTGAGCAAACTGAAGTACAGAGTTGGCATTATTGTGTGAAAAGCTGGAAATGTACTTCGGGAGAAGTCAGCGAAGGCCACAGCTTATTGAGCCGCTTGAGAAGTGCGGAGATATTGAGGATAACATTTTAGACACATGGAAATTTATAGAGGAAAGAAAGCAGAAAGCTGGAAAAACAATAAGAAAAGGAATACGAAAGAAAAAAATGAGCGAAGAGTTCACGAAATAAAACTAAAATTGTAATTGAAGCTTGCTCAAACCGCGGCTTCGGCAAATAACCTCGCAACAAATGAAAGCAGTTCAAGAAAGGTAAAAATAATATATCTCAATGCTTCCTTAAAATGTGAATGAGGATGTTGGATTATTCCTCGTTAACGTTGAACGGAGCTGCAAGACGAATGGGTTGACAGTAGAGAATTTGCCATAGCGGCTTCTGACCGTTCTTCCATGCGAAGCAGCTGAAATATTAACAAGGTTAAGCAGAGACGATGCAAATGATTACCGGGAACTCATAGGCAGCGCTGGTCAGGAAGTATCAGCTGATTCTTTCCACCGTCGCTTTCGGTAGGCAGCTAACAGACTGGGCGAATCTTTTCAGGAATTCATACAAGCGGAAAGCGAATTTAATTGAGTTGCTAAAAGAGGAGGACGACGTTTGGTTGTCACGAAAAGGCTGTTGAGGTAATCTGCGTGGAACAGTTATACGGTTCATTGATTTGAGTGCCTATGGGTTCAAGATAGGTCGGGTGAGGACTTGGAACGTGCTGCAGAATTAGCGGATGAATTCGCAGTACGCGGCGAATCCGAGAAAACATGCGTCAGGCCATTCAGTAAATTAAACAAAAAGGAAAAGATACACCACTTCCACACAAAAAAAGAAGAAGAAAATGCATGGAATATGACAAACAACCCGCCAAACGATACTTCTGCCCATAAAAATACCGCTGCGATGGGTGAAAATCGCAAAATAGAAGAAGAAGGTAAAGGCGTTTGAGACTAGAAGACTGATCCTCTGTTTCCATTGCCAGGGGCTGGGACACCTTGCGGCCGGCTGTCGATAGCTGAGCGTTGTGTTGTTTATTGTGAGCGACGACGACGAAATGTTGGAAGCTTACCGTCGCGACCTAGTAGTAAATGAAAAGCCATACAAAGTACCTAAGTACTCAGCTGTTACAATGGACATTGTCCACCGCGCTTACAAGAAACACGAGGATTTCACCGGGGAATGTGCATGGGTCAGGCAAGCAGTTCAAGAGAATTATGTTTGCCTGCCTGTAGCCAGCGTGACAACTGAGGGGCCGTTCGGAGAAGTAGCGACTTTAGGCACATAACCGCGAAATCTGTCCAAACGTCAACCCTACTTATTTTCTATTTACCCGGAGATGCTTTTGAACAAGAAGGGTCTTAGTTTTGACGATCATGCTGTTCAGGCTCTCACGCGTCCCAAAGCTCGAGAGATCGCAGCTAGGGTGAAAGTATGACGATGATAACCAGCTCTCATACGGTAACTGTAACTACGCCATCAAAATACCGAGAAGATACAAGAAGGCGAGGACCTACCACACGAACCCAATGAAGCCATACAGAGGCGCGAAGCCATTGTTCATTTCGCACGGAATGCGCCTGAAGATGTATTCAAATTCGGCGCCTATTCAGCTGAATAGGCGCCTTTCGACGCTTTCGAGCAACCATGCCATGAACTCCGCATCTGTTATTACCGCTATCGACTGGATGACTCAGTGACGAGAGCATGTAGGTACAGCTCGCTCCATCCCACGAACCCTTCTCGTCCAGCAGCCATGCTGCTTTCACGCATCGCCATTGGCTACACTTGGGCCTCGTCCTTCTCGGACATTCGCGGTCAGCATTTCCTCACCGTTTGGTACTATTATGATCGGCGTCAAACTAAAGAGAGCAAGCGGTAAAAGCTGCCAGCTCGCTTTCCCAGTTGCCCTCGTCCGTGAGAAAGCGTCAGCACTCCGACTCCCACGAGCGGCGTGCCACATTACAAGAATGTTCGCCGTGACGTTACCACAACCACTGGCTACACCGTGGGACGGACAGTGTGATTGCGTTCCCAGTGAGGGCGAGTGCGCCTACGGAGGCCAGCCTGCAATCCGCGGTGCGACACTCAAGCTGTGTCGCAAGCATTGTGCGCCTCCTCTACCACTCCTCTGAGATGAGCTGAGCAGAGACCACCAGCAAGGAGAAGCCCGCCATTCGACGTTGCAAACCAAGAAAGAGCCGCGCCCACTCATCTGGTGACGCTGCCCTCGTTCTTCTCTGTTGATTGTCCCTGCTACACAAGGGGAATGACTTGAGAACGAAACGGTTAGGGCAGAACCACTGCAGACACCGAGAGAGTCTGTTCCCATGTAATTTGCATGTAAATAGGCTTTCCCTGTTTTTCGCCTTCCTGATGCTCGACTTCGTCGTGGTTTCCTGACTACTTCGGTGAAGTCCACGTCACCCAGACGTGGTGCACAGCTTTCTGCAGCTCCGATTCCCGTTCTGGCCGACCACTTTCACGAAGCACTGTGCTTGCGTCAAAGCTATAGCGCCGAAACTGTCGACGTGCTGCTGGCAAGTGGAAGTCATTTCGCCATGCTGACTGGTGCAGCCGTGCTTTTCCGCATAGACACGCCGCAGTAATTGCGTTCCCGTTATACGCACCGCCAGCACTGGGCTAGCAACGCCACAGCAGCCTCGTGCTTAGCTCTCCCCACCAGCCTACCCTCTGAAGAACGGCATCGTGAACGCACCTTCCTGCAGTATCCGAGGCCTCTTTCAGCACAATCGCACAAACTTGTTCTGCCCTTGTCAGCGATTTGCCGCATGTCCGTGTGCGATCACCGTGGTACTGTACCACGTTTGTCCTAATCCTTCCGTGCCACGACAAGGCTCCCGTCCACGCAGAATTGTCGTGGGGCGTAAGTTCTCCCCTCGATGTGCCTACGTCACGACCTGACACTGCTTCGCAATAACCAGAGCTGTTCGCCAGAGCCACACCGACTTGCATATATAAGTCGGGATGGCTTATAGCTTAACAATGATGATATGTTGTACCCAATGCAGACGTCTCTGCGGAGGGATGTTGTTTCATGTATACGCGTAGTGCACGCTACGTACGCGCCACTGGTGGCGGCCTTGCAAAGTGTGCTCGGGAAATGAGTAAACCGTCCGCCGTAGTTTTCTGCGTCGTTGCTCGTGCTTCTCTCTTTGAGTAATGTTTTTGGAGCAAAATAAGCAACACCCTTCGCATGTGTGTGGTGGCCAAAGCTTTACAGCATGTCGAAGATTTGTTGCGCGGTGGGGTGCTCAAATCTCTACAAAAACGTGTCGGTGACACGTTTTTGCAGAGATTACCTGCGAGGCCGCATGAGCGGCAGCAATGGATCGCCGACGTTGGGCGGGAAATTTCTTGTTCCCACGCCTTGTTTTGTCATTTCGGCGTTCTTTGTACTCGATCATGTTTGCACGAGTAAGCGACGACGTTAATCATTACCATATCTATGTTTTGTTCGGTTTGTGCGCACTACAGCTTGCGGGTTAAAGGCCCTCAGTGCCGTTTGCTCTTTATTTACCGTATTGCTCGAGCTAGGACGCATAACTGCACGAGTACAGTCAACCACAAAAGTTTGCGGACCACGCGAGCGCGTGGCCAAGAGCCTCTTCGCGACACTTCCGTTACGTCACCAGCGATCGACAGCAGCGCTACGTTGAAGACGCATCCCTCCTTAAATCTATGGCCTGTCTATTTTCGCACTGTGCGCAAATATTTTCTACCTATCTCTTTCAACGTGACGCGCTCTTTGTTAGCCAGGGCTACTTGCTTATATTTTGAGAGCAGAATATCAGTACAAGTAATCAGACAGCGTATTCTTCGGCTGTTATCAGTTCTATTTTCGCGTAGCCACGCTGTTTTTTTTTTTTCGTGAGTGCGTGAGTGAGCGGTGAGGCAGCCATGGGACACAGATGCTTAGTCAGTAGGCAGAATTTTTCCGTTCCTCCCCCATCGCTAAGTGACAGTAGCGGCCGGGATTTGATCGCCTGCGCCCAGGTTTTGCTGCGCAAAGCCCGAACCACCGCGCTGCTATAGTGGTTACATTTAGAAAAATAAGAAATAATCGGGTGCGATGACTCTTTTTATAACCCTTTGCGACACGGCGTCCTCGTTTGGGGACTCGAACTTCGGAGGCGCGTCCCACGCCACGTGTTTCTTCAAATGACCTAAAACTCAGTGTGCACATTCGTGTCCGCTTCCTGATGGGACAACTAGCGGTCAGGTAACTTCATTGTCCTGCGTATTGCTGCAGATGATCACTTTGCTGGAGACACTACCATGTTAGACAATCGTTCGACGTGCCGCGTTCCAAGACCAACGTCAAGAGTATTTTTTTTCTCCGGTCGACACGAATACAACCGAAAAAGCAAGTGTGCATGCGTTTCGGGCCTAATAGTTGATTCTTTTTATGCAAGCATTGAAGCTGACGGATTTCAGAATAATTAGATAATGAGTTATACGCTAATTAATTTTTTTTACTGAAACTCGCACAAAACAGCACATTGCTTCGTCTTCTTTCTTGGAATGTAATAGTGAGCGTCTTGAAATGATGCCATGCGCATTTGACGCATTTGCAGACAGTGCATCATAATTCGTGTCTTAAGGGGATGAATTTATTCACAAGACATTTACAGAAGTGTCATGAAACATAGGTCTCTCAATGATCTAGTAGGAAGTGAAATGTCCGCCGTTTTCTAGCACCTTATTGATGCGTGTGGGCATCGACTCGTACAAAGATTCAGTAATCTCCGGTCGACCGCGCAGGCTTTCCCATTCTTGTGCGATCGCTTGCCACAGCGTATCGGCCGTGCGGCCGCGGTTGGCTCGTGTGGACAGCCGTTTCTTCAACATGCCCCAGACATTTTCTATGGGATTCAAGTCGGCGCCACATGGAGGCCACTCAAGCTGGCAAACAGCATGTTCTTCTAGCAATGACTGGACGATACGTGCTTTATGAATCGGGCTGCGGTCGTGTTGAAAAAAATAGCAGCCGTCGCTGAAGGGACCGTCCAGCGCATACGGAACGAGGTGTCTAGTGATGACGTCGCAGTACCGTGACGCAGTGAAGGGCCCTTCCAGACGCACAAGGGGACCAAGGCCATCTTTGCTGATTGCTCCCCACACGCTCACGGAACACCGTCCACTGGATAGAACACTCTGTGTGTAATTAGGCAGATATCTGCAAGAAATAACATACATTTGGGTTCCAGCGGCGCGTCTAAAAATGTTGTGATTCCTCTTGCGTATGAACTTTATAATGCTGTTATAGAGTTGCAATAGAAAACGTGCAAACATCATTAGATAGTACTGAAAGACCCACTGGCAGCTTTTAATTAGCTTCAGAGTAAGTAGTACTATGAAACAATCGTTAATGTTTTCAACACAATACCACTACAGAAAAATCTCGTAATGTCCAAAAGCTCATTTTACGTGAAACATGTTGTGATGCAGAATTAGCTTCGTGAATTAACTGCCAATACACTGTAAACACACCTGCAGTTTAGTGGACGCCAAACCCGCTTCCGTTGGTCCCAGCGCGTGGAAAAAGTTGACTCGTCGCTAAAGATGACATCGCCCCATTTCTCTGTTGTCCAATCTTTCATTGCTGTAGCGAACATGAGTCGTTCTTGTAGCTGGCTGTCTGAGAGGCAGGGCTTCTGTGCTGCTACGAAAGACTGCACGCCAAGCTCACTCAGCCTTCTTCTTACAGTCTCAGACGATACCGTGAGCGAGAGCGCTTCTCGGATATCCTCTGCACTTTGAAAAGGATCAGCCACGATGGCGGCCGTAATCAGGCGGTCCTCTTCCTCAGTCGTGGCCCTTGGACGCCCACTGCGCTCCATATCTGTGAATCTGTCATCGTCGCGGAAAGCTTGAATAATCCTATTCACGGCAGTCCGGCTCCTGTTGGTTCGGCGGCAGATTTCGCGCTGAGGAATTCCCTCTATAAATAAACGCACAATGTGCCTTCTTTCGTCAAGTGGAACACGCAGCGGCATCTTTCCAAATAGGCAATCACCACGTGGCCTGAAGCAAGTCTACTACGTTTTCAGCGACTGATGCGAAGATGCGCCTATGTGTGAAAGAAAATTTTCTATGCATCCGCTTTTTCTTTATTTTTGATGACAGTGAAACACCTCCCTACCCTTTCTCTCAAGACGCAGAAGCAGCAACACTCATTGGACCAAGATGCTGCCAACCAAAGTGCGCCAGTAAACGTCGCGTAAAAAAATCGTCGCAGCGCTTCGTGAAACTTATCTACCCACTGGCACACCAGTCGACAAAGGTTGCAGTGATTGCTCCGATACTGCTATCAAGCCAGATATGTGGCGGTCTTATCGCAGACAGCGCTCTGCGTCAACACAACGAACTAACAATGTCATGCACGGGAATAAAAAATTAACAGGCAGGCGAGTACCAAGAGGACTCATATCCGGGAGAGCGCCCCTGTCGCCGCTAGGTGGCGTACCGCTAGGTGGCGCGGATAGGCAGTCTGGCACGCGCTCGCGTGGTCCGCAAACTTTTGTGGTTGACTGTACATCATCGTGTTGTATCTTAAAGGTGCTAAGGCTTGCAAGGACTGATTCCGTTGGTTTTATGGCGCCCGCTAAATCGTCACACCAGCTGCCACGCAGTTCATGTTTTTTGATCTGTTTCATGCGTGGCTTCGCGCATGTTGAGCTGTTCCTAGCTGCCTCATGCACAACTTTTAGGGGCGAAGCTCCTTAAAGCGGCACCCGTTCGTCCCTCGTCGTAGTAGTAGTGTGTAACCAGTCTGAGAAAAATGAGAAAAAAAATCCGATTGTGTCCGTAGCGCGAAATCGAACCAGGGACACCTCGCTTCCGAGCGCGCGGCGTTAGCCCACTACGCCACGAAGCACACATAGACACGAGCACCACGATGGCAATAAATACCCAACATTAACGAAAGGCCGCGTTTCTAGCGCGTTTCTAACGCGTTTGTGCTAGCGCGTTACGGCCCGTGTAAGAAGCTGGTGTAAGACGCTGTGGCCTCTCCGCCTTACCTTCAACGCGTTTCGAACGCGCTGCCCAAGGCGGTGGCAAGTCAAGTTCAAGTCGAGGAGCGTTTATGAATACGGGGGGTATACTCTCTCAGCAGTCATGTGATGGCGTCGGCAAACGCGGTGCACGTTCCGGCATGTGTAAATGGCTGCGTAAGACGCTGTGGCCGCTCCCCCTTACTAGAGAGTACTGCACGTTTCTAACGCGTTTGTGCTAGCGTCCCCTTAAGCGGGAGATCCGATTATTCCCTCCGGAGCTTCGCCCACTCATCATCATTCACCCCGTGGATATGCTGTGATTTTTTTGTTTTTGTTTTTAGTGTGACATTTTCGCCTCGCCTCGTTTGTAAGGGGCCTAAATCATGCGCTTTGTTTTATGGGAATGACTACAGGCAAGTGCTTCTTAATTTAACATCTTTATTCTTTTCGCCCGAGGATGCATCTTCAATATTGTGGTTCCTTGGGAAATGTACCAGAAAAAAGGCAGCCCGGAGTGAGGATTGCTGTTTGATTTTCGCTGAATAGTTCGCGTCAGGTTTGGAACGTTTTTACGCGTTGATGCTGTCTGAGCAGACGTGCCACGCAGAGTGCTTTGTTTGCTCCACTGCGTATAGTCCCTTTTGTCTGTATGTCTTGTACTCGATTGAACTCTTTGTAATTATTTTTTGCAGCGTAGAAGTGCAATGCCTACGTCGCAAAGGAATAAACCCGGCCCCCAGCGCTCATCTACTTTGGCCGTCGCTGCTCCACCTTTATATTATATGATGTTTTACGAGCCAAATTCACGACCTGATTATGAGGCACGCCGCAGTGGGGGACTCCGGAACAAATTGGACGATCTGGGCTTCTGTAATGTGCACCTAAATATAAGTAAACAAGTGTTTTCGCATTTCGCCCTCATCGAAATGCGGCCGCCGTGCCCGGGGATTCGATACCGTGGCCTCGTGCTCGGCAGCCCAACACCATAGCCACTAAGCAACGTACGACGGCGGGTGTCGCTCCACCTCTACACATATCATGTGGTAGCACTCTTCGTAAGATTCGAAAAAACCCCCCCCCCCCCAATAATACTGAAAAGTTGGTAAGACTTTAGTTTTGTAAATTGACAAGCATGGTCGCTAAGAGAATATGAAATGTGAAATATGAATATGTGGTATCACTGGGCAGCCCATCACCATAGCCACTAAGCCTTCTCCAATTGTGCAGAGGATGGCACGCCGATTCCGCCGTTGCAACGTCTTTCTACAGAACGAAACATACAAGCTCGCACGGCTATGAAAAAGGTTCGTATGTTACAGAAGCAGAAGTTTCATCAACGATGTCCATGAAAAAAAAATCGAATTGGGCAACAGCACAAATCTCATGGGAAATCAGAGGTTACACACTAATTCCCACGAAAGGAAATAAAGAGACAAGGACGTCCCCAGAACTGATTTGCAATTCTAATTCATACATATCCAATACACGCCGCATGGGTAGAAAATACTTGCTGATGCGCGCTGGTACCAATTATAACGAAATGCGTCAACAAAACAGCGTTACAACTTTTATTACTGAAGCAAACATTCACTTCAATTGCTCAGTGATACTCGCACGCAGAAACAGCAGCACAGCATACATACCAACAGTAAGCTGTCTACGAGATAAAAAAAATTCTCAACTCACAAAATCCAGGTAATGCATGCTATCAAGATAAATGTCTCGTACGTGCACTAAAGCACTCGCAGAATTTGAATGTCTACTTGGATGTTCACTAATTCGTGTCAGGCAATGTCGGAAAATATGCAAAGCACAAGGTACACAGAGCTGCACTGATTGGATAACCTTATCTCACAATACGAACATATCAAGAACAATTTTCACAAGTGTAAACTAAAAGGTCTAACCTCTTGGGAACCTAGTACGATATTAGAAAGGCCGGCAGACGAAAACATATGCGTGAGATGTGTGCTGTCTTCCTAAACAAAACTTGATTAGAGCATGATCCCCAAGGTGCAGGCCACGCGTGGGCATGGCCTACGCGGCAAGGGTGTTCACGTGTTCATCCTACCTCATTTACGATGGTGCTCTCGTAAACAGAGGTGTCGTACTCCCATCGGTCGCAGCGGAGTGTCTGGTTCCTGTCCACCGCCCAGGAACCATTGGAGGCCTCGTACACCCGGTACATGTGGCACCGATCGAAGCCTTGGTCCACCCGGGGTACTGCCCACGACTTCCACTCGTCGCTGCTCATGTTGGCCACAGACACAGGTACGTCCTCGGGGCGTGCGCACCAGTGGTCCATGTCGGGCGCTATGATTGGCGTCATCATGTTGGTCCAAGCCGTAGGGAAGGCACGCAGAACAACCAGAAATACCATGAGGGCATGGTAAGTGCCGAACCCTCCGAGGACGTCCAGGATATCCATGGCACCGCTTTATGGCTGCTGCACAGCAGAACGCCGGGGAAACAATGTTTAAAGGAAGTGGCCTACGCTTTCAAAAAAGAAAACAGAAGCTTCTCTTTTCTGATGCACAGTTATTCACGCTATCTTCGTACGCTCTTTCTTGGACTTTTTTGTTGTCATCATGTGCGGTCATTAAGTCCAAGAAAGGGCTTGGACACAGGGTGCTGTTGCAACCCTCTGCCAGCGTTCCTTGATAAGACGACTTAGTATCTTCAACATGAGAAATAATGCCCATCAAAGCTTTTCTTATTATACCCGGCAAAAGAACTTAGTTTGCTATTGTGTTTTCACATTCTTTATTCGCGTTCACCTTCAGCGATAGGCTACATATTTTCACGAAATACTTTATTGCTCTGAAGCATTATTTGGTACCTGAAAGTGCTGATGTCTCTTTCGTTACTACGCCTATAGAAATCGATCGATTTGATCGACAGTTTTTCTACGCATTGTTAAACACTTCCTTTGGAATTTGACCATTTGTCAGATTTGACAATTTTTGGCCAGATTGGGGAGCCTTGAATAATAAAACTTCGACTCGGGGTGTTGTCGAAACTAGGCTCCAGTGCTCCTAGCACTTCCTCAATAAAATGATGCTAAATTTGCGTTTTGGTCGACTCAGTAACGTAATTTTTAGATGACAGCACCAGTGAAGACACAGAAGCTTCCCTCGGGTCGCCTAATATTCTTATCGAAAGTATAGGCTGTTTTGACGATGTCTCAAGCAACGGTAGATGCCCATGAGTTCATTTTTTTTTTCGATAATTGTGTTCGACCTATCTCAAGTGCAACTCTATTTTACCCACCATGGGTTGATTGTATTTATCAGCACTTCGACAGCACATGTTCAAATTATTACGAGTGATCCTTCCCGTCGTGTGGGGAGGAGGCGAAAACATTCATTTGAAACCAGAGGCTCGTGGTTTATTCTGGTGGGGTTTTCACTCACACAAGAGTACGGAGTCGATTTCGGACCGACCATTGATCGAAGCAAGAGTAGCTGTCTGATATCTTACATTATCAACACCGCCTGCGCAAGTGCCCTTATTCATAACTGTAATATATTGTGCAACAGTCTACATTACTGTACAGCACTGTACAGGAACTGAGCACAGCGTGTACAGGCTCCAGCGCCAGTTGAACGCGCCCCAGACCAGCTTGCTTGCACAGAAATCTGATCGAACACAATAATCAAGTATAAGGAGGCCTCTGGATGTTCCGTGACCTAAGAACCACTGCTCCGTGAGCTTACCGAATGCAGTAATAGAAAAAAAAATGGCAGCCGATCCGCGAAGTGAATGCTGATGATGGAGCGAAGCTCCTTGGACGATTACGGCGGCTGGGGTGCTATGCAGGATGCGCCGAGTTTGGCGCAACTCGGGATCTTCACGAGCTCTGGCGACGCCCCAAGATGAAAGAACTAATGGTAACAAGACAAAGTTTGTCCGCCGGCACGCCTCCAGTTTCAATGGTTTATCTAGATTCACTCTGGGTGGTTATCATCTCTTGGGCGTTGCTATATGGGCGGTCGACAAACTGGGGCTCAAGTGATAATACGGTCGGTGCATGGTCGTACCTTCTTTCACTTGTCTGTCGTTCCACCGAGTGCATTATAGGCACAAGCATGTTATCAAATAAATGTATTTAGTACAATATTAGTCACATTAATGTGGTTTATAAGCATTTTAAAGTTTACAAGATGTGCACTGAATGTGTATTAGACTAATTTGCCGTTTCATACGTTTCGCGTTATACCACGAGGGGACTCTCGCGCTCCTCTTTCTTCCTCTGGATTATCCACACGTAGCGCGGCTCGCTACGTGCTTGCGGGAGCATTTCTGAGCACAGATCGGTGTGCGCTGGTTTTCGCACTACGCTTTCAACAGATCGCTCGTTGCTCCTTCTCTTTCCTCTGGATTGAATTGTTGCGGCTCGCTACCCGCTTGCGCTCCCATTTCCGAGCAAAGATTGGTGTGCGCCTGGTTTTCACATTTGGCTTTCAACAGGTCTCTCGTTGCTCGCGCTAAAGTAAGGCTGCGAGACGAATGAGCGTCTGCCTAGCGCAGTAGTGGTTTACCACGCGCTTATCTTGTAAGCACTCACGAATGCCGGAAAGCACTCATACAAGGCTCAGAAAACTACGCTTTATTTTCTTTTACTTTGTGATGCACCTTAAGACGGGCTAGCGCCAAGCGATGGCTTCTAACAACCGCAGAAAAGAGTCTTTGTACTGGGTAGCCCGATCGATCCGTGGCTTCTAACAAACGCAAGAAATGGTCTTCGCAGCGTACGTCGTGGTTAATTGATTACCACGACATCTCTGCCAGGCATGACTCCAACAGCGGTGCAGTTACCCTGTCACCACCGCTGACGAGGTAGCGATTCACTTTTTGACAATAAATTTATATTTTTTTGCGTTTGAACGCCCGTGATGGGGCCCGAAAACTTCACGCTGTGGTTTACTGTCTCCCAGTGCAGATTGAGGCTCGCCTCGTTAGCATACACTAAACCTGGAATAGAGTTCTATGCGACCCATGCGTTCCTGCGAATAAAGGCCCCTGGTTGAACATTGGCTGCTATAATGGCTTCGTCTCGTCGGTCGACCTTGAAAAGTCGCAGCACTCCTGTGGTAGCGCAGACCATGCCGAAGACCCACGGTGCACGATCTTTTAACATCGCCGTAATTTTGGCGGATCGGTGGAACGTTGTCGCCCTTCATCAAGTGGCCTCGATTGTACTTTCGCTTGCCGTGAAGAAGGCACTCGTCAAATTGCACTATTTTCCCGGGGCCCCCGAGTGGAGGTCGCGCCACCAGCTCGTCCATCATGACCTCACGGGCGTAGTTCTTCCAGTTGGCGATGGCGTGCTTCGTTAAAGCACAAGTCGCTCGTCGTCTCCTTCAACAGCCACACATCTACGCTATTACTCACGCAGTACGGGAGTCAAATCACTTGCTGCCTAAAGAGGTGGACGTTCGGATGGCCGAGGCGGTCTGTGTTGGCAAAGTTCCTTCGCCTCTCTGCCCGTACCGTGCAGCGGTACCGTGTAACTGCAAAGACTGCTTTCGGCACCTGTTGCACCGGAAGGCAGGCTGGCGTCCATTCAGAGTCGTAAAAAATTAAATTATGGGGTTTTACGTGCCAAAACCACAATCTGATTATGAGGCACGCCGTAGTGGGGGACTCCGGAAATTTGGACCACCTGGGGTTCTTTAACGTGCACCTAAATCTAAGCACACGGGTGTTTTCTCCTTTACAATGTGACCAATTTGCCTTCGCAGGTTAGTTGGTCCGGGTTGAACGCCAGGAGCTCTCAGGTGCCCCAGTACTCCGATGACACCTGGCCTGGCGCTGGGACACAGTGGACGCACGGCGCTTGAAGCCGGAGAGAGCCGAAGCGATCGCACGAACTCTTCCTCTGCAGCCTAGGGCGCGATCTTGTACGCGTTCCAAAGTGGAACGGAGGCGTTCCGTTCCATCGAACCGCACACGATTGGTCAATTTGAACGTCGCGGTTGAAATTGACCAATCGTGTGCGGCTCGATGGAACGGAACGCCTCCGTTCCATTTTGGAACGCGTACAAGATCGCGCCCCTAGTCACACCAATCTGTGCTCCGAAAGCTTAATTTGCCCGCCACACTGTCTCCGCAGACGAGAGCTTTCGCCTAACTCACTACACAGCCAGCGCACTGACGTATTCGAAAGGCGAAAATGACGTTGAAACTCTACGTCGGTCATGTAGGTGAACGGGTCCAGACGGTCTACTGACGCTTGTTGTCGCTGGATGCGATGACACAGGCTGCAGCTGCCGCTGCCACACTCCAAACACAGTTGGACCCTTTGGGGCGTATTTTTGCCACTGAACAATAATCGGCATCTGACTTGCGTGGCTTTCCTTTCTTTAACGCTGTGCGCCCGGCAGGTCTTGGTCACGAACGACAAGAGCGTTATCAGCGTGACACAGCGTTCTCGACAGGAAAGTAGCAAGTGCAGAGTTTTCAAGATAGGAAACGCAAGCAAGAGAGATGACGATTATTGTTGTGTAGCAAAAATGCACCCCAAAGGGTGCAACTGTGTTTAGAGTGCATGTTCCCGAGTTCAACTCGGGGAGGGTTTCGCGATGCACGAGTTCGTCTGTCAATTAAAAGCATAGGTCATGCCTCATGCGAGGCATGCAACTTGTGCACGCACCCACCACAGTTGAGCCACGTCCAACTTATTGTTCGGCAACAGCAACGCGGTGCTGAGCAGAGAGGCACCAACAATCTTGACCGCCGAGATAAAACACGCATAACGCACTAACGCACTGTCATCGGTAATGTACTGAGCGCCGACTATCGCTGGCTTATACATGCGCGTATATCTTCTCGGGCTGTGACGGCCCCACAACATGGTTTCATTGCCTGCACTGTGGCGACGTAGCACACAGCAAATAATTATCGCCACGTCACTGTAGCTACCTGCAAGGTGTCGATGCGCCATGGTGGACAACGATGCTGAGGAGTGCGTAGTGTTTTCCAATGACAACGTATCGCAGCTGTCATTTGAGATGACTGATCTGTCATCGGCTGTGTATCGGAGCGGTAGTGTCGCTAATACGGTCAGCGTCGGGCATCGCCCGCTTTTCTAGACCCCTTACGATGACATTTCTTCATCACAAGCACTGCACACTAAACAGTTGCAACACCTTCCTGCGTTTGAAGTCTCATTTCATAACTGCACACTAGAGCCCTCACCTGCCAAAATGCTATTGTTGCGGTGTCACTACAATATCGATCTGCGATCGCTGTTAGCTCCAGCACAAACAATCCGCAAGCACGTTGGAGTGCACAACACACTCAAAATACTGCGTACATGCACACAGAGGCACCTTCACTGGGCAAGCGATGAAAAGCAATTAATTGTGACGCTGCGCAGCTCGCTCTTGTTCACAATGCATCACGGAGGCTTCGCGCACAGAAGTAGACATGGTACCGTACAGCCATTTTGCAGCGACAGCCGTTGCTTCCCTCTCTATGGCTAGAGTCTCGTTTTTCGTTGGTAAAGCGGCAGCCTTAATAGCCTCAGTGAAGCGCCTGCGGTGAACAGCCATGGCGCGGCGATGCGTTTCCCTTCCTCTAATACACAGGGAATGGTCAGATCATTGTCATGAATTTAATCGAGAATAGCACTGCAGCGCCCCTGGCGACTTGTCACCGTGTGAACTCCCTCGTGTGTGCAACCCTCTAGAACGTATCCGCTTGTAAGCTGTCGCCTCACTGTCGCCACTCACGGCAAAAAAGTGCAAAATCTAATAATTCGCTCGATCTCCGTTTGTCATCAGAAATTTCCATCTTTCAAAACGAAAAACCGATACTTCAAGAAATAAATGGTTTGTTACTTTATTGTTGTATGTTAAAGTATTCGATTGAAGGAAAGTGTAGATGCTGGAACGCACAGCATGTGCCCTGTTCGCATTCGACGGAGGATAGAAAGATAATGTCCGAAAGAGGAGGCACGCCCTTGACGCGCCCGAGAAAGGCGTGGCAAGCGACTCACGGCAAGTGTGCAGACAGACAGCGGTGTTGTCATGGGATTGAGTACCGTGACAGATAGTCACGGTATTGCTAAATTGCGATAATACCTTGATAACAATACGCGGCGCTGGCGCGTTTCGTTGCGCAGTCTTCTGTGCTTGAAACGCCGCGCAGGGTGCGCTCATGTTGTCATACGCGGCTTTATCTCGACATTTCTTTTTGCCTGCTGTTGTTGCGTATTCCTTGCCATTTCCGTTCACTGACTGCCATCGATCAAACTCGGGTAAAACTTGCGCGAACGAGAAATTCGGCGCATCCTGCATAGCACCCCTGCTCGAGGGGTCTTGCTGCCGTTGCCGGCGTGCTGCTGCTTCTCGTGCTCGTAGCTCGGGGTAAGCTTCGCGGCGTTGCCGTTGGGCTACCGCGTCTCGTTCTCGGAAGATCAGAGTCACGACGTTTGCGCTTACGTTCGCGCTCCTCCAGACTGCGGTGCTAAGTGTAGCGACGCCGGCGCAACACCTGCGCGCGGTCGGTATGCGCGCTGCGTGCGCGACGGGGAGCTACGACGACGGCGACAACGGACATCGTGAAAGCCTAAGGAGCTTCGCTCCTAAAAAGCGAACCAGGTGCTTCCTGCAATGTGTCAACATTAATGCTCCCTGTGCAATAGGAATACACCTGTTTTCACATTTGCGAAGCTACTGCTTTCAGACATAGCATGAGCATCACTATGGCTAGTATTGACGCCAACAAATCTCCATAATCATTTTGTTGCGCGATATGACTTTTTTTAAAGAGATTTTTTTTTTGTTTTTACTGTGAGTACTTATACAAAAAATAGCTAAGCATTACTCTCGCTCCTGTTCATTGAGGTGCTTCTTTGAAGTTTTATGTAGGAATTCTGAAAAATTGTCTGAGCAATGATTACTGCTGTACTTTCATTCAAAGTACCAGTGATCAGGCTATAAGTCTATATATCGCAGTACAAGCTGCCACTTCCACGTCGTGAAATAAAATGGTGAAACATAAAAGCACCAAAAGTGGGCGCATTTCCAGCCGTAAAAAAATTGTTAAATACTTCGTTCTCTGAGAAAAGAATTCAGAAGTCTCTTAATCCGACCTAAAATTGAGTTCGCTTCAGCCATATGGAACCCGGAGCAAGCCTACATCACATATAACATCAAATCCCTGCTGAACCGTGCTGCTCGTAGAATTTTTTTTTCTTTTCAGATTACTCGCGTTTCCCTAGCGTCACGGCGATAAAAGCTCGTGCGGGTCTTGATAACCTTTCCCATCGTCGCAAACTTGCTTGCTTAACTCTTTTTCACAAAATTTACCATCATCCGTTGTTTCATGACGATGTCTTTCTATCAGCCTCAGCCGTCTTCCACGCCGTGACCATCCTTTCATGATCAAACGCATCACATACCCAAAACCATCATTGAGTGAAACCGCATTATTGAGTGGAACTGCCTCGGACAATCGCAACTGACATGAATGCGTCAAATTTTCATGAGCTTCTTAAAAAAGAATGCGATGCGTAGTTTTTCTTCTAGTTCTGCTCAGTTTACGGCAATCTGTTTGATTTTTTCCTGTACTCTTTATTATGTTGAGTTTTTCATTATGTTTCATTTTGATTCTTGTTGCCTATTCATTTATCGCGCTTCTCTAGCTTGTCATGGAATTTGTGTCAACCCCTTATGTAATACACTTGTTATGATGGCCTTTAGGGGTTTCTAGAAATAAAAAAAAAATAAAATAATAAGTAAAATAAACAGCAATGTCAAGTCCTGTTTCTGAAGTTCACGTAATCCTTTGTATGGGCCAGTAGGACAAACTGAGCACAAAATTGCGGGATCGAATCCCGGCCGCGGCGGCCGCATCTTGATGGAGGCGAAATGCAAAAAAAAAGAAAAAAAAACAAAAGAAAACACCCGTGTGCTTGCGTTGTAGTGCACGTTAAAGATCCCCAAGTGGTCAAAATTAATCCGGAGCCCTCCACTACGGCGTGCCTCATAATCAGCACTGATTTTGGCACGTAAAGCCCCCGAAAGAAGAAGGCAAACTGACTGATTTTTCAATAATCGACGAGATGAACACTTGTGATAAGGTTTCAAATATTTTCTGCGAAGAAAGCGGTCGAAAAGCAGAGAATGAACGTCTTCGCCTGTCTTTTTCTCGCGCCTCTGAGAGGCCCACCACGATTCCCTCTTCTCCAATGGTAGTCTGTCAGCTGTGACGGCCGAAGCGCGACGTCACGCGCCACCTGTGCTCCTATTGGCTCTTAGGGTGTAACGTCACACCGTCACCGTGTAAGGTCACCCTCTCTCACCTCCTCCTTCACACGCATTCCTCCTACCTCTACGCCACGAGGTAACAGACGGACGCCGCTGGCGTTCTAATGCTGACAAATTAAAAAGGTCGAAGGGATAAACGAATCAGGATTGCAGATACTAAAGCTATCTTGTAGAAAGGCAAACGGACGGAATGTTAACAAAGGAAGGTTCAGTGGAAAGCACCTGGGAAATGTAACGTGCGCATTGATTCCACTGATTTCTAATTATACAAGCGCTTCGTCGAAATCCACACCCGGCACAAAAATCGCTGCCAGATTTGCACTTGGAATTGTTTCCATGCTCCCGCAGGCGATCGTATTAACTCACTAATTATTTCCTGCTAACGGTCCCATTTGCTTCCTCGATCTTGACTTTCCCCTCAGACTGAACACACCTGCTGGATGTACGCTCCTCAATCCAAGAAATGCCTTCTGCCCTTCAGCTCGAAGCACATTCGGTGAAACACGCTTTTGCACTCGTCGAGATGAAGTAGGCGTTTATCCGGTGTTGCCCTAATGGGATTGCGCGGAGCTTTGCCCCGGAAGTCAAGCGATCAAGGAATACGGGCTTTCCTGAATTCTGTATATTCGAACTGGTTTAAATACTTCTGCATGAACTCGGCAGAACAAGGGGAGTGTGGCAAAAGAGAACCGACAATTATTATCAAAACTGCTGTTATCCAATACATGCGATGTTGTAAGGGTCGTCCTCTCTGCCCCCGGCTAGCTCGGTGGCCTTTGTGTGCGTGCGTAACGCGACCGGTGACCGACCTAATGCCGGCGACAAGAGACAAACCACACAGTTGTGCCCTGCAAATGTAGCGTAGTTTACAAGGCTCTGCTTTCCCCTGCTTGTTTCCCCTTTTCGCGGCGATCCCGTGGGGCGCTGCCATGTTTGATCACGTGGTGACGCGTCCATTGCTTGCCTCAACTGCCTCCGTTGCCTCCTTGTTTACAATGGAAGTGTATGACGCCGGCGCGGCTTAGAAAACCTCTGTTTTCGGAGATATCCTAGAGTGTGACTTGGTGGACGACACGAAGCTTTGATCACAGCTTCAGAGAACATGCAAAAGCGCTTTCGGAGCTGATTAAGCTATGTTCAAACAGCGCAGCCAGCGTATATGGTGCTTGTTCTAAAAGCGGGGCTAAATATGTATTCCAAGCTATCCAAACATTCCGCTCATGAATTCAGTCAGGATTAGTGTGTTTTGCTGTTTGTTCTTTATTCGGCAAACATTTTGTAGCAGTGGCTTGTCAGTTTCGGACTCAGTGAAGTTCCTCGGGGCGGCCACTATCTGATTATTTTCTGCCTAATCGCTCGCGGGTGTGCTCAGTTCCGATAGATTTGTTCTTGCTGCGCACAAGGCTTGAAACGTATAGCTGTTTTGTACATTGTAATACCTTGTAGCAAATATATATATTACAGCTATAGTAACTCGCTTACTCTTGTGGACCATCGCGAAACATTCAGCTTCGACCATTCATGCGCCATCAGGGTAGTCCGTCATTTATTGTGCGTATACAGTGCGCATATATTCAAGTGTGCGCTCATTCCCTTATCCTTGGTACGTAGGCGATAGAGTGGGCGTAAGTTTTTGTGCCATTTGGGACAGATGTGTATAGATAACGTGCGCGAAACTTACTCTGAGGGGAAGCGGCGCTACTGCCTTTGTCATTGTTTAACGACTGGTACTCACTCTTGCCGACGTTCTTGGGATGAAGCCCTTTCTTTGAAGGTTAGCGATACAAGGCAGGCGGATGAGCAAATTTTGTATCCTCGATTAAGGCCGTACATCACGAAGTGCCGGTAACACTCTCGGACACTTGCAGCAGCGGTCCGCGAACTTGGCCACACATATTCATTCCATTCCTCAAAATGCCAGTCACTATTTTTGCAGCCAACTACTGCACACGTCTTCAATCCGCATGATTCAATCTAGCATGATTGGAGCACAGTGTGTTAGCTTTGGAAAACTCGGTTGCATTTCCGACAGCTGATCGCACAGAAGAAAGGTAGAAGCGGTGATGGTTTCCTATTCGTGCGCGGTCGCTGAGGAGAGGTATGGCGCGCCGCCGTGAGCGCCATCTCGTCTCTCTAAAACAAACTGCTCCGCGAAAAGGGTCAATAGAATGGTCAAACCACCGGATACATCAACGATCGCCTGCGGGAGCATGCAAACAATTGAAAATCTTAATCTGGCCGTAATTTGGTAAATGTGGATTTACGACATTTCTCGACCAAATTCTTGTAGATAGAAATTACCGCAATCAATGCGCAGGTGAAACTTTCGAGGCGTTATCCATTGAACTCTATGGTTCTTCCTGTGTCAGCGTTCTGTCCATTTCTCTATCCTGAAAAGAGCTTGAGAATCAGCAATGCTGATTGTTTCAACCCTTTGACCTTTTTCTGCATGAATGTGGTGCGTGCGCAGCAGCTCTTCTCATTTTTCCTTGCGCTGTTCGCTGGTCTCGTTCATAGTGCCAGCTACTTTTTAATATATTATTCACAGAGGAGGCGTTTTATTTTGTTTTTCACTGGTGCCAGTTTATTTTTAACCTCGTTATTGCTACTTTTTACCCTTTAGATGATATCCCGCTTTTGAGCTACTCATTTGTGGTGTAAGCTAATGTTCGCTCCTGGTTCTACGCGTTCTACGGTCAATCTAGTCAGAAAACCGCCAAGCCTTCCTTTCACTACCAAACATATTGCTGAAAGTTGGTACAGATTAGTGATTACTTGGAGAAGACTGGAACAGGCCTGATTTTCGGTAGCTCGACGGGATGCCCGTGTTGTCTGAATCAGCGCTGCCTTTAGTAATCGTATAGCCAGCCTCTCTTTCAGTTCGTCCAAGTCCACACTCGTACTTCGGCCTTCACTAATAACATTGTTGATGTTTTATTTTACAATTCCCCGTATCTAACAGACACAGTTTAACACGGACTTGGTATTAGCAATCACGAATGTCTTGTCGCTCGCGTCGTTTGTCCACGGCCTAATGCGCTGATCGTCCGACCTAGATGGGTTTGTTTTGATGAAAGGAGAAATTACGATAAAATAACGCACTTCCGGGACAAATACTTTGAAGCATTCGAGAAGCTCAACATCAGAAAAAAGTAGCTCTGATTTATGGTCGCTTTACCAACAGAACTTTTTTGCACTTATTAATTTATATATTCCACGTTAAATTCTTAAATGTAAACTAAACTAACGTAAACGATGGTTCACAAAAGAAATTAAATCCCCCACAGACAAGAAAGAGCGCGTTTTAAAGCAGTACGTCAGGCAGAAAGAACAGAATTCATCTGCAGCCCTAGAACAGATAAGTAAGCTAATAAAGCTTCAAATAATATTTCGTTCTCACTCTGCTCAAAGATTGGAAGGAATCCGAAAGAACTCTGGGCATTTGTGAAATCTATTCATAAAGACGATGGTGACATCCCATTAGTTACTTACGGAAATATCGCTGTTGTTGATATTGACAGCGCGAACTGCTTCAGCTGCTATTTTGAGTCTTTTTTTTTTTAACTAAGCCCCTGGAGTTGCCAGTTTACTAATACCCTTAGTAACAAATACCCTTAGTAAAAAAAAAACTACTTCAAAACCTGAATGCTAACATCGCTCCTGGCCCGGATGGTATCCAAACCATAGTTCTTTTCTTCCACCCCTGTCTTACCTACGTATCTTGTTCTTATAAAATGTGTCCCTCGAGGTGTGTTCCCTACCCTACGATTGGAAAACGTGCAACGTCGTAGCCATACTTAAGAGTGGCCCTCGTAATTGTGTTCCAAACTGCAGACCCATATCTCTAACAAGCGTCTAAGATTAGATTTTCATATAGCATTTGACAAAACTTCTTTTGTTCTCCTGTTGCATAAACTGCCCTTCATCGGATTACATGCAAATATTCTTCTATAGCTCTAGCACTACCAGTGTGCACGCGGTCAAAATTTGTAATTATTCGAATCGAATCGGCGACAACTTCTTTGCCTTCTGTGGTTCCTGAGGGGTCAGTGCTGAGACCACTGTTATTTCGCATGTTCATCAATGGTATGATACCTGTGGACTCTTTCAACATCAATGACTGTGCCAGAGGGACGATGTCCTCCTTAAGGATGGGGGACAGGAACCCCAACCAACTGTTTGACCCTGGCCGTCCACCTCTCAGTGTATCGAAGGTAAGAGATCCCACCTGGCGTTCCTCTATCGCCCTGGAGTCCTCCGACAGGTCAATGGATGAAAAAATGGAATCGGACAACGATTTCACCCTTGTCGCGGGCCGTGGCTAAAAAAAAAATAAAGCTCAGGAAGGCATCAACAGTGATTCGTTGTCCAGACAGGTCCCTGGTAAGAAACCGCTGTTGCTTACGTCCATACTACGGCAGCGGACGATCTGACACCCTGAACAGGCGAAGCTTAACAAAGTATTTTGAACGAGTTGCTCCAGGCCAAGTCAGCGAGATGCGAATTAAAGCACGAAGGAACATCCTCTCGGATGACGTTCATAACAAGTGAATTCAGGATACGCTAGAAGCTGCCACGCTGATACGAAACATGCCAGTGCGTTCCTTTTTTTGTGTACGGAAGAGGAACCTCAACTGATGCAGACTAGGAAAAATCTCAGACACTGGCCTCGACAGGCTTTTGAACTCTACTGGCAATCCTGGTCTAATAAACTGGTCTTTGACTCTGAAGCCTTACCTGACTACGTAAAAGTTGGATAGGCAAGACATGTGCATCCTTACGCGCCAAAACCGGTGCTACGGTGGCTAGATGGGTAGGTGTGCCGACCGGTGTGTCTAGAGCATAGTTCACCGCTTCTCCGCGTCATGACGCAAAACTGGCGCTGCGGTCAGTAGAACGGTTCCGCAGCGCGCGTCGATGGTTACAAGGGGCTGGCGGCGAGCAAAAAAATAAAAAATAAAAATAAAACCCGTATTGGAATAGTTGTCTGTCGTCTGTTCGTGTCAGTTTCAAAGGTGAAGAGCTCCGCATCTCTAGTACTGTTTGCAAGTTCCTAAGCGATGTGGAATGTTCCAGGTAGGAAAGATGACCGGCAAGATTAGCGGCGGCATTGCTCCACCAAAGAAGATCACCAAGGAGACTTACTGCGTTGCTCCGAACTGCAAGTCGGGCTCTAAATTTCTGAGAAACAGCGGAAATGTTCCGCTGTCTGACAGCGGAAATGTTCGCCCCGGAATACTCAGTAGCTTGCTCAGTATAGGCGACGATAATGAGCAAGCCGTACACCGAAAAGCGTACGTAGATGAGCCCCTCGACATTGGAAGGAAGGAAGGAAAAAGTTGAGAAGGAAAGGCAGGGAGGTTAACCAGTTCCGCACAACCGGTTTGCTACCCTACACATGGGAGCGGGGTGAGGGGGAATGAAAGATGGGGAGGAGAGAGAGCACATAGCACAGCACACTCATCGTCAGTCAGAGTCCGTCACTGTTGCGTACTAGGTGACATCACTGTCACAGCCGCTTGTCCAAGCCCGTTTGCTTTAAATACCTAAGTAGTCCCTTCGTCGCCTTCAGCTGCAATGTCTTCTGTCGACGACACGTGAGAATCGTTTCAATTGACATTGGTCGATTGTCCAGGTGTGCTAGAACGGACGCCAGGGACTGTTTCGGAACATTATATTCAGGACAGTCGCATAGAATATGTTCTAGCGTCTCCTCGCAAAGACAGGCATTGCAAGAAGCGTTGTCGGCCATTCCAATGAGAAATGAATAAGATTTCGTGAATGCCACCCCTAGCCATAAGCGATAAAGCATAGTGGCCTCTTTTCGGAGGAGTCCAGTTGGCATACAGAGATGCATCAAAGAGCGCAGGTGGTAGTGACGATTGCTTCGGTTGGTCTGGCTGCTTGGTGTGCACCATAGAGAGAGCGTGATCTCCTGTGCAAGCACTCGAAGTCTGCTGGCTGCGTCGGACCGTGAGAGCGGTATGGCCTTTTCCTGTGTGTCGTCAAGAGCTGCCCGAGCGGCATTATCGGCGTTTTCATTCCCTATGACGCCGCAATTACTTGGAAGCCACTGAAACGCCACGTGGTGTCCTTTCTCATGTGATGTATGGAGTAGGTATCTAATATCGAATACGAGCTGTTCGTATGGCCCGCGACGCAGATTGTAGGGCTGCCTTTGAGTCACTCAAGATTGGCCATTGTCGAGGTGACTCCCGATTGACGAAACGAAGTGCAGCGCGAAGAGCAGCTAGTTCCGGAGATGTCGATGTCGTTGGGTGGTCAGTCCTGAAGCTAATGGTAATAGCTCTTGCTGGGACACGCACAGCACCGGACGAACACTGGAGGTTTGTGGAACCATCAGTATAAATATGTACACTGTCCGCATACCTCTCGTGTAGAAGAAGCAGAGACAGTTGTTTCAGCACAGGTGACGACAGCTCAGATTTTTTCTTGATTCCTGGTACACTGAGATGCACGGTGGGGCTAATAAGACACCAAGGGGGTATCGATGGTTTAGATGCAGCGGTGAAGCCCGAGAGAAGTTTGTCGTTGTACTTGATGATAGTTTTAGAGAACGATGCTTGGCGCCTGTCTGAAGGTAGTGTTGCAAGGTGGTGATAGGGGCACGTGCAAAATGTCTGATGTGCGTTCTCAGGGCTTCCACCGTAATGTGAGTTTGCATCGGATGGTTCCGAGTAATCGCAATAGCTGCCTCTGTTGACGTGCATCTGGGCAAACCAAGGCAAACTCTGAGTGCTCGAGCTTGTTCTGCCTGCAGAACACGAATATTTGTCTTGCAAGTGTTGTTCAGTACAGGTAGACTATATCTTAAAAAACCGAGAAAGAGAGCTCTGTAGAGTTTCAGCATTGCGTCTACTGACATCCCCCATGTCTTTCCTGTCAAGTATTTAAACAACTGGGACGTTGCTGTCAGGCGCCGTTTCATGTAGGCCACATGTGGGCTCCAACACCTCGACATTGGAAATTTGCAAGCCGCACATGAGGTGCACAGCGCCTGCGACATCGAGCTCCGCTGCGCTGGTACAGGGAAAAGAAAAGTGACTCTATGCTTATATTCTATATAGCAGACTATGTAGTAAGAAAGTTCCTGCAAAGAACCAAGTGCTGCGATTGCTCAGGGACATTGCTGAATTCAACAGAATGAGTAGTTCAGGGATGTTGCTCCCTTCTGAAGCACTAGAAAAACTGGTAGCATGGCTCGAAGACGCCTTCAAGCTGTGCTTCAGTTTAAATGAGTTACGAAGGAACAGTATCGCCGACTTTGCATCCTTTCTGCAGCTGAATCCTCTGAATTTGTTCGGTTGTGAGCGGCACAAGAAAGCGCTCACAAGCGATGCTGTGAAGTTCTATTCAATTACACGCCTTTACTTTCTTGTCAAGGGCAAGCACATGGCGCGCGAAAGCAACAGGGAGAAGAGGAATTACCTGAAGCGAAGGCGTGTGCTGTGAATAATGTTATGATGTGGTGGACCAACGTAACTACGTTGCTGTTGCTAAGCTATTTATGTTGGTGCGTCTGCTGACTCAAGTTATGAGAGCGCTTCTTGTATTTTAATTATATTCATGAAGCCCAAGACGTATTGCTTTATTTTATTGTAATCAAACCGTGAACCATATGCACTTACCAACACAATTCGTCTCGTAACAATTTTAATACCGTAACTGAGGCAGTAATAAACACAACAGCTGGATTTCTCGAAATTGAAACATTAGAACTCACTAAATATCACGTAAACACGTTTCCATATACCGTATAAGATCACTGCAGTATTGTTAAAAAATGCATCTACGCATTAATTGCAATGGGCTGGAGCGCCGCGTTTATACCAATAAATGTGCCCAATCGCCAAGCTAGAAAATTGACTTCAGCATATCGTGTCTTCTTAGAGGACAGTAACAAATTTCCCATTCTGGTTTTGCCTACAATGCTCAAAACGGCATTGTATAGCGCGTACTTCACAGCTAGAGCAGAGGCAGCGATACTATCAAACACGCTGCTCGTCTACATAGCGCAGCCGACGTTGCGCGCAGCTCAGCCGTTATACTATCCGCAGCGCCACTTCTTCGTCATGATGCGGAGAAGTGAACTACGCTCGGTCGGCACACCTACCCATCTCGCCACCGTACCGGCGCAGTGCTTCAAAAGGACGCATGAGTGCGTTTTCGATGTAACCTGCCAACGGTGGGGAGGGTGTCATCAAAATTATAGATGTGACGTTACCTGACCTAAAATATCCGAACTGCGCCGGTCCACATGAAGCGCCATCAAAAGACTGCGAGAAAATTAAGGACCAAATGTCTATGCTTTGAAAGACGGTGCGGGACAACTGCACTCACAGGCGTGCACCGGTACGCCACCGAAGGCGCCGGTCGCGAGGCAGCGAGACAAGAGCATCCCCCAACTAGGTGGACCATCGACTGCATGCCGAACTACTGGCTTGCCGAGTCTGCTTCTGACTTCGAGATGCGAGCCTACGATACTTCTTTTGGCAACAGTTAAGTCGAACTAAGACAACATAGAACGACGCCCACTATTCCGCCGCTAGCATCCAAACAGTCAGGCGTTGAGTAATGTGTCTGCCAATGTGGTTGAGAATATTAGGCAAGAAAATGACAGTGTGTGCGAAGTATGCGGAAGCACATGATAACTACGATGCGCTTACTTTTCTGCGGGCAACATGCGCCGGTTGCTAAGACCGCGCTAAATGTTCTACATGCTTTGGAAGCGCTCCCAGTAGCTGTACAATAAGTCATCATGGCGCTATCTTTTGCAAACCAAATACAAAGGTCAGCAATAATGACGTGGAATGCAAGAGGGCCGTCTCACAGACTATCGGCTATGGATGTTTAGGTATCAGTTTTTTGTGGCGGTAATATGTGAACCCAACATGGCGTCCTTACTGCGCATCTCTGGATACGTGCCACTGTGGTCAAGAAATTAACAGAATTTAAACCAAATGCTCAATCTTGTTCGTCATAATTTAACGTACCTACGTAAAGGCTTTGCTACACGCTTTCAACGAGTACGTTTGCATGAACTAAAAGCGTAAAATTCTCAGTTGTTGGTGGATATATAGCCCCGATTCGGAGCATCGACTGTTCGTGTTTGCTATCTATACTGCAAGCTTGTCCAGAGGTGCCAAGGTACGTGCAAACTGGTAGCGTAGCTTCCATAGAAGCCCACATGTCAATAAAATAGCGGCTCGTTGCAACCGTCGCCATCTGCGCATTGGGGGGGGGGACAACTAACAGCAAGCAAAAAATAAAAAAAATACAAAGTGACGTCACAACCGGAAATGGCAGACACGTCAAGATCTTATGCTGCGTGGCGTGAATGTTTGAATTTCTTCAGCGTCCGGCATTGCAACCGCTACGCCAGCAGCTATTTTTCTTCTGAGGCTGAGGCGAGCTTGCGACTCGCCTCAGCTGAAGCGCGCAAGCGTGTCATTAAATTATAGGAGTGGCGTATGTCTTAATGTGATCATAATTAGGGCGTTATTGACGGCAGTTGCTCCTGTAGGTCTTTTAGGTAGGTCAGGGAATATGATGGAAAAAATGACAGTGCCACAGAGGTTTCAAAGGCAACTTCACTTTTATTTGTCTAGAATGATGCAACGAATATACTAGACCAAACAAATCATATGTTGAATGGATGAACAGTAATATGGCCAGCACACAATCCTAATGTATAGCAACATATGCGAAAGCTTTTCACAGAATCATTCGCAATTCCGTGCCACACCATGCATTCATATCCATCAGTTATCAGACAGCTTTGCCCCACATTATAATTTAGAAAACATTTGACTTAATAAGTTTACTTCCCGTCGGACAATCAGAGCCTGTGACAGAGAGTGAACGAACATAGCGCGACGTTTCTTCGCGGAGCCTTCCGCATTTATCGTCACGCCGAGAGACAGCGCGTCAGGTGCCGCGGCCGTCAACTTGCACGATAACAAAAAACCTGCAGTCACACCTTTCGCCAATGAATGGCGTGCGCTAGCTCACGCAAAACTTGGAGAAGCGCACGCCCCACTTTGAACAAACACGCAAGGGAAAAAAGAAAGCTGATGAAACCGCCGCGTTCAAGCGGGCAACGTCATACCGCACGATATAATAGCTGGTTTGCACAGTATTGCCAAGTCTTGCACCAGAATCATTGGTTGATAGGGGTCACCAAGCACGAACTAAGAAATTGCGAAATAGAAAGAAAATTAACATTTGCTATTTTATTACAACAAAATAATTGAAACAGAATATTTACTTGTATGACAATATTCCGATGAAAAATTTTCTAACATTTTTTTTATATAGGTTGCCTAGCTTCAGTGTTTGTCCCCCCTCTCACCTAGTCGCGCTTCAATCGTGCACGACTATAACTGATATCTCTGGCGATAGGTTTTGGCACGCTTTTCGTTGCAAGCTTCGCGACCTATTTAGAAGGACCTTGGAGGTGCTATGCAGGATCTCCGAGCTTCGCGCTCACCTGAGTTTCCTGGACGGCAGCCCGTCAGTGTAAAAAGGTGGCTCGGAAAGCGCGAAAGCAGCAGACAATAAAATGTGGAGATAAAGCCACGTATGTCCGCACGAAGCGCACCCTGCACACGCCGCTTCCTCGGCAATGCTACGCGCCAGCACCACTCATTGTTATCTACGCAATATCGCAGTATCACAATACGGTGACTGTGCCGCTATCTATCTACACCATTGGCGCAAACCTCTTGCCACGCCTTTCTAGAGCGCGTCACGGGTGTGTCTTCTCTTTCGAACATTATCTGTCTATCCACCGTTCACTAGAGGTACAAAGCAAAATGTAATAGATTGCAAATGATAGTAAAGCACATTCAGTGCACATATTGAACACTTTGAAATGTTTATAAACCACCATAAAATGCGTAATAAAATCCCACCAAAGAACATATTTTCTTTAACGGGGTCGAAAAATAAACAAATCAAAGAAGGCACCGATTGTTTGACCACGTGACTCCTTTTTCAGACGCCCATGAGGTAAAGCCCAAGTGATGATACCTCAAGAGTGAGTCTACATGAGCGGATGAAGCTCGGCGCGTGCCGAAGGTTGAATACCATTAGCTCATTCATCGGAGGGCGTCGCCAGAGCTCACGGAGATCCCCAACACTGCCAAACTCAGGCCTTTTCCTGCATATCACCCCAGGTCCCCACATAGTCATAGGCGACATTAATGCCGCATAAAGTTGTAAACATTTGCTTACTAACTAAATTAACAAACGTGGTGCCACGCGCGCACAAAGATGAACACATCTCATTCGATGTCCGTGGACACTCGCTGTTAAAACGCTGGCGTGAGGAAGAGCGGCAGCAGCATCGAGCGAGTTGCCCTTCGTGCTGCCTTTCGCTTCAGCGCGAGCTAAGCGGCGATAACACAGCGCAGACGAAGTTATCGGTACTCGGCCAACACACCACTTAGATAGCACAAGGCCTACGCACTCCGACCTATGACGTCATGCTACCTGGCCCTAAATTTCCATTGCCAAGGCTGGCGTGACGAAAGCGGTGACGTCAAAATCACTGTTGCTTACATAGGAGCATCTTCATTAGATTCCATGGCAGTTGGGCCTGGTAGCATGACGTCATTGACCGGAGTGCGTAGGCCTTGTGCTATCTAAGTGGTGTTGACTCGGCTCACCAAGACTCTGTACCGACTCTAGGTCGCTTTCAAGATAGCGCCCTCGCGGCAGCGGCATGCGCCGTCTCATCAGGAGTAAAAGGACTCAAAATATTCAACAAGACCGTCAACATGACACTCAGCACTGAGTGACACAAAATGACCAAAGTTATCTACCAGGGTGTCATTGATAGATGTATCGTCGGCTTTATTCAAATAATTAAATTTGCACCACCTAAAGCGTCCCTGTGGGATGGGAGAGTTAAGGTATACCAGAACTCCATTATGATCGGCGATTCCTTCCCAAATATTTTTCTTCAAACCTAAATGAACAAGACTGTCACTGACAAACACTAAGTATGGAGTTCTGCCGCGTGTTCCTATAAACTATCTGTGTCAGGTTATGTTATAATCCAAATGTAATTAAATCTCCGCAAACAAGCTTTACCGGCGGAAAGCGTAAGGGGAGGCTAGTGAATGAAGGGAACGTTAAAGTCGCCAAGAAGGATTGATTAGAACTGTCAAGGCTATGGTCATATATAACCTGCAAAATGTTGTCGAACAAGTCGCAAGGGCTATCAAGCGGGCGATAGAGACCACGAACCGCTAAATTCTGCTTATGCACTAGTAGCTTGTACCAAAACTTATTCTACATTATAAGTACCCAGTCATACTCTAAACTTAAAATGTGCACGTTCAAAGCATAGCGACACTCCCATTTTTTTTTAATTCTGACGGTCATACCGGAGAGCATTGTAACCAGGAGGCGTGAATTCCGCGTCGTGAATATCCTCATGGACCCATGTTTCTGTGATGCATATAACATGAGGGGAACATAAAGAAATTAGTGAACAGAACTGCGGACATTCGTTAATTACACTTCTGGCATTAACATCCAGATGCACAATATCTGTGGTAGATTGATGAGATTGTAAAGATGAAGCTACGTTTGGCAACTTTGCACTAGAATCGAAACCAGGAGCTATTAGTTAACTATTTGACGCACCATCCCAGTAATAATGATCAATGAAGAAATGATCAAACCTCACCTTAACTGAAACGTTATTCCGTTGCTCAAACGAACCGTCGTATAAATTTTTACGAACTACACACAATCTGGAAGTCTTCGGAAAGTTTAAAACCGGAATACTTGAGCTTGTAAGCGTTTTTTAGCAGCACATGCTTATCACTGAAGTCAAGCACCTTCACAATGATAGGACGAGAAGGCCCACTGTCTAACCCACGGAAACGTTCCATGCGCGGACCGTCAACAGAAAGACCACCCAATAGCGACTAACATCGACGAACTGCGAGCGCATGCTAGCCATATATCCAGAGACCACCATCTCGCTCGCTTGCCTGAGAAATGATTGCACATCAATTGCGGCTAACCAGCAGTATTCGTCATTGAAGTACTCGCCTGCGATAAGAACGCCATCCCCTCTGTGGTGCTTGAAAAAGCCTTCTGTGTACATTGCTGTTCCGGGAATTCCGAAGAAGGCTAGCTGACCACCGCTGCTCTCAAGAAGATCACATTGGAACTTCTGCATTGTTAGTACGCTAACCGAATCCACGTTTACGCGTATGGTTCGGTCTCGGAAAGTTTGACGGGCGCCGTTGTAATACCATCTCGATCGGTCGTCATCAAGTTTAAGACATCCCACGACATCTACAGGTTCCGAACTGGCCGCTCTTCGCACTCCTGTGGAATACATTGAAAAAGAACCACCTAGCAAATGGGCAACACTTTACGATTCGAAAGCAGCCCTTGAAAGCTTGCGAGGTTTACGACGTGGAAATTACGACCAGCTGGTGTCCCAAATCAACGCAATTTCCCATTTCGTTTCTGAACGAGGACATGATATAATCTTTCACTGGCGGCCGGGACACTGTGGCATCGTTGGTAATCACCTCGCCGATGACGCTGCCCGATGTGCCCAGGCTGGAGCACCAACACTCACCTTTATCGATAGTATACGCTGCAAGAGAGCTTCGCAATCTCGCGCACACTATCACGTTGAGTTACTGGCCCACTCCACAGGACTCTAACCGTCGATTATACAGCCTCGACTCATCACTGAAACTGAAGTTACCAAAAACCCTTTCAGGACGTGACGTAACACGGCTGTGCCGGCTGTGGGTAGGAGTGGCCTTTACTAATTTCTACAACCATCATATTGGAATGGCGGACTAACCTATGTGCGCCTAGTGCAAGTGTGAAGAGACCATCGAACATCTTCTGTGCCACTGTTTTCGCTTCGAGAAACAACGCCAGACTCCCCAGTGTGCCTTGAACAGACTGGAGGATAGGCTATTTACAGAAGCAAAGATCTTGCGAGGCTGGCCTCACAGTTCATCAGCCTAGAAAGCCATTCGAACTCTTCTTCAGTAGCTCAAGGCGACAAACTTGTGTGCGAGACTGTAGACATGCTGCACCTAGCTTAGTGCACGTGAAAGTGCCATCAAGACTCGTGTCTTCCCTCTCTCTTTCTTTCGCTCCCCCATCCCCCTCCTCACGTGTAGGGTAGCAAACTGGACAAAGTCTGGTTAACCTCCCTTCTCTCTCTTGTTGGACAAAACGTTCGCGATCTTGGAATGCCGTGTTTCACGATTGTGGTCTTTGTCTTCAGGTATTTCACAATGAATTATGTTATTTCTACGTGAACAGTATTCAAGGTGTCATATTTAGCAGTTAATTCAGCAACAGTGCGGTTAAGAAGGCCAACCCAGGACGGAGCTGATCAGCCTTGCTCAGTGAGTACCTTTGAAGATGAGTTCTCGAGAGAAGCTGCACGCAATTCCAAGACGTCGAAACGAGTTTTGACAGTGTTTTTTTTTATTTCAGATATATCTTGAGGCATATTTTTCCGAAAAGTAACTTAATCGGTGAGAACTTGCACACGAGATGGGTTATCACAACTTGACAGTGCCACCTCAGCCGACGTCTTGAGAGCGTTAAGAGAGCATTTTGAGGCATTTCTCCGCAATTTTCGGGATTAATAGAGAGTTTTAGAATAGGGGCCCCAAAGAAATAGCGTCGAAGCCACTGCGCATGCGCGAGACGCAAACTGCCTTTGGGGTTTGCGTCGGGAACGCTATTTCACTTATTTAAACGCTGCTCCAAAAGCTGCCCCAAAAGCTTTGCGTCAACAAACATGGCAGCACCCATGGAAGCGACGGTACCAAACTGGGCTCGATTCGTGGTAACGCGTGAAGTTCGTAAGCTAGGAGAAGTGACTGCGGTTATTTCTTTCTCTCAACTAACGTGGGTAATGAAGATTGATTCATTGATGCCGCTGATTCCGAATTCCATTGTCCATGTCATGGCTCGTAGGCCTAACATGGATTAGCTGGGCTGCTGAAGGCACGTAAAGTTGGTTGCGCAAAATTGAGCGCAACAAATCGCTTGCTGGTAGTAGAATAAACTCAAAATTGTAATTAAACGCAAAACCACGAAAGTCAAAATTATTCTTCTTATCATAAAATGGTATAGTTTGTTTTAGTATTCATAACAGTTTTTCTTTGAGACCGTAGTGGCGCTGCAAGAGCAAGATGCTATCCGCAAACGCAAAGCCCTATTCTAAAACTCTTCACTCCCGCATGCCCCAACGCTAACACCCGCAAAGCAAGTTTGGGGCCCCTATTCAAAACTCTCTATTATCTTGAAACTAGTGTTATCCTGAGATTTCGTTCCAAGTGGATCCGCCTTGCGAACTGCACGGCTAGAATTTGTGAATTGCAATATTGGCCATAAGGTAATTAGTTAAAAACTGAATTATAGTAATTCTTTCATTAGTCGACTATGCATTTCAATTTTCTGTGAATGTACTGTCCGCCTCTTCGAGTAGGCCAGCTCATGCACTAGATTGGAGCTATCTGTCACACGCAACCTTTAAAATGTTTGAAAGGGTTGGCTGAAACACCCGGTATACACACACTCTCAGCACTTTATTTCCGGGTGAAAAAAATGTAGCTAGCGCAATTTTCTTTCATGAGCGCACCACATTCACAAGTGGAATGTTCAAACCTACATGAGCTTTGCTGGCTTGCGAGCAGATTTTATTTGAACATTCAAGGCCCATTCTCGCTCCAGGAAAGGCGAATAAAAATGCATTCGCTTCACCGAATAAAATTTTATGATACGGGCTGTAAACTCCTTAAAATGCACACGGAAAACAAGAGGAATGCGGGAGATGGCGATTCAAGGCGATGAGTAACACGAGAACAAGGTGAGGGCAAAAGCCAACGTTTCGACAAGTGGACTTGTCGAAACGTTGGCTCCTGAAGCCTTGAAGAAGACAAGTCCACTTGTCGAAACGTTGGCTCCTGCCCTCACCTTGTTCTCGTGTTACTCATCGCCTTAAAATGCACACGGCATTCTACACGCACGATAACAGCCGCGGGCAGTGCTTCGCCGCCCCGTCCGCGCCGTGCTGCCCGAGCAAAGAGCGACAGCATCGCCACGAGAAGCGAGAATCGGTGGCAGGTCCACGCAGTCACAGAAAATTGAAAACTGAACCTAGTCTAGTAACGTTGGTCCCAAGGAGGATAAAGAAAAAGTTTTTCTTTAACCTCCTTGGTTGGGCCGTTGGGACGGACACTTGCCCGCAGTACTTTCCTACGTGACGTCTACCTTAATCGCACAGCCGTAGGCAGGGACATTTACTTAGAGCCACCAGCCTACATATCTAGTCGTCGTGACAATAGAGCAAAGATAAAGGAAATAGGAAATTACCCTCAAGGTAACGGAAATGGCTACGTCTTGATGAAATCTTTTTTCCCCCGTTTTATCAACCAGTGGAATCGCCTTCCCTGGGACAAGAAATAATGCTGCGCGAAGAACGGTTCCCTGAAGTTCTGCTTCAACATACATTGATTGAGTAGAGGTGTGCCCTCCTGCTTAATGAAAACATCGTACTAATTTATTCTTTGTTTCTACATGCTCTCTTTGACGGAGCTCTTGTATATCGTGATGTATGACGTCCCAAGCGACCACTGTGATTCCTGGAAGCGTTAACCGCTCAGCAGTCGTGATATTTTCTTTTTTTTTCTGTTGTCTGTGTGTTTCATGTTAAATGGTCATTTTTTTCCCAATCCTGTCTTGATCCTGATTTGGACCAATAGTATCTGTAAATAAATAACTAAAGTAAGCAAGAGATGTTTAGTGTATTGGTCGGGAAAAAGCAGGGATGAGATTGAAAAGGCCGGATCTGTTACACGCAAAAGTAGATACAGAAGTTTTAAGGAAGACACAAAAGATTAAGTAGATGTAGGCGAAATTCTAGAACGATAAGCTTGCATAGCACACCGGATCACATCAAGCAGGCTAGGTGACTATTTCTCACCGCCGCGTTTCAAACGGTATGCCAATAAATTATCATCATCATCATAGTCTTGTTTGTCATGCGCTCCGCTTTGGACTGCAGCATTTATTGCTGTTCTTTCAGCGCAATTCATTCTTCCTTTGTAAACAACGCTACAGTAATGCAGGGTTGTAAACACCAACTCACCCAAGAAGTTATTCTGAAGTACATTAATCTCCTCGGGTGTACGAATATAGGTAACGAAATAAATAAATGAATAAATAAATGAAAATGGTACAAAGGCACTTAGTCTCCTTACGTGCATTGAATGCGAAAGCATTCTCGTTGTGTCCACTATATTGACGTTCATACTATTTCGACGTCCATGTCACGTGAAATGGCCACATGACGTCATCACTTGGTCATGTCCTCTAATTGCGCAAACTACATTTTGGGGTTGGGCCGAGTAAATTTTTCGAGTGGGACAACTCAATTTTCGATTTTTTTTTCTCGGTGGTGGCCAGGTCAGTTTTAATTGACAGTTAAACGTGACGCCGTCACTTGGCCACGTGGGTTTTGGTGCCATCGGATGTTAACGCCGGACGGATGCCGGATGTTCCGCTTCACGGGGCATATAATGCTTGCGCATTAATAAATAAATAAACTCCGCTGCAGCCTTGTACAGACAATGAAGGACTACTACACGACTATAGCCTCTGGTGTATCGCCGTATCCTTGGACTCGCACCTTAGGCGGCTGCGGAAGTGCTTCCCTTACCGTTCGATCAGTTCACTCCAATGTTAAGAGAGAATTTTGAGGGTGGCATTGCCGTGCCGAGAGTAAGTGTCCACCTAGTGGACTGTCCAATTCGGCCACCGCTGATTGGTTGGAGCTGTACCAGCGAGAAGGAGACTGGCGGGGGCCGCTTGTCTACTTCTCGCTGCCAAGCCGTAGAATGATTGGACGCTAAGAGAAGGCAGGTTTCCTTACCAGAATGTATTTGAAACAATATTTAACGCGTACTGGAGATTTCACACAGTGCAGCAAAATGCCACGTCAAGATTAGCGGGTGGTACATGCTTTACATAAGTACGTTAAGACGCAGATGACGTCACAGACTGTTTCATGAGGTCACAGATACTTGCTTCGAAGATCGGCCCTCTTAAAATATCCCCGAGAATGGATATTGACACGTATACATGTTTATCTTTCGCCGATGGCCACTTTCCACCGGCTAACAAATGTTAAACGTTATCGCTCGGCGCAGGACGCGCCTGTATCGGAAGTTTCTAGAACGTCATCGATGCTTCTTTCCGTTGCCTGTTTTCACCGACGCTTATGTTATCTGATTGTGTGACCGAAGCGAATTGTCTAAAACTTTCTGGAAGACACGTGGGCATCAGGGATTAATCTAGAACCTTCGATGACTCAGGTATAAAAGCCGACGCGTTTCGCCGCTGCTCAGATTTTCGACGACCGCCGACTGTGTTCACCGCTTTCGTTGTGCTTTGAGTGTAGCTTGCTTTTGTGGGCACAGGTTCGCCCAATAAAGAATCAGTTTCGTCATACACAGTTTTACGACTGTTTACTTCAGCGTCAATACTACGCGACAATATTCTAATTTATATTTTAAAAAATCAGTTCTAGCGCCTTTGTTAAGCTGATTTTAGCAAAGCATGTGCAATGATATACCATCCGTAAAAACGAAATTTTGGCCGAATCTTAAATCAAACATGAACCGATAAGCTTGCAAAGTGCCTGAATCCGATCTCAACTTATACCGAATAAATAATAACGGCTATCGGTTCGGAATGAAACAGTTCAAGCACATATGGCGACATATTTTTTTCAAAATACTTTTGTTTTTCCAGCAGCGCGCACCACTAGGCGAGTATACATGGAGGCAGATGCTGGCTATAAGCCAGTAACTTCTGGCACCTAAGCTGACACGCTTGCTTGCTTGTTTACTTGGTTGGAAGAAAACTTCGTCAACGCAAATTTTGCCAGAAGAACAGCAATCAACTTTCATGAAAAATCAACTTTCGTTTCATATTCAATGTTAATGTTATTGAAGTTATCAGACATGGTTTTCAAACATTTCACTTAAACCATACTTACCTTAAAAAACTTACCACAGAAATGCAAAGCCGAAATAGATACCTTTTTTACTGGCAAAAATAAAAATAATTATTTATTTATCATACTTTTCTTTTATTCTCACATATTTTATGCACACCTCATGATGCATACCACAACTCACACAAATATGGAAATAATTTTCTTACTGCAATGAAGATAACGCGCATAACGACAAGCGTCTCATACCGAGCATCACATTGTGACTTTTTTGCGTGTTATAACATACCGACGATATACGGCCTATACAATCAAACTCTTCTGCATACTCTAGCATACAACAGCAACCTTCTGTAGGCACGGAGAACATGCTGTCGACCATGGGAGCGCATTGTAATGATGATGATGATTTATTGGCATCTCATTTCAAACGGGGCTGTGACCTAGCCTCGTTGATTTAATCAGGTACACTGTACATGTTTTGAATTCTAGCATTTCTTTTTTGAATGCATCTCCATAACTTTTTTTCCTCAAAACTTCTCTATCTAGCTTGTGTTTGTATAGACCTATCTACCACGATTTACCAACTCCTCGGTCGAAACGTTGTTCGAAGGGCTCAGCAGACGAGATCTTTGAAAGACGGTAGTCTTTCGTGGGCTACCAAAACGCGAAAAAGTTTGTCTGTCTGTCTGTCCCTCAATCGAACCACCCGGCCAAAAGCGATTCAACCACCCGGCCAAGACCAACCAAACTAGTAGCACTGGTGGCACGGGGTTATACGCGTCAACATTATATAGCGCAAATGAAACCTCAGGCACATTGGAGGCAAAATATATGTACAGTACATAACCGTGATCTGCAGTGTTCACTTAATTAAGAATACGCACAGGACTGGTTTTTACGATAGTAAATGAAAAATGAACTCCCAACATAGATTTAGGACTCACCAATCGACAGTTTTAACAGTGATGAAAATAGCACGTGACTTAAATGTATCTTGGAACTGTGATGATATAGGTATATTTATCGGCCCGAAGAAAGCGTTTAACGCTTTCTTTCATTGTATTTTGTCAAAGAAGTTCGAGCGGGTTAGCCTGTAGGTTAGCCAGTGCAGGTTAGCCTGTAAAAATAGGCTTATTTATGGTGATTTAACACCTTCTTCAAAAGAACTAGAAACTTGCACATAGTTGTTGTTTGCGCTTACAACTCAGGATGTGGCTTCGTAAGTGATTTGAGTTTCAGAGTTTTGAATGTTCACCGAAAATGGTATTGCTGGCCATTCGCGGCGGTGCACTTGTTTGTTCATCAGTTGTTTTGGTAAGCCTTGTTCAAATTATCTTTCAATGCTAACACAGTTGTTGACTTCACATACACTCAGAAAAAAGGAATGCGTCAATTTTCAGCAAAGCCGAAGAAAAAGCGCAGATTCTGCGGTTATGTCGCCTTGCCTCAAACGTGGCCAGGCCGCGTTGGAGAAGCAAAGTCAAAAAGGAAGCGAGAGTAAGGGCCAGAAAAGATTTTGCAAATGAATGTAGCGTAAGTGATGCTGAAAATTACGCCCCTGTTGCATTTTAGTCTCGATGGTTCATAAAAGAACATTTAAACACCATTTCTGGAAAACAGAGTTTTTGGTCACAAAGGAACACTATCTAGGCAACTAACAAACCTCTTGCTGTGAGATTTTATTAAGTTGCGTTGGGTTTGTTGCATCTACTGAACTCAGTTTTCCTCTGCAAATTCGCTCAATGTAGAATGTCAATGTTGAGAAATTTATTTTGAAGCGAATTGCAATACGAATGGTAATTTTATAGTTCAGCGAAAACGATATTCTGAACAATACTTGACCGAAATTTCAACGCTGTAATTGCATTAGTTGTTTTTTAAGATGTTCCTTGATCCAAATATAAGGACAGATAAACATAAAAGCTTACAATACCAACACTTGTCAGTGTTTGCCCGCATAACATGGCATAGGTAGCAAAGAATACAATTACTAAGCACCTGCGAATTTCAAGAAATTTTAATTGAGAGCAAGTTGATAAAATTACAAAACTCTCTGACATCCCGAATGGACCTACCATCTCCCCTTAAACAACCACGAACAGCTTGGGCTAACTACACCAAAAGAAACCCCATAGAAAAATGTCACTCTTCACTGCTGCTGAACTTACCTGTCCACGGAAAGGTCTCTGAAATGGCGCGCTTCCGAACACAACCACAGTGTACGGCAGCATACCTCGTCTCCTTAGTAAAAGAAAGCAAGGAAGGCTGGGCGAAGTGACGCACAATTCCTTCACATTGACGAAACAGTAATCTTGCCACGAGTTGCGTGCCGCGAAGTAACGCAAACAGGTCAGCAGCCGCCCAATGAGCAATCGCCGACGTCATAGCAGGCGGCCTCGTTGTGCCTCGAAACCTCGCCACGGCGCGATGCCCAATATGCCTCAACTGACACTTCCCGTCGTCTTGAGCGCCGGCTGCATGCGGCCACGTGCGCACACTGCGCAACACAAGAATGCCATCGGTCAAGCGGGAGGGCGGTCTCCTCCTGATTCAAGCTGCATTTCTCCTGATCATTAGTGAGCTGAGTTACTGATGCTGTTTCTGCAGTAATAATTCCAAGACATTCTGTAGTACAAAGTGCGATGTAAGTAGCTTAACGGAATGTAATATAGATACTTATACTAGGAAGAACAAACAGCCCTTTTGAAAGGGGCAAAATACAAGAGACCAACTGCACGAGAGCAGGATGCGTTTGAAAATCGCATGGAAGATATGGCAACTCTTGAGCAAAGCTACAGAGCGTTCACTGATACAGGATTCGTCGTACTTGAGGATAACTGCTTCGAAAGTGCTGTTTCTTCGCCCAAGTATGCAGCCCAAATTAAGCACTGTTGACTTCGTGCTAACAATCATTAACTGCCGACTGTCTGGAACGAGTCTATCATTTAGTTTCAGTCCCGCAGTTTGAGCAAGATAGCTATTGAACAAGAAACATTCTCACTCAGCGTCATTTAGGCTGTTCCGCACCCACTGCAGTGACTCTGTGGTTGTGGCATTTTGCTTCTGAGCTCGTGGTCGCGGGATTGATTCCTGGATGCGGTGGCCGCAATTCAATGGGGATGAAATACAAAGCATCTGATGTAGTTAGCTTTAGGTGCACGTTAAACAACCCCAGATGGTCAAAATGAATGCGTAATCCCCGGCCACATAATCAGAGCGTGGTTTTGGAACGTAAAACAACTAAATTCTGGCCGTTTTTCTAAAAGTTTTTCGAGCTTCATTCACATATTGCTTCGCAAGGAAGCAGAAAGTACGCATATACCACGTCTTCCGTCTAGATGAATCATACTATCAGCATCCACAAGGAACAAATAAATGTAATGAAGCACGCCAACACAAGTTCAATAAGCCAAGCGGTAAAGCGACCAAGTATTGTGAATGCATCGCAGTGATACTGCTGAGCAAGTAAATATTGCAACAATATGTTCGAGGTGTCGCATATGCTTTGAAGCCTACATGGAACCAGCGCTGAAATTTCGGGTGGCAACAGCAGCGCCGTAATACACAGCCTAGCGAGCGGTGGAACGCGTTTTTAAAGCGAATCTTTCTTTACCTCTACTCCCGATTTTCCGGGCGCTGCTGCTGCTTCTCTGTACATGATCGCGCGCGCCGCTGGGTTTCTTGCGACACCACCAGATGGCACTCGTCTCTGCGCATCCCAAAAATCCCAATATAAGAAAAGTACCGCCATCTACTCTTTCCTCCGCCGCCTCCTCTCCTAAAGCGCTTACTTTTTCTTAAAGGCTCATTCACACCGGCGACTTGAGGAGGTCGCGCGACCAATGTTCACACCGGCAAGCCCGGCTGAGCGCGACCGGCAAGTCGCAATCCCGGAGATTATCGTTCTCAGCAAGAACTCTAGGAATCTAGGCAGTACGCGCGCACTTCGCTGGCACTGTGTAAATTAGGTTTCGCGTTCCGGCAACAGCCGTGAATTTTGGTTCGAGCGATGGCTGGATTTTGATTCGAGCGAACAGGAAGACGTCGTCCCTGTGCTGATGTGCTCTGCCGTGGTGTGAGCTGTGGCAGCGCGGAAGCCTCCGAAGAAAACGCAACGCTGGTGGGCGCGCCCTGGCCTCCGCTCGCGTGAAGTGACCGGCCAAGCAAGCCGCCTCCTGCCCGAACTTTGTGTGCATGACAACGAGTATTATCGAGAGCAAGTTATAATTTCTCGTTCGCATTGCTTGTTATTCGGTGCATAATATTAAAGCGAAGCTGCTGTTCACCTTTGGGTGGCGTGCTCATCCAACGAACGGCAGCTGGAAAAAGGGTTTGTGTTGTGCTTTCTTTTACTGCTGTTTAGCTTCCAGCGAATGCAACCGCGTACATTCGACACGTTGCTGCAACTGCTGCGTCCCAAAATCACAAGACAAGACACCAATTACCGGCCGGTAGCCTGCATATCGTGACGAGGACATTGCATTTGGCGTGGACGACGACACATAACATCACCTTAGGCGCGGCGCTGATTGGTTGAGCAGCTTTGCGACCACGGTCGCGCGACTGAAAAATCGAGCAGCGAGAGACTGGCCCAAAATGGTCGCTTTTCGAGAAAATCGACCATTTGCGACTGGTCGCTTTGCGACCAACTTGGTCGCGCGACCAAGTTGCGCGGCGGCGCGGGGGCGGTCAAAGGTTGGCACCACCCTGAACGGCGGCGCTAGCATCGAGGCACCCTAGCTACCCTTAAAGTCCCTATATAAGAAAAGTACCGCCATCTACTCTTTCCTCCGCCGCCTCCTCTCCTAAAGCGCTTGCTTTTTTCTTTACTTTTTGCTTGCGAAAGCCAAGTCGACGGTGGCGCACCTAGAAAGTCCACGTTGAAGCTTTCAGGACGGGCGCGCGCCGCCGCCGCCGCCGCCGGCGACTGCGGCTGCGCAGAGGACTTTCAACATGGCTCTGAGGCGGAAAAAAAGGAAATATAAAGAAGTGAAAAGCGCGCGCTATCATCGTCCAATCGGAGATACAGGAGAGAGGGAAGCGGCGTTTATCAAAGGATGGCGGTACTTTTCTTATATAGGGACTTTACGCATCCCAGCCGGCGCTGTGGCGGCAGCGTTTCACAGTTTGTGCGTATGGCACATGCTGTGCTTGCTTTCCTATGCAACAAAAATGCAGAAGTTGGGCTGTGGAGGTCGCATGCTGGGCTTTGATAGTGTAAACATTACAGTCGTCTGTAGCCTGAAGAGAACGCTTGGAGCTGGCGTCTCAGCAGCGTGCTGGCCACGTGCGCAGAAGGAGCACGTAAACACGCGCCAGCAAAATGGCTCCAAAGCGTGCACTGAGCGTCGAGGCCCGAAAGAAGCGTCGCGCGGAACAGGAGCGCCTTCGCTACGCAGCTAAACCTGGTGCAGAGCGCGAATGGCGAGAAGACAAGGCAACGACGCATGGCGACCATGAAAGAAGACTAGCATGGTGAGCACTACTACCGTAAGCGAGAAGCGGAACAACAACGCGTGGCGGCCATGGAAGACGAGGAGCGTGGTGAGCATCACGGCCAGAAGGGATAAGCTCAACAATGATTCCTCCTCATCATCATCATCATCATCATCATCAGCCTATATTTTAGGTACACTGCAGGACGAAGGCCTCTCCCTGCGATCTCCAATTACCCCTGTCTTGCGCTAGCGTATTCCAACTTGCGCCTGCAAATTTCCTAACTTCTTCATCCCATCTGGTTTTCTGTCGACCTCGACTGCGCGCGCTTCCATTCTCTTGGCATAGGACAAGGCAAGATAAGATGTATGCACTGAAAGATAAGCATGGTAATATCATCAGCAATTTCGATGACATAGTAAAAGCAGCGGAAGAATTCTATACTGACCTGTACAGTGCCCAAAACAGCCAAGCTACTTTCATTCAAAACAGTGATGAACCGGATACAGAGGCTCCTTCTATAACTAGCGCTGAAGTTAGAAGGGCCTTGAAAGACATGACCAGGGGAAAAGCTGCTGGAGAAGATGGAATAACAGTAGATTTAATCAAAGATGGAGGAGATATCATGCTTGAAAAGCTTGCGGCCCTTTATACGCAATGCCTTACAACTTCATGTGTACCAGAGAGCTGGAAGAACGCCAACATTATACTAATCCATAAAAAGGGAGACGTTAAAGAACTGAAGAATTATAGACCCATTAGCTTGCTTTCAGTATTGTATAAAATATTCACCAAGATAATTTCCAATAGAATCAGGGCAACACTTGACTTCAGCCAACCAAGAGAACAGGCTGGCTTCAGGAAGGGATATTCTACGATGTATCATATCCATGTCATAAATCATGTAATCGGGAAATCTGCAGAGTACAATCAACCTCTCTACATGGCTTTCATAGATTATGAAAAGGCATTTGATTCAGTAGAGATACCAGCAGTCATAGAGGCATTGCGTAATCAAGGAGTACAGGAGGCATACGTGAATAACTTAGCAAACATCTACAAGGATTCCACAGCTACCTTGGTTCTCCACAAGAAAAGTAGAACGTTACCTATCAAGAAAGGGGTCAGGCAAGGAGACACAATCTCTCCGATGCTATTTACTGCATGCTTAGAAGAAGTATTCAAGCTCTTAGACTGGGAAGGCTTAGGAGTGAGGATCAACGGCGAATATCTCAGCAACCTTCGGTTTGCAGATGACATTGTCCTATTCAGCAACAATGGAGACGAATTACAACAAATGATTGTGGACCTTAATCGAGAAAGTGTAAGAATTGGGTTGAAGATGAATATACAGAAGACAAAGATAATGTTCAATAGCCTGGCAAGGCAACAAGAATTCAGGATCACCAGTCAGCTCTAGACTCTGTAAAGGAGTACGTTTATCTAGGTCAATTACTCACAGGGGACCCTGATCACGAGAAAGAAATTTACAGAAGAATAAAATTGGGTTGGAGTGCATACGGCAGGCATTACCAAATCCTGACTGGGAACTTACCACTGTCGTTGAAAAGAAAAGTGTACAATCATTGCATTCTACCGGTGCTAACATATGGGGCAGAAATTAGGAGGTTAACAAAGAAGCTCGACAACAAGTTAAGGACCGCACAAAGAGCGATGGAACGAAAAATCTTAGGACTAAAGTTAAGAGACAGGAAGAGAGCGGTGTGGATCAGAGAACAAACGGGGATAGCCGATATTCTAGTTGACATTAAGCGGAAGAAATGGAGCTGGGCAGGCCATGTAATGCGTAGGATGGATAACCGGTGGACCATTAGGGTTACAGAATGGATACAACAATGATTATCGTCAATAAAAGCGAACAGCATAGAAAGCTTCGCTTCCACCGATTCCCACATTGCGTGGGATCCGCATATTGTTTTAGTAGGACATGTTTTCATTTCGCGTCAGCAAGTTCGCCGGTCATCATGAGGAAATGTGCCCAGCACCTGACTTCACTGGGCATCGACGTGCTAGAGTGTGTGAGCGCATGCGCTCCTCAAAAGGCCAATTGCTACGGACAAAGCTTGGACAGTGAAGTGTTGATATAGGAGAGCGTCTGGCATCGTTCAAGATATCATACCATTTTGTTTCCCTCCCTGTATTCACACAAGGGAGAAACCCCGGTTGTTGGCGGAAGGAAGTGCGCATAACGCGATAGCGACGTCATAGTGTTGCGAGATGGCGTGCCGCCATCGCGTATCCCCAGGGGGTATGGTGGCCAGAGAAGTAGGTGTGCCGACCTGGAGCGTAGTTCACCATTTCTCCGCATCATGACGCAACAATGGCGCTGCTGTCAGAGCGGTGCTCCGCGCGCGTCGTCGTCCGCACTGTAGGCATGTTGCAGGTTATCTCTGCCACTGTTTTCAGCTATGATGTACGATTCAAATATGGTTCTGAGCAGTGCAAGCAAAGCTGTATGGGGAATTTCAATATCACTTAAAAATACGAAGTGCTGGAATTATTTTTCTAGGTCATATACAAGAACCTAAATGGCACTAAATATTTAGCGGTTTTGAAAAAGTGCCGAGTAATTTTGGAATTTTACGCTAGAAACTGGTACCTATTATAAGGTTCAACGTTCAGAAGCAATTACCACAAGTGCTAGAAGAGACTCCCCGGAGCTCTTTAACATGCACCTAAACCTAAATACATTTGCATTGCAACCCCATCAAAATGCGTCCGTCACGGAAGGTTATCGAACTCGCGACCTCATCCTTAGCTGCACAGCCGCTTAGCCGTCACGGCGGGTAAGAACCGTTTGCATCTAGGATGTTGCACTTGGAGCTGACCTATTGCTCCGATATAATTAAGTGTTAGTGCCGTTCGCCTCTCCTACAGCTTTGTGAAGAAATGTTTACTGCATTTGACGCCGTAGAACGCAACAATTTATGTATTCCGGAACAAGCGAACTTTCCTGCAGAGTTATGGTGCGGCCGTGGGTACCTTGCGTAGAAACACACTGATCTCCAATGGAGCATTGAGGGTGATAGTACAGTCCAATTTAGCACCATCAGAAAACGTGGCAGCCCTAGAACCTTCCACTGCCGGATTCTGTGAGCATGAGGCAAGAAGGTACGCGCTGCCGAGCTCTGCAAGAGCCAGCACAGAAATTTTGAAGTCGTCGCAATTTGCACAAGCGGCTTCATTCGCAGCATCTCTTTGTGAAATCTCCGAGCGTAAACTTGCGGTGATTATCAAGTACTGTTGGGAACATAGTCCCAAATGTTTCTCTCTTCTTTTCTCGGGCATCCTACTATAGAGATGAGTGAAAGGACCATATCATTGCATCTCTGGTAAGAATCTCTTCAGTAACCACCTAGGCCAAATCATGATCGCTTGAGGAACTGTCGGTAAAAGCGTCGTTCGCAACACAACTGATGTCCGCTTTTGATCTTGTCAGAGCTGTGAAGAATGCTCGTTTAGGCCCCCAGATAAATAGCTCAGAGAGAAGAAATAAGTGTCCATGTTGATCTTCTTTGAATCACAAATGCCGCCTCTAATTGAGGTGGCCTCTAGGGATTCGGCCTCGGAGATGAGCTTCTGCTAATTTAGCCGCTCACATTTTTGTCATAGGAGCTTCCACATCTTTGGGCAACTTCTAAACACGCAATAACAGACACCTCTAACTTATCGCTGCACAAGCTGACGGCCACAGACAACAGTCCCCTCCCCCCCCCCCCCCCCCCCCACTCTGCCTGCTTTATTTGCTGCGTGCCGTCTGCCAGAAGTACCAGACGACTACGCGCTGTTCAACACATTTATACCGTTCTACTCAGCGCAGCGGCATTTTTTGCGTCATGACGCGGAGAAGTGGTGAACTACGCTCCAGGTGGGTCGGTCGGCACCCCTACTCCTCTAGCCACCATACCCAGGGAGAGGGGACCTTCTGTCTGGACGGAACCAACGATCCCCGCTCGGCGGGCGAGGCAGCGAAATTTCGTGCTGGTGTTTAGGAACCTTGATCAAGTTGCTGCTCAGAGGACGGCAACCGTCTTTTAATCACTTTGGTGCTGTGGTTGTCACATTTGCGAAGGCGCGTTGCACGTGTGCCACTCCGATGGCCAAATTAGGCGACGATGTCACTTTATTAGATGCTCGGGGCAGTGTCCGTTCTGCGGCGTCCGCACCCATACTACGCATGCGCAACTCTCCCTCATTCTTCTCTCCTACGCTGGTTTGCGCTCTCCTCCTCCCCTGTCCCCCCCCCTCCGCCACAGGTGCGGGGCAGCAAATCATTGCATATAACTCTCTCACTCTCTCCCTCTCTCTCTCTAAGCGCACGCCGGAAGGCGGCGCAAGTGTCGCGGCGCAGTATAAAGCGCGCGTTCACTGTGCTTCCGTCATTCTCTCTCTGTGCAACGATGTGCGAAACGCCATGAACAACGTCAACGTCGGCGCTAGTTGCAGCGGCAGCGCCACCGCCGCGGAGCAGAGGAAGGTTCGGGAAGCCGAACGTAAACGTCAGCGTCGGCAAGCGGACCCCGAACTTCGGGATCGTCTTCAAGATACCGCGCGCACCGACGCTAGGAATCACGTACGATCTCTAAATAAAGACGCAACAACCCCGTACAAACGTCTCCTCTCTTCTCAATACATTCTCTCACTCTAACTTTCATTGGGTTGTGTTGCCAAGTGAAACGAAACGGAAACTCTATGCGCACCCCCCGCGATGCTTTCCCATCCCACCATGGTTGCCCGTAGGGTGAGATGATGTGATGTTTTTTTAAATTTTTTCACTGGTACAACAATTCCCGTGCCTTTGGAACACTCATCTGAAGCGTACAACAAGGTGCACTTGAAGAAATAAATAGTGCTGTCGAGAGAGAAAGCAACACCACCTAGGTAGCACAAGGCCTGTTCACTCCGATCCATGACGTCATACTACCTGGCCCGACTGCCATAGTATCTAATGGGGATGCTCCCGAGTAAGCCGTGGTGATTTTGACGTCACCGCTTTCGTCACGCCAGCCTAGGCAATGAAAATTTCGGGCGAGGTAGCATGACGAGATGGACCGGAGTGAACAGGCTTTGTCCTAGGTAGGTGGCGTTGGTAGAAGCCGCCAGAGTAGTCTGCTGATCTCTCTCCCTGGTTGCCTCGCCACTGTGAGCGGAAGATGTCTACGGAGAATTTTTCGCGGGAGCTGAAGTCGCTCGACTCCACCCATATCCCGTGCGAAATTGTCCCTTGTGTGAATACCCGGATGGCACATTTCAGTAGGACAATCAAATTGCCGTAACAGACCTGACAAGCGTTGGTTTCCTATAAGGAATCGCTGCAAAATTCGTCGTGGGATAATTAGAAAAAAATTCTTGTTGGGAAATTTCGCCAACATATTGGAAATGCAATGTATGACTACTTGCAAATTTTCTTCTTCATTCTGGGGTTTTACATGGAAAAACCTGTTCTGATTATGAGGCATGCCGTAGTGGAGGGCTCCGGATTAATTTTGACCTCTTGGGGCTCTTTAACGTGCGCTACAACGCAAGCACACGGCCGTTTTTGAATTTCGCCCTCATCGAAATGCGGTCGCCGCGGCAGGGTTTCGATCCCGTGACCTCGTGCTCATCAGCGCAACGCCTTAGTGAACTGAACCACCGCGGCAGGTGAGTACTTGAAATTTGGGTATTCATAGGGTGATGAAGAGGCTGTCGATATCTTATTTAACGAGGATTCATAATCTGTTTTTAATTAAAAATAATGACACGTTGCTTGCTTTGAGCATTTGCTCGCGCCCAATTCCCGGACTTTTGATTAGTGAAAGTGGTATTTTTAACGTGTTCCCAATGCCCGAAGAAAGAAACAAAAACTTGTGGTCCAGTGGCATACCCAACACTTTCATTTATTTCTATGGACTGCCCGTTGTGGCCATTTATGCTGACAAACAGTACATCAAAGTTGAACTCCTATATTCCTTTTATTTATAGCGCATGCAAACTGCTAGGCACATTAAAGCTTAAACATGTACTGTAAACAAAACTCCCTAGATTAAGGACACACCTGCTGGTAAAATGCCGTCAGCTTTATTTCCGTTATAAGAAAACAAAAGAGCTGGGAAAACCCACAATCCGTAATACGGAAAGTCAGTTATATCACGTAACATTTGTAGTGAGTAGTAGTGACTCCTTGCGTAATTTACAAAAGAGATATGCACACAAGTCACGGCACTGCTTCGAAAGGTCAGGAATGCGACAAGTCCAGTTGTAGCAGATCATACAAGTACACAGTGTATATGAGAAACGAAACACACCCGACCACGGTGGAAGAATGTGAGAGGTGTATGAATAGGTGACCCGTAAAAGAGCGGGGGATTCTGGGATGCGCCGTCTGCTCGCCGTTTGCGGTTCGAGGAAGCGCAGTAAAAGCGCAGCCGCCGCCAGCGCTTCACCCTTGAATGCGCTTGCAGTCCGGCTTTCTCAAACTCGAAGATTACCCGGTTGCAGGCGCCTAGCAAAACCTGGGTCGGCTGTTCAGCCGTTGGCTGCTCAAATTCAAGCGTTAAAGGTAAACTCATGTAACTACTGTCGTGCAGCATTCCTTGCTGAGTCACCTGTGCACAAGCATCAGAGGCATGGCTGCCACTTCCAAAACTTAACCACCAGTGAACAAAAAGAAAATGAACGTACAGTGCCACTTATCAGGCGGCGATGAGCTGTGTAAGGGCCGACACGATATGATCCCCCAAGATATTTCTTTCGCTAACATTGACTCAAGCAACAATAACTATTTCAGTACTCGCATGTGCATATAGAGGTATTATGAAACATGGTTTTACGGCGCAAATTTAAACGGGACACAGCGAGATACATACATAATACTCGTAACCAACTAGCCCACCTTAGTTCCTTGAACATAGATAGTGGTAATGTGCAGCCGTAATATGTCGACGATACGGCCATCTTGTTGACAAAAAGGCGAAAACTTCCAACTACGTACCACTTCAAATGACCCTCGAGTTTAGACCAAGAAATGCCATTGACAGCGCGCCGTTTTCCAACATTTTCAGCACTTCATTTTAACTTACGCTATAGCTGCGCCGTTAATGACGATATCGGTTGCAGCGACGATCACAAGGCAGTATTTACCAGGCAGCTATAGCCATCACCTCAGCACCCGATTTTCTAAGTAATGCTTCGATACGCTCGATAAACTATCGGATAAAGATAGCTTTTTCATCTGCCTGACTGACTCGCAGGCAGAGCAGTCAGCGACGGTGCGTCCAAGCAGCGGCAAATGTCGTAGAGCTAAACCTGGCAGAAACAAAAACGGCCGCCGAAACGAAAAAAAAAAACAAGTTACTTAATGAATAAAAGCGTATCCTTGGCTTTCATGGCTCGTCATCGTCGCGCCCAGAGTGAACTGAAACCTAGGGCGCGATCTTGTACGCGTTCCAAAATGGAACGGAGGCGTTCCGTTCCATCGAGCCGCACACGATTGGTCAATTTGAACGTCGCGGTTGAAATTGACCAATCGTGTGCGGCTCGATGGAACGGAACGCCTCCGTTCCATTTTGGAATGCGTACAAGATCGCGCCCCTAGAAATCAGCTGCATGAATGGTACGACATTGCTGGTCGACAAAGCGGACGGAAAGCTTCGCATGACTTACAGTTGAAACCGCGTAGAAAAACACGTGCGCCGGGCATGCCACCGATGCCGCTGCGTCGTCCGTCGAAGCGGAAGCTGCTAGGAGACGGCGCGCCCCACAATTCCCTGCGATTGCTCGTTTTACGGGTCACCTATTGTGCTTTATGATTTCAGCCGGTTTCTGATTCCAGCCGAAAGATGGCGCGAATAGTTCGGGGCCTCCTCCTTTACAAGAGTGAGAAGAAAGGAGTTGGAAGCAAAAATCTGTACGATAACACGAAAGAAAGCGCCTTGCTATTTGAGGCTCGAGCTGGTTGCCAAAGGACAAAAACACAGCGGAGCAAATATTCGCAACAAGATGAGGCATGCGTATGCTGCAGCAAAGATCCGGAGACCACTCAGCACATCCTAATGGAATGCGAAGGGAGAGAACCAGTGGGACCCGTAGTTAACGTACACCTTCCAGAAGCGCTTGGCTTTAAAGTGAAAGGAAGCATCAACCGGTCAGCAGTCCAGATAAGCAGAAGACGTTTAGACGGTGGGGAAAAAGCAGGGAAAAGACTGATACGACCAGATCCGTTACAGGCACATGTATAGCGGCACAAGGTAGACAGAGAGTTTTGAGGAACAGAAAAAAAAAAGATTGAAGAGATGTATATAAAAATGCTAGACTGAAAAGCATGTATAGCATACCTGAGTTACTATAAAGCAGGCTAGGAGATTATGAGTTACGGCCCCGTTTCCAAGGGGATGCCAGTAAGTCATCATCATCTGTGGGAGGCCGTTCTTTAAAATGAGAGCACATGGTCGTTTTTCGCGCGCTATCCAAGCAATTTGTCGAGCTTTTTAGCGCATAATGGGGGAAAATGCTTTTTCCCGCGTTGTAATACGGGGTACAAGTCGTGCAAGGAAAACTTATTTTTGCACCAAAACGCGATGATCGTCTGGACAGTGCGTGCAATCCCGACGAAGGATCGATTACTTCAGTCGACAGAATATTTCTGGGAAAAAGTTTTCAAGAACTAAGCAGTGTGCAATGAATGGGCAGTGCAGCACAATCTAGCTATACAGCTACAATGCATAAATGTATTTACCTGTTTTACTGCCCCAATAAAATATTCTTCTTGTTCATGTTGTGCAGTTCTCTCTGTAGTGTCCGGACGCTGGGTGCATCAGAAAACGCTCATGTTATCTTTCTTCAGTAAACGCCTGTTCTTTTTTAAGAACAGGCGTTTACTAAGAGCAGGCACGTAAAACCGAAAAAAAAACTTTTTTTTAGGTTTTACGTGCCAAAACCACGATCTGATTATGAGGCACGCCGTAGTGGGGGACTACTGAATAATTTGGACCACCTGGGGCCCTTTAACGTGCACCTAAATCTAAGTACACGGGTGTCTGCGCCGTGGCCGGAATTTGATACCGCGACCTCGTGCTTAGCAGCCCAACAGCATAGCCACTAGCAACCGCGGCGGGTTGCACCAGAAACAATCACGCGATATAGGGATTTTAGGTCGTCGTGTCGAATCACATAAGTTCAATACGATTCATACTACTTTGGTTATCCTGAGTGCGATCTTTGGCATGGATAAGGAAAATGCCTGAACGGACTAATCTGATTGTTGGGTCAGCAAAACTTCGTAAAGACAGGCTCACTCTCCTAGACACTGCGTGAGTAGCCATGCATGATTTGAAAAGTTGAACTCGAAGGTGGCTAGCGACAATAAAAATTCACAGCTTAGTTGATGACGAGAACTTAAGTATTCATAAGTAAAGAAGACACTTAAGCTGATGCCTCGTGCAACAGCGAATTAGGGTTGCCCAACATAGAGGTTGATGCCTCGTGCAACAACTTCACCACCGGGGACGCCATGCACGTGAAATATCAGGTCGACATCCAAAGAATACTGTGACCATATGACGTGTTCGTACAATGGCTTGGCGGAATAGGCACTCATGGTTTCTTACTTGCTTGAACTGTTGAAGAGCCCAATCACCCTTCAATTTGGCAAGGCGTATGTTTCGCACAAAACACCCTCTTAGCGCCCTAACATTAATGAAAGAGTACAGTAAAGGTGTTCTGATAACGAATGCACCAAGTTTAAAATCTTCAGAGAAATTAAGGGTGCAAAACGGGTTTTTCGACATCCCATCCACCCTCGAGACTGTATCTGTTCTGAGTGTGTAGGGTTATTTAAGATGCACCTGAATCTAAGCACACGGGTTCGCCTATGAAATACATTTATGTGTCTCGCAGCATGAAGGCAGTGAGCGTCAAAACATATGAAATGCGCGCAACAGCAGCAAGCTTTTCTGCTGCCTTAGCGCCTTCTCTTTCAGTTATGGCTATTGTTAGCGGATCTCCTAACCAGAAACAAATGAATTAGTGAACGTTCGTCTATATCTAGTCAAAAAAGTACGCGACAATTGAAATCGCATTATTTCGATGGGTGTTTCGTATTCAAAAGGTCGCACATTTATACTACTACATTGACTTTCGAGAAAAATGTTGCAGTTTACAGAACAAAGTCTTCAGCTCTTGTATAAAGCATTTCGTGGCACAAATGGTAACTTTTCCTCATATCTTATGGTGGAATCAAAACGTGTCCAACCCCCATTAGCAAGTACATGTAAGCGTGAAGTGCAGTCCTTTCGTAACTTACTCTTGCGAAGCGTTCGAAGTTTTGTAACTTGACCAGTAGATCAATTCTTTTTCGAACGGGGACACCTGCAACGACCACGCAGGGTGCGTTTAATCGTCATGAAGGGTAATTAGGCTCTGCCGCAGATGCTGAGACTGTGTCATAATGAAATTATGCATTGCTCGGACGGTGTGCCAACCCCACTGCGAGATATACTTTTGAAGAAGCTTCCTGCAGCACTTTACTTTGGTGTCCCTATGACTGCCGAAGAAAGAAACTGTGGATGAGTCCAAAGACACTGAACGAGACACTCTGGACCACATCCTCAAATTTAGTTCTGTCATGTTGGTTGACTATGTTGGCTATTGAACGTTGCTTGTTTTGAGATATAAACTGTGCATAGCAGGCGAGGAGCGTGCATAGAATGATTTAGTGCGACAGCCTTACAGCTCGTGTTAGCGATTGTAAGATTATTAACATTCACTGTTGGGAAAGACAGCTGGCTAATTCAATGTTTTCCAAGATCCTGCGGTCAGTAAACTTTTGTGGTCGACTGCTGGTGTTACAGGCTCACGCTCTTTCGTGATTCATGCGCTGCGGCGGCTTTGTGTCCACAGTGGCGGGTGGATTCATGGCGAAGACGCACTCAAGTCAAGGTCGCTGCACCACGCTGTGGGTGGACAACCGAAGATGGTCTGAGCCTTCGAGGAGGATGTCTCCCACAGCCCACTTGCTGCCTTGGCACATTAAACGCCGTAAATCTTTCAGATAATAAAGGAATCGAATAATTTTTTTCAAAACACTTGGAAAATTAGATGCTTTGGCCCAAGTTAAATTTGCCGGACCTAAGACATGCACGGTGGCGCAAGTTAGTGCTACAACGGAAACGGCATTAAAAAGTGAACTGCGAAAATCTTTCACGAGTGAGTATTTTCTCCTTGGCTTTACGTACGCTCTATGCGCACCAGGAGCTGCTTTACACTATCTCAATATAAGTATCGGTCTAAAACTACTTGGAATTGTGGCACAATTTTTGGTATGCTGGCCGGAGCCCTCGTTACGTTTTACCATCTCTTCAGCCACATCGTAACACGAGGGCAAAAGACGGGCCAAAGGGAAACACACGAAATAGGTGTTGTCTGTCAACACGCAGGATAACTCGACAACCGTCCGAAAGCAGCAGCGGAATCCCCTACTATGTATTCCAGTCTCGTGAGTAAACATCCGTTGATGTGCCGCCCGCCACGGATCTCGTGAGTTGTTGTTGCAACGCTGAACAAACTTACCCAATTAAGTACACTTGTGCTCTTCAGCAGTTGACATTATTTACTGTTCGTCATCGATGTGGCAAATAGTTCATAGTGGCATTGTTTGAAAAAATTCCCTTTTAGTACACAATGACGCACGTCCACGGCCACGATATATTGTATTTTGTGTTCTTCCCCTTGCACTCACCTATATCAATACATTTTTAAGCGTGAAAAAAAGAGCAACAAGAGGATGCCGGATCAACCTCTGTGGTACTATTAAAATTGCCACATATGAAAACTTTGTGTATATACTTCACCTTCAATGGCGAGTAACAAAGATTTATCGCCCGTTTTAAACCTTTACCAATGTGCAGCCGACCATAAAATCATACTGGCCACAAAATCTGAAAAAGAAAACTGAATATTTCCGCAGCCCTCACAACGTAGCCTGATCTTCGTACTTCCAGCCTCTACTACTATATGCGAACAACATTGTGATGTACGGTTTTACTGGCTAATGTTGGACTGCTTGTAAATTCAACGTTTTCTAAGATCCCGACTTCAGTAAACTTTTGTGGTCGACTGTAGGTGTTACTACGCCTACAGTCGACCAGTGCTATTACACGCGTAATAGCACTACAATAACACACACAAACACTAAAATATAATAATAAGCCGGGACGAAATGCAGCCTTGGAACTTTATTGAAACAATTTACGCAGGCTGGAGAACTTGTTGGGTGGTTTCAATTACGAGAAGTATATTGACATGTCCGACGTACGCTCAGGTAACTCAACAACAAGGAATGCCTCCACAAGGGAACAAGTTCTATAAAGCACTTATATTAGGCTGCGAAGTTCTTATTCCGGAGAACTATTTCGTGTTGTGTTAATTGCGAGGCGATGACGTGACGGGACGACACAACGTCACCCCACTACTACAAGGCAACTTCCTTCTGCAGCGTCGCTTAGCTACAAATAAGCATTCCTTCTTACTAACCCCGAGGGCGCGGGATCGAATTCCGCTCGCATTTCGAAGAGGAATGAAATGCAAAAACGCCCGTGTACCGTGCATTGGGTGTACGTTAATGAACACCAGGTACTCAAAGTAACTCCGGAGTCCCTCACTACGGCGTGCCTCATAATCAAATCGCGGTTTTGGCACGTAAAACAGCCGAATTTATTTTAATTACTTTTTCCACCTCGAATACTATAGCTCACCTTAGTTGACTTAAGCTGCTAGTCCTAACATGCATGATCAAAAGATAGTGAACAGCAAAACCCTTCGCTGACCACTATTTATCGATATCTCTCACTGAAACAGCCACAACAGTCCCATTAACAGCACTGTTCTGACAAAAAGATGCAAATACCCGCAGGTATGATCGCGGCGTTCATTTTTTGCGATTGCGTGCGAATAACGTCCAAGCTCAGCGATGATGGGAATGAAATGGTCACGGCGCTTCCCGGAAACTCACCCTCAGCTGGCGCCAGAAGAAGTGCGTAGTGGTCAGCTTCTGCAACACGGGCGGACAGGACAAGGCGCGAGATATCTCGGCAATTCCACACCGCGAGATAACGGGACCGATGAATACATTGCGGCTGTAAAAAGGTGATAGTGGCATTCCGAGTTTTCACCTGGCAAAAGCTCACCGGCGCCTGTGGACCTCGGTTGCCGATAAGCGGTGAGACCCTGGAAGTAATTACTTGCAGTGTAGGTCGTTCTAGTTAGGCTAGGAATTTCCACTCGCCATGAGAGTGAGTGGCTGCAATTGTGGCAGCATCCGGTGGCCGGGACCATCATCGCGAAGGTCAGAGAAAAAGTTGTGGTAGTCGCGAAGGTGGATGGCACAGACGCCCAGCCGTCCTCTGTGAAAACGCTAGTCTAAAGATGCCGTCCTTTTTCTTTTTTTTGCGCCGCAAATGTGCAGAGATGTCTTTTCACGAAAGCGAGTCAGTGCAATAGGCATCTTATCAGCATAACCTCTGATCTAAGCGTAGCATTAGATTTTGGTATGCAATTGAAGAAATTTGTGCATTTATTCGCTAGGAAGAGATCAGAGCAACATAGATAAAATCTATAAGCATAATACTGTGAATGAGTAAATAAGTCAGCCACATTCTCTGATTCGCTGAAAGAGTCGCTGAGCAAATAGGAATTAAGTTCCTCGATTCTCATCATGTCTTTCACTGTTTCACCCCGTTTTGTTATAATGTTGAAGCGCAGTGCCAGAACTAATCGTCAACAGGAAGAACACTCGCTTTTTTAATGAAAAGTAAACTGTTGTTATACTCTGCACGTGGTCCATTCATCGCAAAACAAAACTGCACATGCCAGGAGAGAAGAGTGTCAGCACAAGTTATATATTATGGTTCTATAATAAGCGATGTGTTTAAACGAGTGGATATTTTTTATGAAAACCTAAAGCGACTATTGCACAGGAGAAATATGAAATATGCGTGTTTACGGAATTTTTAACGCGGAAATTATTTTCAAGATTTTCAATGCAAATGAACTGAGGAAGCCATAATAGCAAAATTAAGGTGTAATTGGGGTGTTATTTTACTGATCCTGACGCGAATTCAATAATGACGCACCGAATAAATTACGAATCGAATATTCGCTGAACAGTTTCCGAATACTAATACATTTATGTTTCTTAGATCCCTTGTAGAATATATTGCACATTGCTTTATTTTTTTTCTCAAAATTCACTCGGAAGCAATTACTCAAATTATTCATGGTTGATATGAATTGCGGTGCATGTGGAATTGTATGGAAGTGGTTTACTCGCAATCTTGTCATCCGCTTTCAAGACACTGTTGCGTCACAGACGATGGAAAGCAACCTTGAAATCTCTTTCAAATTCATTGAGATTGCGTAAATATTCAGAAGGCAGCCCCAACATGGCACTGTACTGGACATAGTTTCATCTTCACCTCTGCGTTTAGGCAATGAAATGCAGTTTTCACCGTACCAAGCATGAGCAGATGGTTACTTCTGCCACGTACATGGAAATGCAACTTGTGGCATCTAACCTTGGTATTTATACTTTCAAACGCGTTTGTCACGTTCGTAACATACCAGTAGACAATAAAAATCAGCTTGAAAAGCGATTTTGTCCGATTCCTGCATTCGGGACACAGGAGGATATGTCGGACTCTTTCTTTAACATTGGACTAGCTTCGTTCGCGCTATGCGGCAAGGATATTGTATTCCTACAAAACTAATTGATTTGTCTGAAAGGGTAGGCGAATAATGCCGATTGTGTTCTTTCGTATAACGAAAGCAAGCAGTCAATCTATCAACAGAATAACTTCGGTTAAATGTGTAGTATACATCGCACATAACACACGAAATATTTGTAGCCGGAGAAACAAAACAATCGAACTGAAGAACAAGTAATGAAAAATATTTTGATGAAGTGTATGTAAAGTGAATGTTTATAACGACGAAAATGCCTCTGTACGTACGTACGAACCCTATGAGGCACGTTTATTGGTCTCTGCATATTAGAAATGCTGAAATATTCCCGCCTAAGCATCGCTGAACGTTTGTTTAACTGAAGTTTCTTTCCGTAAACAAAGCGTTTTATATTATAGCATAGGGGATTTTCCGCAAGGGCCTTTTCACGTATGCGTGAAATATTTGACGCAAAATTGTGATATTTTCCTGCATTCCTCCATCTGCCGGTAAACAGTCTTCGGAGTTTGGCAAATGTTCTGATTGCCTATAGTAATGATTTCACGTAAGGTGTAAATTATTCAATCAAATTTGCCCCTTTAGAGAACCTGGTGTGTACATTTTCCTGATTAATAGAGAGTTTTAGAATAGGGGCCCCAAAAGTTTGGGGCCCCAAAGAGCTTTGCAGGTGTTAGCGTTGGGCCATGCGGGAGTGAAGAGTTTTAGAATAGGGCTTTGCGTTTGCGAATAGCGTCTTGCGCTTGCAGCGCCATTACGGTGTGATGATGATGATCGTTGGAGTTTAGTGGCGCAAGGGCCAGTTTTGGCCAAAGAGCGCCATGCCAGTGTTAGTTCGCAGTGAAGTGATGAATTCAAAGAAGTAGATGTGACGTGGCTGTAAAGGGGCCTAAAATAGTCGCTGTAAAGTGCGTAAAATCTACATGTAATAAGATAATGGCAATGACTAGTGACGTGTACTATGAACATAAAAGATGCATTGCTAAAGAATGATATGATATAAAAGATATGTCGGACATAAAATTGTCAAGAAACACTACTACCTAAACAGAGCCCTTGAAACACAAGGGCCTGGAGGCATATGTGCTTATACAAGACTACTATCACAGCGGCATCCTCTGGAGAGAGGATGCGCTATGAATTTATTGGGCTTATAACATGCAGGACCACGTCGTTTAGGAAACTCAGGACTGCTTTGGTGTTAAACAGCGGTTCCTCACCAAGAAACATATTGGGATGCAGAGGGACATGATAGCGGTAAGCTAAAGGAAAATGTTTTTTTTTCTATCTGTTTCGGCATCCCGACACTCCAGGAGAACGTGGAGGACGGTTAGCCTCTCACCACATCTACCGCAGGTTGGTGGTTCATCTCCGGTCAGCAAAAAACTATGGGTGCCATATGTGTGTCCTATTCTGAGACGACAGAATAGGACATCAGTTCGCCGCGTTCTCGTTGCGGAGGGCCAGAAACCTAACTGTGGCTTAATCAAGTGAAGCTTATTATTTGTTTCTGCATCCCACAGACGTTGCCAATGGCTTCGCAGTTTCTTACGCAAGAAAGCTTTCAAATCTGTTGCAGAAACAGTAGCTGTAGGATTAGTAGCGTGCGATGTTATTGATGTAGCCATTTGGTCAGCTAGCACATTACCCTCAATGCTTCTATGGCCAGGCACCCAGCTTATAATGATATGCTGATTAGAGACATACGCTCTACACAGTACGGAATAGAGCTCAATGAGTATAGGATTTTTCTGTTTACAGGGTGACTTTAAAGCGTTTACGACACTTTGAGAGTCTGTAAATATGATTGATTTTTGAAGTTTACATTTCCTTATATGTCTCACAGCTGACAATAGTGCATAGGCCTCAGCCGTAAAGATACTTGCTTCCGGGTGGAGTACACCGGACTCCGAGAAGGATGGGCCGACGGCTGCATACGACACCCCGTCACTTGACTTAGAAGCGTCTGTATAAAACGGTGTGCATGTGTACTTGGACTGGAGTTCAAGGAAATGCATTTTGATATGTGCCTCTGGTGCGTGCTTAGTGACCTCCACGAATGATGTGTCACACTCTATGAGCTGCCACTGCCACGGCGGTAACAGTTTCGCTGGAGCCATAAGACAGTGTTCAAGCAACGGAACACCCATTTCCTCACTAAGATTCCTCACACGCAAAGAGAACGGTTTTCTCGATGCCGGTCGATTTTGGAAGAGTGTGGCAGTGCTCATGTCGTTTATTGTTGAATAAGAGGGATGTTCAATGTTCGCGTGTACTCTAAGAAAATATATAAAACTACTATATGAACGCTGCAGATGAAGTGACGACTGATTCGACTCTACGTAGAGGCTCTGGATTGGACTTGTTCGGAAAGCACCGGTCGCGAGGCGGATGCCCAGATGGTGAACGGGGTCTAGCATTTTCAATGCAGTTGGCGTTGCGGAATTGTAAATTATAGCTCCGTAATCAAGGCGTGAGCGGACAAGACTGGTGTACAAGTTCAGGAGGCATTTTCGGTCACTACCCCATGTTGCGCGCGACAAAATTTTTAAAAGGTTCATCGTCTTCAGACACCTTGCCTTCAAATATTTAAGATGGAAGGTAAGCTTCGAGTCTAGAGTTATTCCCAGGAATTTATGTTCACTGCTCACGGATAGTTCCTCTTGATTAATCGTGAGATTTGGCACTGGTGTCATGCCTCTTTTGTTTGAGAAAAGTATGCACGTACTTTTCTTTGCATTTATTTTAAATCCATTTACATCAGCCCATTTAGACAGTTTGTTTAATCCAAGCTGTACCTGTCGTTCGCAGATAGCAATGTTGCATGATTTGAAACCTATCATCGCAGAAACATACACAGAATAAAACATGCTGCGTGGAATAACTGTATACAGGGAATTCATTTTTACAATAAAGAGTGCGCAACTAAGCACACCTCCTTGTGGCACGCCAGCCTCCTGGGTGAATGTTCTAGATAAAACATTGCCCACTCTTACGCGAAACGTCCGGTTAGACAAGTACCTTTCGACTGTGTTTAACATATTTCCGCGGACACCCATCGCGGAAAGGTCTCGCAGAATCCCGAAGCGCCATGTCGTGTCGTACGCTTTCTCTAAATCTAGAAAGACCGAAAGTAAAAACTGTTTATGTATAAACGCATCTCTGATGTTTGCCTCGATGCGAACAAGGTCTATTGTTGACCTACCTTCTCGGAAGCCACACTGGAAGGGGTCTAGTATTTTGTCATTTTCTAGGAAACAGATTAGGCGCCGGTTTATCATTTTTTCATACAACTTGCACAGGCAGCTTGTTAGCGCTATTGGCCTGTAGCTTCTAGCTAAAGACGGGTCCTTGCCTTGTTTAAGAATCGGGATGACTATGGCTTCTTTCCACAAGGAAGGAATATATCCAGCCGCCCACATGGCATTAAAGAGAGAGAGGAGTGTTGTCAGTGTTTCGGGGTGTAAGTACCTAATCATTTCGTAGATGATACGGTCGCCACCTGGCGCTGAGTTGTTGCAACAAGCGAGAGATGCTTTAAGTTCGGCTAAGCTGAATGGTCGGTTGTAAGCCTCATTTGATGAACCTTTGCGATTAAGGGGCTGCCGCTCTTCGCGTTCTTTGAACTTCAGGAAAGATTGTGTATAGTGCGATTCACTCGATACATATTCGAAGTGTTTGCCTAGACTATCCGCCTGGTCTTCCAGGCTATCACCTTGGCTATTTACTAAGGGTAGGGGATGTGATTCCCGACCTATTAATTTATTTACCCTATTCCAGACTTTCGTTTCATCTGTATACGAGTTTATGCTGGAGATGTACTTTTCCCAGCTCTCTCTTTTAGCACATCTGCGCGTTCTCCTGCCCTGCGATTTTGCTTGTTTAAAATTAATCAAGTTTTCGGCTGTTGGGGAGTTGCGGAATAATCCCCAGGCCTTGTTTTGCTTTTTACGTGCTTTTTGGCATTCCTCGTTCCACCAAGGTAGGCGACGCTTATTAGCTAGACCATTAGCTAATATTAGTTTGTTGTATGCACCTTTCTGCAGCGTCAGTGATAAAACCTGTTATATACGCCAAAGCATCGTCTATGTTAAGAGAGGCAATGTCATCCCGGCCTAAGTATGTTATTTCTTTAAAAAGTTGCCAGTTAGCAGAGTCAACCTTCCATCATGGAACATGTGGCGAGCATCCATCTTGTTTTGTTAAGCTTAGCATAATTGGAAAGTGGTCGCTCCCAAAGGGGTTCTTCAGAACGGACCACTGCAGGTACGGAATTAGTGTACTCGACACGGTACTCAAATCTATGGAGGAGTATGAATTATGCGCCACGCTGTAGTACGTTGGCTCTTTCTTATTAAGTAAACATGCTCCTGAGGAAAAAAGAAAGTTTTCAATTAGGCGACCTCTTCCATCACAACGCGAGTCTCCCCACAAGGTGTTATGTGCGTTGAAATGTCCGAGAACTATGTATGGCTCCGGAAGTTCATTTATGTAGTTTTGAAATTCAGTTTTACGTAGTTGATCATTGGGAGAGATGTATATAGAGCTGATAGTGATCAGCTTGCCAAACAACACCCCTCGGACAGCAACTGCCTCTAGGGGCGTACGAAGTTTTAATTCCCGGCAGGCAATACCTCTATCGACTACAATAGCAACACCACCGGAAGACACGACTGTGTCATCGCGGTCTTTACGAAAAATGGCGTATTGCCGGAGAAAGTTTGATTGTGTAGATTTAAGGTGTGTCTCTTGAAAACACAGCACCTTAGGATTAAACCTGTGTAGGGTTTCTTTGACGTCATCGAGGTTGTGTAGGAGTCCTCTGACGTTCCATTGTATTATTTCTGCATTCATGTTGGAAGTGTTTTTTTTTTTTGTGCTGTGCGTTTAAAAGAGACTAATTTAACTTACAGAGCCCTTGTAGGGCCCTGTGATGCGGGCTTTTTCTTTTTTGGAGCGATCGCGAGATTCTCGCGGCTCCTTTGGCGCTTGCGGCGCTGTCTGGCAGGTTGTTGTGTCCATCGCCTCTTGCGAGCGGTTGGTTTGACGGGAAGGCTTCGTTTCAAGGGACGAGGCCCTTGAGGCCACCAGCCCGGAGGTCGATGGCCCCTTCTTGTGAGTTGGCGGAGCAGCGCGAGCTGCAGCCGCCGGGGAGGCGGATGGCGTCACTGCCGGCTCACTGTGTGTGGGCAGGACAGCCGCCGGAAGCCGTTACGACGCTGCCCCCGACGCGCCACTTCGGCAAAGGTTTTCTTTGGCAGGTAGGATACCCGCCTGCGTGCCTCCTTGAACGTTAGATTTTCCTTTACTTTAATTGTTACAATTTCTTTTTCTTTTTTCCAGGATGGGCACGACCACGAGTATGCGGCGTGCTCCCCATCACAGTTCACACAGTGGAGAGAGTTTTCGCATGATTCAGAGAGATGCTCAGTTGCACTGCATTTCGCACAAGTCTGACGGCCTCGGCAGTTCTGCGAACTGTGGCCGAATCTTTGGCATTTGAAGCATCGAAGAGGGTTTGGCACGTATGGCCTGACACGTAATTTAATGTATCCGGCTTCAATGGTCTCGGGTAGAACACTAGAACCAAAAGTAAGGATTATATGTTTTTTCTTTAGCTCCTTGCCATCGCGCCTCATCTTGATTCGTTTTACAGCAAAAACATTTTGTTCTTTGAATCCTTCCAAAAGTTCATCTTCGGTGATCTGCAACAGGTCGTCATCAGAAATAACACCGCGGGTGGTGTTCATTGTGCGGTGCGGGGTCACAGTCACAGGAAAGTCTCCAAACGACACTAGATTCTGTAGTTTATCATGCTGTTTCTTATCGCGGAGTTCCAGGAGGAGGTCACCGCCGGCCATCCTCGTCGGCTTGTAACCTGGTCCTATAGTCTCTGTCAGAGTCTTTGTAACGATAAAGGGTGAGATCACTCTCACGGTCTTTTCAGTTTTCTCACTGTGTACCACGTGGTAGCGTGGAAAGTTCTCAACTTGTCGGCCAAAAAATTTAAAAACTTCTTCGGTGCGCCCCCTCTTTTGGGGGCGATCAGAAAGCGCGGGAAGAGAATTAGCCATGCAAATATTCATGTTTCGGCAGAAACACCAGCCACCCACCATGGAGTCCTACTAGGGGACGCTGCAGTGCCTGTAAACATAGGCCCTGCAGACGCCCGCTGTACGTCACCACTATAACCGAATATGAAATAACCTAGGCAGGCTACTCACACAGGGTTAACCCTCGCTGCCAAGAAGATCGGAAGGAATATAGAAGAGAGGAGAAGATATGAAAGATTAAAAGTAAGAGAGAAAGACGAAGTTTGGAGAGGAGGATAGGAAAAGGCAACTACCGATTTCTCCCGGATGGGTCAGTCCGGGAGTGCCGTCTACGTGAAGCCGAGGCCAAAGGGGTGTGTTGCCTCCGCCGAGGGGCCATAAAGGTCCGAGCACTCAGCATCGGCTCAACCCCCAGGACCCCCTTTTCCCCGGACACGGCTAAGCCACGCACGGTTAAACGTGGGAGGGTGCAACCCTCGTGTGCTCGGGTACGTGGTGGCGCAACTCACCAAACGCCTGCTTGCGCAGACGCCCCTGCGGGAGCAATTACGGCGTCAAAAAAAACTATTATAAATATTAAAATAAACTATACCATTTTATGATAGCAAGAGTAATTTTGACTTTCGGGGTTTTGCGTTTAATTGCAATTAAGATGTTATTCTATTAGCGGCAAGCGATTTATTGCGCCTAATTTTGAATAACCAACTTGACGTGCCTTCACCAGCCAAGCTAATCCACGTGAGGCCTACGAGCCATGAAATCGACATTCGAATTCAGAATCAGCGGCGCCTAATGAATCAATCTTCATTACACACGTTAGTTGAGAGAAAGCTATAAACTTCTCCTAGCTTACGAACTTGACGCGTTACCACGAATCAAGCCGAGTTTGGTACTCGGAGAGCCTTCGCTTCGATGGGTGCCGCCATGTTTGTTGACGCAAAGCTTTTGGGGCTCCCGCTGGATCGGCGAATTAGCGTGCCCAACGCAAAACCCAAACGCACATAGCATCTCGCGCATGCGCAGTGGTGTCGACGCTATTTCTTTGGGGCCCCAAAACGTTTGGGGCCCCTATTCTTAAACTCTCTAATGATAGTCGTTTTTTGGTGAGTGAATTCTAAACGCAACTTAGCTAAAAGCTGACTGCGACTAAATAGCACTTTGCGTCATGGTGAATTCCAATGGCACATTCGGAGCACTTCCGGTAGTAAGTTTTCTGCTCCTTGTGGAGCAAGTCAATTCCATTGGGAGACTGAGAGTGCCTCCCGTATCTGTTATTGGAGGATTGGGAGCAGCTCCGCCACTAGATCACTCCACGGAGCAGTGCTCTCCGCAGAAATTGACGGAGTCGACCGGATGTCACGTGATGTCTGGCCACCCACAGCCAACGTAATGCTAAGGCGCGCGCACCCGTGAACGCGAATCGTGGCCTCTCGGAAGCAATGAGTTCGCTCCGTCAACTTGCGCTTGTACTGCTTGCAGAAAGCGATCTAGCTCAAGTTCTGAATCCACCAGCGGAGTCTCATGCGGCGAACAAGCTTCGAAAGCTACTGTATTCAAGCAAGCTTTCGACATCATGTTTCGGCCGCCAGCCAAGAGACCAAAAGTTCAGGGCCGGTATTTTGTAGCGATGCCTTTCCAATGCTAATGCCTTTTCGCGCTTTTCGGGCTTGGTCAGTGGTCAGAGCGACGGTCCGCTCACGTTATCAACGGGATCAGCCGGACGTGAGCGGTGGATGATAAGACTAGTATAGAATAAAGCATAACGCATCGCTACAAAATACCGACCCTGTGCTTCGTCGACGACGTCGTCCGCCAATACTCGGGTGAAGAGGTAACAACGGCGCCCTTTTCGGAAATTCGCATTTTAACAGTGTTTACTTTTGTTCATGAAATGCAGTTCCGAAGGCACTTCAGGCTGTCTCGATGTGTTGCCGCCCACCAGCGGCTGGTTCTTTGTTCATTCACATTCAGTTCCATTAATTTATCATTTCTGTAATTCAATTGATAAGTACAAGTAATTTCCCCTGTGCTGTCTTTGGTGTCCTTGTTTGTTGGCTTCTTATGATATGACTAATAAAGGAAAGAATGAATTTTAAAGCGGTCGGTACGAAATCGATAATGATTGGGTGTTTCTTTGTGTTTATGGCATGTTGGTCGTGTTTCAGTGGCGAAGCTGTACCTGGATATATCCATGTTAAGCTGGTTCGGTAGAAACTGGTACGCCAGTCACTTTAGCTAATCCAAATAATTATCTACAGATCGCTGACATCGCTTCACGTTGCGGCTCACAATTTGAGAAAGTAATCGTGACAACGATGCACATGAATAGCGGCACATGATAGTACGAGCTGCTCGGTTTCGTTAGGTTAGGACTGCGCTTTTCTTAAGTAATTTGGTGGGCTAGTCGGTTAGTGTTTGCTGATTGTACATGTAACTGATCGCGTTCTTTTGTACACCGTCTAGTACGTTAATTAACTGCCTAGTGTATGGAAACCAAGAAAAATCCGCGTGCTCCAGGAATGACCCGACACAAGTGTTGTTATCTAGAATCTTTTTATCGGGTGGTGCTAGTCGGAGGTGTCTCCGAAGAAAGAAAAGGCACTTTATTGCCGTGGATCTGTGGTACATGCGTTATTGAACTCAATTATGAAAAATGAGATATTCTAGACACAGTGGTAGTTTTTGCAGGCCAAAGCTGACAACAGGGCTGGACAATAGAAAAATTCCCCATATATGATTTATCAGCCTAAATAAATAATGTTCGCTAAGTGTTTTTCCGAGCGTGAAAAATGCCCGCGAATACACGCAAAGTGCCTCTAGCAGCCAGTCGCGCGGCAATTTTGCGTGTATTCCCGGGCTTCTTTCACGCTCGGAAAAACACTTTTATGTAGCACGTATTGAGTAACAGAAAGCTGTATCAGGGAGTTTCTCATGTTGCTCTACAATTTTTTCCCAATGCAAACAGCGCAGCCATGATAACCAGTGCCGCTTTAGTCTTTCTACAAGCCACTGGGCTAGACGCACGGCTTTAGAGATGCCACAACGTTGTAAAATTGTACATACACACCTCCTCCTCTTATCATTATCATCCATCAGCCCTTTTCCTCCCCGTCCCTTCTCCCCAGTGTAGAGTAGCAGGCCAGAGCAAGTTACAGCTCAGGCCGACCTCTCTGCCTCTCTCTAAATAAATTTCTCTCTCTCTCTCTACAATTTTCTCGTTGACACTTTTCATCTAATAATAATAGTTGAAAACTTAAGTATTTCATTAAGACTAATTATCTATCTGTTGCGATGCTTTCGGGCGGCGGCAACGCCGCTCCAGTAGTGAACGACACGGTCGTACCATGCAGAAGACCTCGGGTTTATTCACGCTCGTGAATAGAAAGGAAAGTCAAGGGGAGAGTGAAGGCGTGATAGACATCAAGGAAAGACTGCGCACATGCGCACTGGGATGAAATAGCTTGGTCGTCAAGTTCAGGGGTTACAGCACTATCTAATTAGGCGGAATGGAAAAAAATAATCTCAGTATCTTCAAATGACGGCAAACAACATTACCTTGGTTCTGTCTAGCTACGTGGCATTTGCATATTTTTAAAGCTTGGCCCAAGTTACGTGAAACACCCGGTATAATAGCTGCTCAAAAAATTGAATTTTGGAGGTTTATGTGCCACAACCAAGTTATAAGGCGTGACGTAGTGGGGGACTTGGGAATAATTGGGACCACCACGGGTTCTTGAATGCGCACCTAAATATAAGTGTTTGTATTTCGCCCCCATGGAAATGCGGCGCCGGGATCGAACCCGTGACCTCGAGCTGCCTTCACCACTGGGCCATACCGGGGCGAATAGCTTGTATTCGGCGCGGTTTGCGGATGGGTAAGACTTGGAGATTTGTCAGGGCCAATAACAGCTGCCGTTGAAAAAGAAAACGCACCGTACCAGCATGCAAATCACATGCTGGGTTCCGATTCAAACGGAATAACAAAGTCAACAATTTGCTTGGCAGCCTCATTGCTCGCCGCGAAAATGACAAAGGGGAGCAATGTGCCTTAGTCCATTCCTAGCGTGCGGTGAAAAAAGTAAATAATAAAATAAAAAAAAACGCAAAAGAAAAAAAAAACACTGGCGCCTCCCCTGTCGAGGAAATGAGGGTAAGTGAAGCTTGTCGTGTGTTTCTTTGGTGTTCCTCCGAACCAATTGCAGTGACGAGTACCACATTGTGCTCGAACCACAACCGGTCACACGCACTCAAGCTGGCTCCGAAGTTCCGGTAGAAAAACTCGCGTTGAAACCTGGTCGTCGCACCAGGGAAGTTGGCGCTACCGTTGCCGAGGCGTGCATCACCGTTGTCGGGTTCCTGTAGGGGAAGACGACGCTGACGTTTGGCCTCAACATCGCGCTACCGCAACTCGGGGTCCGCGGCTCTTCGTATGGACGTTCGGCCTCAACATCGCGATCCCTCAACTGGAGGTTCGCGGCTCTTCGATGACGTTTCGCCTCGGCTTCGGAAGCCCTCACTCTAGAATCGGCACGTCGACGACGAGCCCTTTCCCGAGCGCGTTGATGCTGGATGGATTTCCATAAAATTGCTTCAAAATTAAATCTGTCCGTCACGTAAGACAATGAATGGCTCGCACCCCCTTAAGCAATGGCTCATACCCCTGTAAACGCGGCCTCCCCATTGCGATGACAGAAGTGAAATTCTACGCTGGAATGAGTAGTGGCCACGGAGCCAGCTGTGGAAGAAGACAACGAACGCGGGAGCAGTGGCACGAGTGCGTGCCGAGCACAAGCGCGAGCGCAACCCAAGGGTCGCCAACGAGCCAGCTGCAGAACAAGACGACGACGCTCGAGCCAATGCTGATGATGATAATTTTGTGCGTACATGGATGCCACCAAAATCTGTGAGTTATAACAAGCTTCGCTTGAAAAAGAAGACGCTACATCTGTTTACAGTGCTCTGCTTGACAAAATGTCACTGCGGGCGCCTTCAGCTTTGCAACATTTCACACAGCCGTGACTGTTTGCTGTCTAGCTCACCGTGATCGGCCCAAGCTGGGATAACCTCATAACCACCTTCAGATGATCGGAGTGTGAGAGTGTCGTTACTGGAACGCTTGATTTATCCGTCCTCAGTTTTACTGCAGAACCATCCCTAATATTGTTTAAGCGGTGTGAGAGAAGAAAAACGAAGGAAACATATTCTCCACCAAAATGTGCTAAGTGAAAGCCGAAATGATAATTCCGCATGAGGCAATCAGGTGCCGGGAGAAGGCGTACCGACGTCATTGCTCGTAGTGCTACCGCAACCAGGACGCTTTCGACTCTCCCCTTCCTTTGGCCCTCAAATGGTAACCATCATATGGAGACGTCGTGCCCGTTTATGTTGAATAAAAGGTTTTCGCATCATCATTAGCGCCTTCGTCTAACCTAGCCATAGAATTGGGCGGGATTTATTCGCGACTTTCTATCTCCTAACAACCCCCCCCCCCCCCACACACACACACGCACTTCTCTCGCGGTCACGTGCACCTTCTATGAATAAAGATCATGAACAATGGTTTGGGTCAATTGCCTCGCTGTTGCTAAAGCTTGGTTGCGTGGACGTGTAGTACATCCCGCTGTCACTTTAGCTATCCCAAAAATTATCTACAGATCGCTGACATTGCATCACGTTGCGGCTCACAATTTGAGAAAGTAATAGTGACAACGATACACATGAATAGCGATAACAAAGCACGCGGCCAACCAAAACGCCCACAAACGCTGACAGACCTATTTGAGGGCCAGAATCTGTGTTTGGCTGGCCCGTGTTCCTCCCTATCCCACCAAATAAACAGCAATAGCCAGCTAGTTCATATGTGCTGTTCAATATCTCGAGAATATCGCATACGAGCAATGAGGCATTCTTTGTTATATTTTTTTATACACTACCCAAGAAACTCGCAGTAAACTGAGACCACTTTTGGGCGCCCATGCTGTAGGCGAAACGAAGAAGAAGAGCAAGAAGATCTCCGGGTCGCAGGCGACGCTCAGCAACGGCACTCGGTCCTCCTTCACGTGCGGACGCACGTCTTGGCACCAACCAGTCGGGACGAAGCGCCTTCACGAAAGAAAGGCACCCTCGGGTCGGGCAGTTGGCGTGAGTAGCGCTGCCTTTATAGCGTGCACGAAGCGCCAGTGATGACAAGCAGCTAAGTCTGTATTCGATAGCATTTATCGAGACATTCGGCGGCTGCTTATTCTAGAAATTCTAGCGGCATCCATACCAGCTGATGATATTGAGTAACTTGTGCGTTATAATAAAGAGCGCACGTATCGTTTCCGTTCAATGCCGCAAGTGATTCGAAACTATAAAATAAAAGCTAAATATGTCTACTATTTACCATAGGCGAAGTGACTTAGTCGATGTGCTAATTCTTCCAAACCGGGCCAAAAGGGGAAACCTGCAGCTGCATAAGCGTCTCTACTTGGTGTGACGTCATGACGGAAGAACAACGCGAAAAAAAGGACAACGGTGGACCGGGTCGTCTCCTGTATACACTCGTTCCATCTTCGGAAGTTTTCCGTATTAGCAAGGCTAGATGATAGATCTTAACAGTGTCCCAGACGTTTCGTTCAGTGAGCCGATATTTTATTGAGTGATTATGGCCTCACCAAGTATTACGAAGAGCGCATTCGGAGATAATTTTTCGTGAGCAAGGTTTTGTGGGATGTTTCACCATTTCATCACGAGTGCAATGATCAACGTTAGAGCACTCGGTAGAGCCGGTGTGACACTAACTTCCTTGTGATAATCACAACGACCATTTCTGCCCTCACTGGTTGATTACCTTATTGATTGATTTTTCATTGATTCATTCATTCATTGATTCTTTCATTCATTCATTCATTCATGACGTTTAACGTACCAAAGCAACACTGCGGTGACGAGAGACGCCGTAGTTGAGGACTCCAAATTAATTTTGACCCGTTGAAGACCCTTAATGTGCGCCTAAATCTGAGTACATTAGTACTCTTGCATTTCGCCCTGATAGAAATGTGGCCGCCAAGGGCGGGAATCGAACCCTCCTGGCCCTCATTCATCCATATATCAAAGCGTGTTGATGCTCATGCTTTTACGGTTGTGTTGATAGCCGTGTAAGTACCTACGTGAAGTTGTGGTCGCGCGCAACGCTCAAGAACGTGGCATTTCAGCCCTGAGGACGCTCGCCTGGTCCCCCTTGGCCATATGGAAACAAAAATTTTCAAAATTCTTCATGCGACACCCGAGCCCTCACCTGCCGCAGAAATGTTCGTTTGCAACCTTAAGGCTCATTCGCACTGACACACTCCGCGTCTAGACCAGCGCGGAATCAGGCGGCGGCGAATTTGGCCTAAAAGGCCCTCTCCACGCCCATCGATCACAGTCCGATTCCCTGCAGCCGAAGCAACCTCTGGTATTCCAGAACGAGGACTGGGTCATGGACCACCTTCGCGTCAAAAGGCTGTGTCGAATGCTAATTTGTTGAGTGTACAGATGTTACACATGCTGCGAGAAATTACTCTGTTCTGAAGGACAAGCGCCAGACCAAGTATGAAGTCGTGACGGAAGAACTGAAGCGAAAAATAAAAGCGCGCCTACTTGACGCGAGCGGAGAAAACATCATAAAAACGGGGAGAGAACACTCCTTGCGAGCGTGTAAGCTACTCGGCAGATCACGCTAGTACTAAAAAGCACCAGGCGCTCCAAGTTTCCGCGGTATTCCGAGAGCTAGCGGGAGTTCCGCCGGCGCGTATGGCGAGAAATATGAACGGCGTTGCTTTTCGACGGCAGGAGATTCCGCGCCGCTCTCGACGCCGAACGTAACAGTGTGAACGAGTCATTGCAGTGCGCGACCGGAAGGCCTGCGCAAGGCCGCCGCCATGATATGTAGCGAAAGCGGCGACAAAACACTATACTGGTCTCGGCTCGAAGGTCAACTCCATAAATTATCAGTGTTGCAAAATTAAAACTGAACAAATTCATCTCCACTGGGTGTCCAGGTATCATGCACCGTTCGAAAGAAGGTTAAGCCTTCAATGCGCATGGAACCAACTGTCTGATGTCAGGAGAAACCTGAAGTGTCCAGTATTCATTGTGTTGTTCCGAAATAATTAGTTTGCAGTAAATAATGAACAAGCATTTCAAATATTATACTTACGGCAGGTATGCCAACACTGCAGGTATTTGAACACATTTGAGGTTCCGTTCGACCGTGGTATTTCGTCTCTCGCCCCGTTCTTTTAAGCGCTTTCTTTGGCTCTTGTACTTTTCAAATGCTGATGTCGCTGTCTTGCACGTCGGGTCGGGAGGTGGTTCAGGGCGTGCATATACATGGCAGGAACGTGGCAGAAAGGAAAGAGAACGCGAGAAACTCGTTTGGACATTTCCATCCCGTCGCCACAGTGCCCTCTCGAGCTCACTGGGCGTCGGGACAATACCCTCTTGACGCCTGTAATTATCCGTGGTAGATATAATGATAGAAAGGAGGTAGGGAGATGAGGCAGAGAATAGGCAGAACAGAAACCGCCACGAAACGAGTGAATGACCGCCTTGCCACTTTTCGCTCCTAGTTCCCATGGAGAGGGTAAGGCGACGTGAGAAAACGAGGAAACGCCACTACTCGAAACGACAGCGGTTGCGCACAAACTGGATACATTCAAGTTCAAGGTACGCTAGGGTACATTTCTGCTATTTCTGAAAATAAACACCATGCAAATTTGTCAAGCGGACAACTGACGCACGGCGCGCAAAGCCGCAATAAATCACTACGGACGCGGTCGCCCGCCAAATCAACACTCCTGCGCCCGCCGTGGTAGACTTTGCGGCTGTGACATTGCCCAAGGTCGCGGGTTCGATCCCGACCACGGCAGCCGCATTTAGACGGGGGCGAAATACAAAAACGCTCGAGTACTTAGATTGAGCTACTCGTTAAAGTCATGGGGTCAAAGTTAATCCGTAGTCTGCCACTATGCAGCCCGGTAATTCGATTAACGTTTAATGTTTCTGCCACGAGCGATGGGCCGTGTGAGGCAATGACAATAACCTTCTCGGAGGTTGTTGTAGCCTGACGTTGTTAGCTTGCAATCTTTGTATCGTGACGTCACCGCACGTGGTGTTCCTTTCCCGAGCCGCCGCTATAAAAAGGCTAGGCTCACGCAATAAAACGTTCAGTATCAGGACGATCTGCGTACTGTCATGTTCCGGCCACCCTTGGTCACTGCTTGCAATAGCACGATATAGCAATGGCGACGAGCATCGAACCAGCCTTTTGAAGATTACGAAGACAACCACTCATCGGCCGAAATGTCGGGTCAAATGCCGCAGTTCGACGACGCGAACGATAAGTGGACTTCATATGTTATCCGCATTGAGTCTTACTTTGAGGCAAACGGCATCGAAGATGATGCAAAGAAGAGAACGCTTCTCGTCTAGGCACTATGCACAAAAACCATCGATGTGCTAAGTGGGCGTTGTGCTCCGCGGAAGGTTAATCAGTTATCCTACGCGGAAACGGTGACGTTCTTGGAAGAATTTTTTCTCACCGAAGCCGAACGAGATAGCTGAGAGCTTCAAGTTTTTCAGTCGTATTCAAAAGGAGGACGAATCAGCTCAAAGGTTCATATTGGAACTTAGAAGCTTGGCCGACAGATGCAACTTTGGAGCGATGTTGGACCGCATGCTACGGGACAGAATAGTTTGCGGCATTCGAAGTGTCGACACCCAAAGGGCACTGCTTGCTCGACCGAATTTGACCTTGCAGGAAGCGGAGAACATTGTAATCGCGTCTGAAGCGGCAGGACAAGGCGTAAAGCTCATGAAGGCACCCTACGTAAAGATCGAGCCGGGACTGAATAAGCTGGAAAGGGGGCAGCGACCTAAGTCCTCGTGGAAACGTAGCAAAGACCGTCGAAACCGTGCGACCGCTGCGGCAGCCAGGAGCACTCTGAAGCGACCTGTACGTTCAAGAATGCTAAATGTTTTCAGTGTGGAAGAAAGGGGCACCTAGCAGCCTTATGCCGCTCGAAAGGCAAGCGGAAGCAAAAGACGTTTGCCATTACAGGCCATCCAAATTCGGAGGACGACCAAACACTGTCTTTGCAGTTGTCTTCTCTGAAGCAAGACTTGTCGTCAAGGACCAGATCGTCGGGCCAGTAGGGCGCAAGTTCAACTGGGGTGGTGTGGACCTCGTCATGGAAGTAGACACCAGCTCCCCAGTATGTGTATTTTTCTGGGACGCCTACCAGAAGCATCGAGCTAGCTGGCCACCGCTTGAGAAATCGGAATTGAAGCTGTCATCCTACTTGAGACCACTGCCAGTGGCCGGTAAGCTGACCCTTCCTGTGTCGTACGGTGACAAGACCGTTACGGTGCCAGTGACAGTGCTTCGTCAATCGGGGCCATGTTTATGCGGTCGGGATCTCATTCAAAAGCTAAACAACTTGGGAGTTCCCGTCCTTTGCTTGTCAAGCTCAGCAAGTCAAGAGGAAAGTGTGAACTTAGAGGCTGTATTGACAGATTACAGCGATGTGTTTGCGCCGGAATTAGTCCTATTCGTGGTACTACCCGCGCACCTGTATGTGAAGGAAGGGTTGGTGCCGAAGTTCTTTAAAGAAAGACCGCTGCCGTACGCCACGAAGGACAAGGTGGACGTCGCGTTAGACAGACTATTCACATCCGGGGTGCTTTCTCCAGTTGCGTATTCTGATTGGGCAACGCCCATCGTGCCGGTTGAGAAAGCAGACGGGTCCATCCGGATTTGTGGGGATTACAAGTTTACCGCCAACACAGCGTGCGAAACGGAACAATACCTACTTCCCGTGATAGACGACCTTTCCGCTGCACTCAACGAACGAGACGTGTACAGAACATTGGACCTGAGCGACGCATACAATCAGATACCACTGAACGAAGAGTCCAAGAAGCTAACTGTAATCAACACCCATCGGGGGCTGTTTTGTTACAACCGCCTGCCGTTCGGAGTGTCGTCAGCACCGGCTATTTTTCAGCGTACTATGGAAACCATCCTGACGGGCATTCCAGGAGAACAAGTGTACTTGGGTGATGTGCTGGTCGCGGAAAAGAAGCTTGACGGGGGAAGTGGTCTCAGAGCGGTACTTCAGCGGTTCCGCGAGTATGGCGTGAAGCTCCGAAAAAGCAAGTGTACCTTTCGGAGGCCCGAAGTTTCGTACCTGGGTCACAGGATCAGCAGCGAAGGACTGCAACCTCTGGAGGAGAAACTGGAAGCTGTAATGAAGGCTCGAGTCCTAAGAACGTAAGTGAATTGCGTTCTTATATTGGTCTTCCGTCGTACTACAGCAAGTTTCATCCTAACATGGCTAGCTTGCTCGTTCCAATCTACCACCTGCTGAGCAAGGATTCCCGCTGGGTATGGGGGCCGAAACAGCAAAAGGCATTTGACAAGTCGAAGATCGCACTGCAGCAAGCAAAGATGGTAACGCATTTTGATCCCACCAAGCCACTGCGCCTCGAGTGTGATGCTTCACCACACGGCATAGGAGCGGTGCTCTCTCATCGGGTTGGAAGTATCGATAAGCCGATTGGGTTCCGCTCGCGAAGGCTGTCTTAAAGCGGAAAGAAATTACTCGCAATTCGAGCGGGAAGCGCTGGCGTTGGTGTTTGGTGTGAAGAAGTTGCGGGACTACCTGCTTGGGCGATCGTTTATACTGGTTACAGATCACAAGCCGTTGATGGGTCTGTTCCGAGAAGACCGTCCGACGCCACTCATGGCGGCTGCGCGGATCCAGCGTTGGGCACTGCTGCTGGGAGCTTACCGGTACAAGATCGAGTATAAGCCGGGTCCGGACAACCAAAATGCGGACGCCCTCAGTCGACTTCCGTTGGAGACTCCGGAGGAAGCCGCGGAAGAGCGGCCAGAGTAGGTGCATTCGTTGCTACCATTTGACAACACGCACCTTTCGTCACGGGTGCTCCAGCAGATGACGCCAAAGGACGAACTACTCAAGACGGTGCGAGGTTTCATAGTTAACGGCTGGCCACGTGACCAGAAGGGGTCCGATCCGCGCTTGCAGGCGTATTTGTCCAGGAAGTTGGAGTTAACGGTGATTCATGGTCTTGTGCACTGGGGCCATCGAGTTGTGCCGGCGGCGGCTGGTGAACAGATGTTGGAACTCCCTCACGAGATACACCAGGGAGCCTCTGCACTGAAGGCGGTCGCTCGCACGAGGGTGTGGGGGCCCAAACTGGACAGTGACACCGAAAAAATGGCGTGTAATTGTACCACGTTTGTACAATCCAGGCCTATGCCTCCAGCCAAGCCGGCTGCTAACTGGCCGATGACACAGGAGATCTGATCACGGGTGCATGTGGATTTTGCAGGGCTGCTGAACGGTGGGATGATTTTGGTGGCAGTGGATTCGCACACCAAGTGGATCGAGGCAGTCACCATGCCGCACGCCACGGCCGAAGCTACGATCACAGCGCTGCGTGAGATTTTCAGCCGGTTATGCATACCCAGGACGGTGGTAAGCGACAACGGAACGCAATTCACATCCGACGCATTTGCCAAGTTTTTGGTGACAAATTACGTCAAGCATTTGCGTACTGCACCTTACCACCCACAATCTAACGGGTTGGCAGAAAGGGCTGTTCGTACCATCAAGGATGGGTTCAAGAAGCTTCAAGCGGGCAGTCTGCCTACGCGTCTAGCAAGGCTTCTTTTCAACTATCGAAGAACTCCTCAGGAAGACAGAAAGTCCCCGTCACAGCGGCTTTTGGGATACCAATTCGATCGCGCCTGGACACCTGCCTTCCTCCACCAGTGTCGTTTCCACTATGCACACAGGAAGACAGCGGAAGTGTGCTCGGCCCCGGTGACTCCGTTTGGGCACGCAACTTTGGCAAAAGAGAACGTTGGCTTCCAGGAACGGTAAAAGGAACAACGGGCTTTCGCATGGTCACCATCCATACGGCTGCGGGTGAGCTCCAACGCCACTTGGATCAAGTTCGTCCGCGCCAGAGACCAGAAAAAGGGACAAAGCCCTGTCCGAAACAAGAAACGGTGTCGGTGCAGGGGAACAGCGTTAGTGCCTTCTGAAGAAACAGCCCTGGCACAACCCCTTTCCGTTGAAGATAACCTGGTCCCGGATTTACGACGGTCTCGCCGTAACAAGAAAACAGTGGACCGTTATTCACCTTAAGGATGGATGATTGTTGTAGCCTGACGTTGTTAGCTTGCAATCTTTGTATCGTGACGTCACCGCACGTGGTTTTCCTTTCCTGAGCCGCCGCTTTAAAAAGGGCAGGCTCACACAATAAAACGTTCAGTATCAAGACGATCTGCGTACTGTCGTTATGTTCCGGCCACCCTTGGTAACTGCTTGGAATAGCACGATATAGCAGAGGTTATGAACAAAGGCGCACAACAACGCTTCAAGCAAACACGTCTAGCCGTGTGTTCTGCGGCCTCCCGCTATTCTTGCGCGGCTTCACGAATGCCGCCTAGGCACTCGCCGCATCAGTGCGGCGCATGCAAGTTGTTGTCCGCTGTTTCTAGGGTGCAAAGCCTGACTGATGCAACCGTTATTCGTGCCAAGAGCGTCTTCTTCTCGGATAAGAGTGCACTATGCCAAGACCGAACCGTGAGGATGGGTACCACCAGCAGAGGGCACAACAGCCCTGCAGTCATGACGCCCACCTCGGCCAAGAGAACGACGGAAGCTACTGACCATGGGCGTCGGCAGCTTGCCCCCTCCTGAAACCACACCAGTGCTCCCCCCCCCTGCCACGATACAACGGTTCCCCCCCCCCAAGACAAAATCCTGCCGACGCCCATGCACTGGCGTGCCAATCAGTTGGAAATGCAGCTCCAGCGGCACCAAGAAGACCTCACCCTTCACAAAGCCTGCCCCCACGGCCGACACTTCCGTATGTTCTTGAGTCGTCAACGACATCGAAGGAAACAAAGCTGTTATCAAGTCTCGTTCTGGCTACGACTTCTCCACCCTGCCCAACCCTGTCATCCAAGCGCCAGTGGACGCCTACCTCAAAACTTCTATATTTCAGGGTTTCGTTCTACACAAACCTACCAATACCCTCTCAGTAAGAGTGCCTGCTATGGCATTAGTTGATAAGCTGAAAAACTGCAAAAGATGTGTCCTTCCGGTGCAGGCGTACCTCGCCAGTGGTGCTGATTTAAGGCGCTATGTTGTTAATGACGTTGACCGGGACGAAAAAGATTGGAAACTTCTGCAGGAAATATCACGTCCCACGCACAAGGTCATGGCCACTCGCTACTTGGGCAGCGGCCGTACGTGCCTAATCACTCTTCAAGGTCCTCATTTCCCACCAAAATATTTCCTGTATTACAGCTGCGTGCTGCGACCCCGTCTGTTTAAGACTCCGTAGTGTACTGCGACTCTTGCCTCAAACAGGGACACGTGAAATCATCATGCCCCCTACCCACTCAAGGACTACACCTTGGAACCTGAAGCATCAGTGTCATTTCCAATGCAGCCTATGCCGAACAAACGATCGTGACATCTCTGCCGCGTCGTGCCCTACCAAGCTATAGAAGCAGCTAAGAAATCTCGCCAGCGCCGTTCTCGGCGACCAGCAAGGAATTCAGTGTACAACTCTGCGTACAGACTTCTGTGTACGAACAAGTCCCTGTGTGCAACCGTTACGCCGTTCTGGCCTCGCTAGAAAAGGATGCTACTCGGGTGAAAACAGCAGCTACAACGACTAGCGATTCTGCGACGCCTACATATCCGCCTCCTGCGCTGTAAAACTCCTAGCCTTAGTGATGATGATGATTGGCATCCCGTTTGCAACGGGACGGTGACCAAGAGTCGCCTAGCCTGCCTGATTTAATCAGGTATACTATACATGTTCTTTATCTAGCATTTTTGTATACCTCTTATTATTCTTTTTCTTTTTCAAAATTTACCTTGTACCATGACCTATGATTATAAGAGATCAGGTCGTATCCATTTTTTCTCTGTTTTTTTTCACCAGTACTCTAATCGTCTTTTGCTTATCTCTACGGCTGATCTGTTGATGTTTCCTTCCACTTTAAACCCAAGCGCTTCTGAGAGTTGCACGTTACCAACGGTTCTCGCTGGGTGGATCCCGTCGCATTCCTTTAGGATGTGCTGAATGGTCTCTGGATCTTTACCTCAGCATACACATGCATAAAGGATTTCACAGCTATCTTGGTTCTTCACAAGAAAAGTAGAAAGCTACCTATCAAGAAAGGGGTCCAGGCAAGGAGACACAATCTCTCCAATGTTATTCACTTCATGCTTAGAAGAAGTATTCAAGCTCTTAGACTGGGAAGGCTTAGGAGTGAGGATCAATGGCGAATATCTCAGCAACCTTCGGTTTGCAGACGACATTGTCCTATTCAGCAACAATGGAGACGAATTACAACAAATTATTGAGGACCTCAATCGAGAAAGTGTAAGAATTGGGTTGAAGATGAATATGCAGAAGACAAAGATAATGTTCAATAGCCTGGCAAGAGAACAAGAATACAGGATCACCAGTCAGCCTCTAGACTCTATAAAGGAGTACGTTCATCTAGGTCAATTACTCACAGGGACCCTCATCATGAGAAAAATTTATAGAAGAATAAAATTGTGTTGGAGTGCATACGGCAGGCATTGGCAAATCCTGACTTACCACTGTCGCTTACCAGCTTACCACTGTCGTTCAAAAGAAAAGTGTACAATCATTGCATTCTACCGGTGCTAACATATTGGGCAGAAACTTGAAGGTTAACAAAGAAGCTCGAGAACAAGTTAAGGACCGCACAAAGAGCGATGGAACGAAAAATCTTAGGACTAACGTTAGGAGACAGGAAAAGAGCGGTGTGAATCAGAGAACAAACGGGGATAGCCGATATTCTAGTTTACATTAAGCGGAAGAAATGGAGCTGGGCAGGCCATGTAATGAGTAGGATGGATAACCGGTGGACCGTTAGGGTTACAGAATGGATACTAAGAGAAGGGAAGCGCAGTTGAGGACGGCAGAAAACTAGGTGGGATGACGAAGTTAGAAAATTTGCAGGCGCAAGTTGGAATACGCTAGCACAAGACAGGGGTAATTGGAGATCGCAGGGAGAGGCCTTCGTCCCGCAGTGAACATAAATATAGGCTGATGATGATGATGATGCTGATGATGATAATGACACATGCATAGTGCACTGGCACTACTAGCGCCACCACGAGGCCTAGCGGAGAAGTTTTTGTCTGTTGCCTAGCAGACGTTACCAATACGCTAACGAGGGAGCGAGAGCATAAGTAGCTGTGTTTACATGAATGCGACACAAGCGTATCGTATCAAATTTCAAGCGTATCGCATCTCAAGTAAACGAGGTAATTCACTAGGAAGGCGGATTGCATCCATGCGCCAAACAGGGGTAGTTTGAGATGGAGAATGCGCATTTCAGCGCCGCATGTAAACAGAAGCGTATCGCTTCAGGAATTATGAGAAAGCATTCGCTGCAGGATTACAACCGGTCAACCAACCAGCAGCGTGGCCGCTGCCGCGCTGCTAGACATCAAAACAAACATGGCGGCTGAAGAAGCAGGTGCGTCGCGTAGTCCTGTTGCTCGCCAGGAAATGTCAACTGGCGTTTTCTTTACGCGCGAGGCAACAGCATCCTTTTTAGCTATAGTTAGTGAGACAAACATAAGTGAATTTCTGGATTCCCGACGTCAGCAAAATTAGGCAGACTTTCAAAAAATACAAGCCGAGATGGCGGCGCTCGGCTACCATTGGTCTTGGCAGCAACTCACTGGAAAAACCTGCAGTCCAAATACAATAAGGTATGTCTGTTTTTTATTTCTGCCCCTTCTCGGCCTGTGCCATAGTAGTGTTCGTTGCTTAGAACACATTTCTCATTCTTTTGACGTGCCCTAGGAGCTGCTAGAGCAAAGCGAGAGCGACGCGGGAAAATCCACTTGGCAATTCTCTACTCACACATCGTCCTATGAGCCAAGTGCTGCTTTGCGGGATCGACAGCAACGAGCCGGACGAAAGTGAACACTCTCGAGAAGGTAAGCCAATTCGACGTAACACTCGCGTACTTTTCGTACAGCGCGTAAGCGACGACGTATGCACGTACGAAGCGCCTAAAACTTCCCGTGAACGTTGAGTACGCACGGCAGCTCGCAGCTGTTAAGACGGCTTGGCCAGAAGGTGCGACAACACAAACCACAGGCTATGAAAACAAGCTTCCTGCGAAAAAGGTTACCAACTGCGATTACAACCGAGGAGACCGATATCCCTATGCGCACCCCTCGATGCTGTGCGCATATCCCGTTGCGGTGGGCAGCTACCGAATTCACGAACTTTTCCTGATGTTGTAGAATCGCGTTTAGGAGTATCGCGTTTACAAAAGAATCTGGTCATTTGCATGCCTGGCGCTCGCCACTTTGTTGGAAAAACCTAGCACTGTTTGCGCCAGTGAAATAAAATGTGCCACTGCGGACATGTTCATCATAACTGGTGAAGCAAGCACGTTGACCGTAATGGTGCCTTTGTAGGTAATACCTAATATGCATTTGTTCCGCATTCTCCTTGTAAATAAATGGGAAAACCAGCAGAAGACTACGCGCAATGCGCGCTTAGGAGGCTGTTTTTTTTTTTTTTCGCACACACCGGTGCAAGTGAAGCTAATGACGACGCCGAAACGCTCCGAAGTACAGTCCTGTAAGTCAGGGGTTTCTTTCTGTTTAATCACGTACGTCCTTTAAGAAACCATTTTCGTGATCACCTGCGAAAGAAACGAAAAACGCTTCAAACGTTCTGTGAACGTTAACTTGAGTAATGAGACTGTGCTACTAAACATTCATAGGAGTGTCTTAAGCTGTGCATAGAAATTGTTTTGCTAAGACATATCCACAATTTTTAGTGAATTAGCACTACAATTCGAGGTCACAAGATCTGCAATGCTGAAATTACAGAAAATTAGGGAAAACCAAAGCATCCTTTGTTTTCTTCACAAGCAAGTCTTAAAATTTTCATGACGTGACAGGCGAAAAGAATAAAAGGTTCTGTACTAGAACTAGTTTCTTATGACAAAGTTAAGCTATTCAACTGCTTGTGTTTGGCGCAGCCCCAGAAGACAGCTGTTCACAGCCACTAAGGAAGCGCACCAGACACAGCAAGAACTCGGAGCTGCATGAACTGTTCGCTGATCAGCAAAGCACAAGTGCCGAGCTCTTAAGACAGCACTCAGACATGATATTTCAACAGCAGCGGCAGCTTTTACGTGCAGAACGGAATAACATGAATCAACTCTTGGCAACCATTACAACCTCCTTTCTCCAATGCACTCAAGCCCTTTTGTCACAAGTGTTCAGCCAACAGATGCAAATGACACCAGCCAGCAGTGTCCAGCTTTCCTGCACAAGGAGATTTCGTCACAACAGGGGTGACCTCCAATATCACAAGCTTCCAACCATATCGCCCATCAAATTAGACGCAAGATATACCAGCGCCGCCAAACTTTTCTGGCTCAACCACATCAAGGTCGCCGCGCTCACAGGTGACTCATATTAAGTCCGTTCCATCGAGTGCTAGAAACAGCTGGTGCTTTCTCATGTTCGTTAAGCAAATTGCTCACAGACACTGCAGCACTCTAGCCACTTTCGTTGTTTTTTCTGTGGGTCGCACTTAATACACAGTCTACATTTTCTTGTGTGTGGTCTTCACAGTTAAGTCAATCTGTGGTGGTATCTCACTCACGTTTTGCTTTGCTGGACCCATACTAATTTTTTGTGCGTTTTATTTCAGGTAAGGAAGCTGTGGTGTTTAGCCATTGGTTATTTTTTGCTCTTGGTCGGGTCATTTGTAGGTGGCTCATAATTAGTGCGCTTTGCTAAGTGCTGGAAAGAGCTAGTGCTGTCCGATATTATTTGTACTCTAGTCACTCTTGCTATTTTTCGCTGCGGATTGCACTTATTGCATTGCCTACATTTCTTCCTGTTTCATCAGATGTGAAAAACTGTGTTGTCTAGCCCGTCTGGTAATTTTTTACTACAGGTCACAGTTTCTATGGTACCTACATTTTTTTTACTTTATTTATTTTATCGCAGGTAATACCCGTGTCACACGGGCAAAGTAAAGTGCACTTTGAGCAAGTGCACTTCAGCGCGCTGAGTGTCACTTTGGCGGTGCGCTGCTACACGAGAAAGAAAAAAAGTGTTCTTTCAAATTGATGGCCATGGCGACCAGGAGTCGGGCGGGGAAGCAATATTTATTAATATTAAAATATGTGCACGAAAACAGTTTATTATTGTTAGAAACAACATTTAGAATCCAGCTTTACAAGCGCCGGCAACGACGGCAACTTGACCAGCAACAGTCGACTCGATCCGTCAAACTGCGCAGCCATTACCCGGCGTGGTCGTGAACATCCCGAGAGCGAGATTAGTTTTTTGCTGTTCTTGTATTTTTTTTGCGGTGTGGCACATTTTATTATCTTGCAACGTTAGCAATTTAACACAATTCTATTAAAATTAATCCTGACTCTTCTTTCAATATCACTTTATGTATCTTCTAATACCCCTGTCAAGCGGGCAAGTTAAGTGCACTTACGGAAAGTATCACTCGGTTTAAGTGCACTTTGCCAAATCTAGACGGCGCAAGCGGAGTGTCACTCGCAGAAGAGTGCACTCCGGTCGGAGTGCGTTCACGAAAAGCACTTTGCTGGCCGAGTGCGTAGCCTCGCCGCCAGAGGTTTGAATGGTACAGAATGTAATGCATAAAAAAAGGACACAGAAGTTCGTTTTAGTTGTTGAACAGCTAAACACAAAATAATTTGTGTTTAGCGAGAAGCGAAACAGCACAATAATGAACAAAATTATCGTATACGCAACCAACGGCCCGAGCGTGATGCGGCACTGCGGCGTCGCCATTTTCATTCAGTTCGTGTTTATGTTTTGGCCGAACACGTTCGACAGGCTACACGTGCTGACCACGGCGGTTATTTTGAAACTTGTGCGCGGCGTTTGCGGTATCGTCGCATCTTTTCACCGCAAACTCGGCGTGTTGCCGCCGCTTCGCGTGACCGCATCTGCAAGCTCCGCTACGCGTGCCGCAGACACTAATCTCCTCTGGCAGCAGATATGGCAGCCGAGAATGAGGAGGGCTGCCTAAGCAAAGAGCGGACAACTTGGACTGACGAGGAGACGCGTGGCCTGATTAACATATGGGAGGACATGTTGCCGGACCTGCGTGGCGCCAAAAGAAATCTTAAGGTTTATATGACTATCGCTGAACGGCTACGTGCAGTTGGCATCCGCAAAAACACCAAGGAAGTGAAGAGAAAAATACAGAACATGGGCAACAAGTACAGGTAAAAGCCGATTTCTATTCTACTTGACAGCCTCATTGTGCATCTGTTTACCTTTGGCAGCTGGATTATTTCGTGTATTCCTCCTGTCTTATTTTGTCGGATTCTTTTGTTGGCATTTGTGTTTGTCCCGTAGCTGCACGTGGGCCACTAGAAGCAGGCATTGTGAACAGCCTAGGATTCATTTCGACCACCGGAGGCTCTCTAACGTGCAATGACGTTGCACAGCGCTCGCGCGTTTTTGCAGTTCGCCATCTGAATGCTGCCGGTACTGGCGGAATTCGATTCTGTGCCGAAATCCGCAGTCACCGCGGCGGGTCAAAAATAGTTTGCTGTCGCAGCAGTTGCTCCACAGAATTAACATTTTGGGACTGCTTTGTTTTGCTGTAACGACAAAGAAAGTATTCTCGTGGTTGTGCATTGCTGGAAACATTGCATCAACCTGCGGCGTCATTTTTTTTTCTTCCATTTCAGGCTACTGACCAGGACTGGGACAAAGACTGGGTCTGGGGGAATATCGTGGAAGTTCTATTGGGACCTCCACCGTTTCCTTGGCTCCCTTCCAGCAAAAGACTCCAGCCTGATGGAAGAACGTGGCTGTAGTTCCATTGATGGTGCCTCTCCAGAGGAGGTATGCACCCTTACAGCATGCAGTAGTAACCGATGCGTGTGTCAACCAGTTGAGTTGATATAGTACGATACACTGACTGTGAAATTCACATTCTGTGCAACATGTAGTTTGTGGGCTCAAAATTCCGGTTTTGCTTACTTGGTTCATGCTGTTATGCATGTTTGAAAACAGTATATCAATGAGCGGGGAACACTGAGTAAAAGGACAAATACTAAATTTACTGTCAGAGAAGTACCAGAAGCCATGAGCGCTTATTTTAGTCAGAGATGTTGGTTTATGCTTACACTTTTTTTTCACACAACAATCACTTTTTATTATTTCTTCAGCTCTTCAATGGCATGGTGCACGACGGAGTGGGCGAGTTACAGGAACTTGGAACAGATTCACAGCTTCCTGAAGGAAGCTTAAACTCTTGTGAGTCGCAAGCCTCCCCACTGGAGTCCGTTGCTGAAATAGTGCCTGAAGCCCCAACAACAAGAGCTGCGGAGAAGAAAAGGCTGGCTGCTCCTGGAAAGCTTCTGGCACAATTGCTAGATGAGCAACGTCAACTTCACTGCTCAATGGAGCGCCACAAAAGCGAAACTCTCGCTATGCAGAGGGAGCGCCTCGAAATATTAAAGCGCAACGAAATTCGGGATGACAAGCTGCTGGACATCCCGCAGAAGATGTACAAAGACAAATAAATTATGCCTGACACGATGTGTGTCCTTGCAGTCGTTTTATTTACGTGACAAGTCAAACGTGAATTTCAAATATTTCTGTGAGAGATAAAGATAGCATGTCTCTTTGGGCTTGTTGATTGATAGTTTGAAAAGCAAGCTGTAGCGCAAGAGAGAACGAGACAACAGAACGCAGACACACAACACGAGCGCTCTTGCTGCGTGTCGCCATTCTGTTGTTCTGTCCTCTGCTGCGCTGCAGTTCGCTGTTCAGAAAGACACAGCTCTGCTCTTGTTGATATCCTCGTACGCTTCTTTTCTGTCCCTGCCTTGTGCTTTATTCTTCTGAAGTCATGTCACACCATCAATGGCCGCGCACTTCAGGCTCACGTCGTGAGCCGGATGGTCGCCTGAAAACAGGATACCACGCCGACACACAGCTGCAAACAAACATCCTGTGTCTTTGCTCCATGGTGTTTTGTTTTGCTTGTAACTGAAGTTACGAAGAGGAGAGTGCCAAAGTCTGGTACCTACTGTGAGTGGCGGGTGTGTTTTTCGTCAGACGTGGTTAAGTGATGAGAAAAACCATTCTCAGGATAAATGAGAAAAGCGTGCGCAGATGGAACCAATCTACAAGTTTTTCAACAGAAAAGATTTGCAAAAGCAACCTCCAACGCAAAGAACCTTTGCTGCCAGCTCAGCGCGCAAACGATCGATCGTTGGAAGCAGTGTGATACGATAGCCAAGCGTCTAGCACCGTCGATTGAGTGCTTTCCGCCAATGCTAACAATCGGTGACTAACACGCGCTGCTTGAGCGAATGTCATTGAATTAATAGTGGTCAGGCGTTTGGTAGCAGTGTCTGTTTCCTTAATGTCAGCCCCGTACTAATATAAAATTATCACTGTTAAACTGCTGCCCTTACAAGGAAACCTGGCATGAATTTGCGTCGCTGTGTGGCTTAGTACTCGACAGGGGAAAAGCGCAAAAAACACGAAAGACAAGAAGGGAGACACACACCAGCGCTGTTCTGTCATTCGCATTACTTGTGTGAACCAAATAACCAAAATAAACAATGCAACCACAAGAATGTGCTTTGGCGGGCAAACTGCTAACAGTGGCTGTAAATTTCGTGTTGACTACTGCTATTTCACCAACATTGGCTATGACGTGACTGCGATTAGCAGTGCAGACTGCTAACGCCTTTGAAGCGTGCTCCTAAAGTGAGCACGATGTGTGCAGGACCTTATGAAAATTGAGCTTGGATTAAAAGGAATATGCCATAAAATGAATTGCTTATTTATTTGAGAGGTCACGGGATGGATGATTGGCTGTTGCGAACCCACCGGCAAAATGTTGGTAGCCCTGATAAGGGCTGTTTTTTTTTTTGTTTTGTTAGTAAGAAGTCAATATGCTTCGTCGAGTGGCTCAATGCCAGACAGCTCGCAGTTGAAGTAGCTTTCTTCAGTGTCATCTTCACCCAGTTGGATGGCGATGGGTTGAATCTGCTCACTCCCAGACGTGCCAAGTCTGAACTTTCCCTCCAAGTTCATCACATGCTGAATCTTCTTGCTCCAGTCTTCCGCCGTTACGTGCTTGATTTTCTCCCTCACGATGGCTTCGACTGTAGACAGCTTGAAGTGTCTTCACTCCAGGCCGCAATCGGCTGCTGCGCTTCAGTCATCTGGGTGGGGCCTCTCCTGACTTCTAAAGCTGTACCCTACTATAGCATTGAACTTAAAAAAACCTACAATGACCCAGACAAGAATGCCTGCTTTGCTTCAGTCTGGTTGCTATTGCGCTCATTCGTGGCACGTGCTGAGCCTTCTTCCCAAAATAAGTTGCTAGGGCGTGCCTCACCTCTTGCCCTCCCCCACTGTATTCTTCGGTGTTGCGTGATGGCTGTGCATACATGTCCAATGCACGTGCCTCACTTTCCCACTGGAGCTCTACACTGTCTTTCATTGCCTCACAGATATTGTGAAGAACACAGGCAGCTCGAATAGCCAGTTTGGCCTTCTTCAGCTTGCACTCCATCCTTTTCATCACGAAGCGAAAGCGTGCCTTTAGCCTCCCGAAACCATTCTCGACAATCCTCCTAGTCTTTGAAAGGTTGTAATTGAACACTCCTTCACGGCTTCCAGGCTGAGCATTTGGAAATGGCTTTTGCAGGTTCGGTGACAAGGGTAATGCCTTATCGCACAGAATAATGGGCGGAACGTTGATGCCCTCTATAATTGCCATGGGAGAGCTGAAGGTCCCATTCTCGATCAGCGTATGCAGCTTAGATCGGCCATTCACGCTGGCATCATGGCACCTTCCGGGACTTCCAACGTTGATATACCGAAAATGGTATTTGTGGTCCACTACTGCCAGGAGTATGATGCTGTACCTGTGTGGGAAAGCAAATGTGGGTTCATCAGCAACTACTATGAAGATACGCATGCAAGAAGTCATCACCACAGTTGTCTAGAGCACTGAAATGACTCGCTGTTGCATTCAGGAATTGCAATTTTTTGGCAGGCACTCAGTATTGAAGATGCATAAGCATACGAATTGCCATAGGACTTAGCCAAGCTAGGATTTAACTTTCTCTGTACTGAAGCACGCTGCTTCAGCACAGTAGACAAGCGTGCTAACCATAATTTGCTGTATAAAGAAATGATCAATCCATACTAGGTTTGAGAGTGAGTGATGAACACAGCATGTAGGAAAAACAGGAAATTATGCAATTATGGGGCAAATAAGTAAAACAGTATTGTTGGAATGACCGCCGCTAAGTAAATTTATATTGAAAGCATTAAATACAGAAACATTTTAAACTGACGCATACAAATGCACACATACAACAGGGGGCACGTAGTGTTATAATTAATAGAAAGAGTGTATCCCTAAGAAACAGTGCATGTAAAGATGCAGCACATCATGAGTGTACAATCGCGCTAAGTGCAAAAAGGGGCAAGGCAACCTACCAGCCTTTGTAATTATAATAGTCCGTGGCATGCTCTTTCGGCGGCGAGACAGGAAAGTGGCAGCCATCCAAGGCGCCGGTGGCTTGCGGGAAGCCTGTGACGGCGTAGAATTCACGCATGTGGGCACTCATATTGTTGGGATGCACCATTCCTAACCATTCCCCTTCAAGCAGATCCACCACGGCAGTACAGAATTCTTGATGTAGAACATTCAGAGTGGAGCGAGCTATTCCAAAGAGGTGGGCAATCGTTTTGTCCTCGGCGCTGGAGCACAAGCGGTATAGTGCAACTGCGACACGTTTCTTCAAAGAGATCGGCTTCATCATGTTGGTGGTTTGCCGCTCAAGGACCAAGCGGCACGATTCCACAATGTACCGAAAGGTGGAGGGAGACACACGCAGCGCTTGCTTGAAATGAAATTCGCTTAGGTTTGGTAGAGTGTCCTCAAACCATGTGTCGCTCCTTACAAAGCGCCTCCGTTCCCGATGGGCGGAAGGATAATGCTCTGCCAGGTCGGCAGCGATGGCGAAATTGTTCGCCATGAGCTGATCCTCGAAGTTCGTTAAGGTTGACTCTGCCTCTTGAAGTTCATCGTCGAGTTGTTCTTGACGTTGACTCCGGGCTCTTGCGCACAGATAATAAACTAGCACTCGCTCATAATCTGGACCAGCAGGAACAAACGCAGCCTCGTCGCACGCCGCCATGTTGTTCTGGATTGGCTAGGCATTCGTCTTGGCCGGCATTGACTTTGCAGCACCTCATAGTAAAAGAAATGACGTTTTTGTTGAGAAAAAATAGATTAAGTGTGTTTTTATTTATAATACCGCGTAAAACAATCACTTTTTAGAAGTTTTTTTTCTTTTTTATCTACATCTTCAAAAAACGCGCTCGTGTCTGTCGCCATGTTTCTTTACGGCGAGTGCACTCCGTTTTCCCGTTTAGCACCGCGTAGCCTAAAGTGTCACTCAAGGTCCTGAAGTGCACTCCCCGCAAGTGCACTTAACTTGCCCGCTTGACAGGGGTATAAGCATTGGTAACGAGGCCGAACACACTCGCCGGCGAGTGCGCTCTGCAGTGAGTGTCACTAAGCGTTCCCGTGTGGCAGCCTGCGAATGACACTAGCCGCGAAGTGCACTCGCTCAAAGTGCACTTTACTTTGGCCGTGTGGCACGGGTATTAGAGAGCTGTGTTGTCTACTCGCGGTCTTGCTTTGCCGAACCCAATACATTGCCTGCATTTTTTGCGTACTATCTCAGATAAGAAAAGCTGTGTTGTCTAGCCTCTGGTGATAATTTGCCCACGTACAGTAAAGCCCCTCAATGAAGAAAAGTAGCGCCATCTCCTCTCTCCTCCTCCTGCGCCGGCGTTCACTCTCTTCTGTCGACCGTGGCTCCCCCTACGCGGTGCCGAACTAGCAGACGCTCTCCGAATGAAACGCTGTGTCTACGTGTCGCTCGCGGTCTTGAACTCGTATTTTGATCGGAATTTTTCGCGTTATGTTATGACTGGCTGCCGAAACAACGAGAGGACGCATAAATGCCGTTGCGCTTAGATGGCTGTACTATTAGCGGCGATACAGTGAGAATAAGCCTCTAAGTCGGGCTTTAACTGAGCCATGCCACGCGCGACCTCGGCGTTGGTTCATCTCCGCGTTTCAGTAGCTCCAGTCCCTCGTTGGCCAGCGGCTAACGTGCACAGCGGGCCTCTAACAATGACTACGCTTCGGGAGTGAATGATCCACCAGCTGTATATATGCAGTTGTCTTACAGGTTTCACTGACTAGTGAGCTACCGATCATTCGGCGGAAGCGGTCCGTCGATAATGAGGCTAGTGGCTTCGTTCGCTTGCAGGAAGCCTTACACTACTCCACACATTTTTTCATCTTTTTTTTGCGGACTTGAGTAGCGCGGCAGCGGTCATCTTACAGGTGTATGCGAGGCTGCTTTTGCGGATCATATTGCCGCTTGCATGTGCTGCGCGCGGGTCCGAGAAATTCTACCCTGCGTATTGTATCTACTATCTTATCAAATGCAGAGCAGAAACGATGAGTTAACATCCAGGTTTGTCCTGGCCACTGACAAAGCCACGCAGGAATGAGTTAACTCTATAATCAAGGGCGTTGCAATGTGGATAGCATTGCTGCCAGCAGACGGTAATGTCTTTGAAGTGCACGGTGTATTCTTACGTTTGGCAGGCGGCTTCCTCGGCTTCAGCTGCTTCCGATGAACGAAGAGCGATGGAATGGCTTGACGCTTCAATTTTTTTGTGCCACAGCTCTGCAGAATCACCGGCTCAAATTGATCGTCCGTGAAGTGATCCTGCGCAAACGTGAAATCAGAAAACAAGGTCACCGTAAAACCTCGCTCCTTCAAGTATAAGGCGTAACACAACATTCCCGGCACAAGTTATCGCCGGGAAGTCTTGTATACGGTGTTCCTTTTTTAGCTCGCCGCCAGCACAGGTACTTATCTCTTGTTCTGCTACATATCGCCGGGAAGTCTTGTATACTGTTTTCCTTTTTCAGCTCGCCGCCAGCACAGGTCCTTATCTCTTGTTCTGCTACGCGGTACACGACTAGAATACTGAGCACACTTTTCACGCGCAGCACTTTCTACCATTTTCGAGATAGTTATCGGTCCTCGAGGATCTAGGACGATAGCGACAAGAACATTGATCTTCGCCGACCACCGAGTTGAGTTTTTGCTGAAGGCGCAAAGTCGCCCTAACTAAATAGCCCTAATCGTCTTTCCGCAGGTAAGCGCCCATTTTTCCCTACGTACCGTCACCGCTTCGTAACATACTGCGATACACTCAAAACGTGCCGTTCGCATACATTCAGGTCACACAAACACAACGCCATGGATTGTATAACCGAGTCAACAAAAACCACGTGCGTTTGAGGACAAGATGAAATCCGGCCACGAAAGTTGCAAATGCAGCGCGAACATGCAGCGCGAACAGTGCGGCACTTAGGAGGGAGAAAAGCTAACGAAGCCTCACACAGCAAGTGGCAGCATGTGAGATTAGGGATCATTGAAGAATCGCTCGCTTACCTCACACAGCTGGGACCATTGTGTTGGGTTGAAATCAGCGCGGCTGATTCTTTGAAGCCAGACCTTCCTCTGCGCCGCGTCTCGCTTCGCTGATGGAATCTGGAAGAGTCGCTTGCCGTCTGTTTCGCGTGTTCTGCACCCGAATGCCGAGCAACACGGCATCGCGAACACTACGCCTTAAAAGCGCAAAGGAGACGCGATGCGTGGTGCCTCCATACACGGCTCGTAATGATCTGGCACCGCGATGGCGGCGGGAGCAAAAAACAAGTAAGAAAAAAAGCGCGCGAGAGCACGTGACAGCATTCGGCCAATCGGAGGGCCGAGCGCCGAGAGAACGGGCAGGAGAGGAGGAAAGCGGCAATCTTCAAAGGATGTCGCTACTTTTTTTTTTTATTGAGGGGCTTTAACATACAGTGCCTACATTTTTTTTTGTATTTTATGAAAGATAAGAGCTGTGGTGTGTAGCCACTGGTTTTTTGCTGTGTCACACTCTGTGAAGTGCCTACGTCATTTGCGACTCCTATCATAGTCAAGAGAACGAGTTATGTGAAGCCAGTCTGGCTATTTTTTTGTTGTTGTGAATCACACTTTATACATTGCCTGTATACTTTGCGTACATTTTATCACAGATAAGAGATGCTGTGGTGCCTAGTCAACCTGGTTATTTTTGCAGCGGGTCGCACTCAATTCAGTGCCCACATTTTTTTTGTGCATGTCCTATCACAGTTAAGGAAAACTGATTTTTTGTCACCTGTGTAACAAACATGTTTGCCCATCCGCCTTTTTCATGGCGCGACGGCGCATGTGCCCTGCCCTGGCGGATTAGTCGCGAATGTTTTGGAAGGGTCAAGTGCGCGTCCGTGCGGCCCCGTCTCAGGGAAACGTCCCCGAAAAAAAAAAGCGATTGAACGCGCGCTACTGCAAACTCGTGCCGTGTACCGCGTTGAAACTTCACTGGTAGCTCGACGTCGGTGCGGTACTGAAAATGTACAGCGGTGAGCACTGTTAGGGTGAACACGCGAGCGCGTGGCCGACGGCACTATCAGCGCCGCGTAACAGCCATCGTTGGAAACATTGCACATGCGCAGCATGTGCTTTGCGAAACACTCTTTCCACCGCGCGCATCACGTCATCGATACGCTTGTTCGTCGTCTGCTAGCCGCATTTTTTGTTCGCTGAGCTGATACCTTCTGCATTTCAAGGTCCATCTGGATTGAAGATTGGCGCGTGAAGGAAAAATGTGAGTGTAAGAGGGATAATTATTAAACTTTTTATTCAAGAAAATTGCACTTTTGCAATTCAAGTTAAACAAGACCATGAGAACAAATATAAAAACATGAGCAAATCTAATAGCGAGTCATGTGACCACTTACAGCAACGACTGCAGCTATTCTGGACGGTAACGAGTCGTAAAGTGATCGAACATATTCCCGATCGGCTTTCAGCCCTTCCCACTCGTTGCTGACTTGCGCCCACAACTGGTCCGAAGTCGCGGAATAAAGGGGCTTCCTTGCCAAAGAAGCTTTCAGACGGCCCCACACGTTTTCTATCACATTCAGGTCCGCTCCTTTCGGAGGCCATTCCAGTAGCTGCATGTGCTGCTCCGCCTGGAACTCCTTGACAGCCCGCGCCGTGTGTATCGGTGACCGGTCCTGTTGGAACAGGTAATCACCGTCTGGGAATAAACTGCTCGCATATGGCAACAGCACATTGTTCAAAATGTTGCAGTATTGTTCCGACGATAAGTGTCCACGTATACGTTGCAGGGGCCTTAAACCATATCTTGAAACAGCACCCCACACGTTCACACTCGATCTCCCACTGGCAGAAACACCTTGCACGTTGTCCGGGTCGTTCCTGCGTGGCATTGTGACGTTAAATAAAACAATTGCTTTTCAAAGCAGGAAGTTTGCCTCACCGTGTGCCTGGTAGTCTCCAAACACGCAATCTTTGGTCTTGTCACGTCGAAAACGTCGACTCATCCGAAAAGATGACGCGACCCCACTCTTCTGATGTCCATGCTTCGTGCAGCTCAGCGAACTGCCGTCGTGCGTCCTTGTTTGCCGCCGTTAGTAGTGGCTTCTGCGCTGCGACGCGACTGCGAAGGCCCGCAGTACGCAGGCGACGTCGAACAGTGGTGTCCGAAACGTCCAAATCCAAGTCCTCGCGTATTGCTGGGGCTGGCAAGAAAGGGTTACGAACAGCAGCTGCAACTATGAGGGCGTCTTCATCGTCTGTGGTAGCTTTAGGGCGGGGCGCGCGGGGTGCATCCTGAATGCGACCTTCATACTTGTAGGCTTGAATTATCCTGTTCACAGTCTTCAGGGGCCTATTAACTAAAGCGCCAATATACAGCTGGGAATAACCTTTCAGGGAAAGATCGACAATTGAGCGCCGTTCATCATCGGGAACCCTAGCCATAATACGATCTGGCGACAGAATGAACGGCTGCGAAAGATGTTTGGTTGTTTTATATACGGCGTTGCATGCACAACAACTTTGAAGGGAACGAATAGACACGCCCCCATAGATATACAAGTTTTTTTGTCTTGTTCTGTTCAAGCACAGATGTTTAAAGAAATCTTAAAATGCAGGATGCATGGGCTTAGAAAACAAAAATGCGGCTAGCAGACGACGAACAAGTGCATTCATGACGTCATGCGCGCGGTGAAACAATTATTTCGCGGAAGGCGTGATGCGCATGCGCAATGTTTCCAGTGATGACCGTAACGGGGCGCTGACAGTGCCGTCGGCCACGCGCTCGCGTGTTCACCCTAACAGTGCTCACCGCTGTACGTAGCGTACGACTGCAACTCCACTTTAAAACAGAAAGCGGTGAGGGCTTCGTCCGGACTGCACAGGGAACCACGTAGTTGCCGCCTTGCATTGATGGCTGCAATCGCAAATGTATCGATAAACCCCTGCGCTACACTTGGACGACACTTAAAAACACGTTGCCGACAAAGACTTCTTGCAGCGTCGGTCCTCGTTTGCTGGTAGTGGCAGCGTGTGCTCGACTTCACATACGCGTTCAAGGCACGGTAACACTGGGACGATACGAGACCGACAAGACATGCACGCCTACGATTGGCCGACCATTCAGCGCAGTGTGTCGTTGAGACCATTTTAGCATACCAGGCCTACAAGACATAACCGACGAACGCGAGTTGTCGTACTGCGACGGGCTTACTTGTCGACTGCACCGATAAAATCAGCATGCGGACCATCGTTCGACCGCACCCCGCGCGATCGGCCGCCGAACCGATAACGCGATAGCCGCAACGCCTTCGTTGGTATATAGAAATATTCGCGTTCAAAGTTAGTCAAAACATGCCTACGAAGTTGAAATGCGCAAGATTCGACGCTCTCAAGCCGTGCACATGAAGTTTGAGCCAATGTTGATCCTGTTGAGCGAAGGTTAGGCCTAGCGCCGTCGAGTTCGCGCACCCGCTACCAGCGGACATGTACTGAAAAGTAAGCAAGTTATAATGAAGGAAACTGCTTTTATAGTCCAGTTCTAGCCTTAGCAATTTGAAGTAAACTAGTCTTCGCTTAGATCGGTCGCGTACACAATAAGCTGCAAGCGGGGACACAGCGCTGTGCCCAACGGCTGTGCCAACATCTGTATACGTCACCGTTGCCGTAGGCTGCCGGTCGTATTCGCAACGTAGATGGGTGGGTTTGTACGTGTTGGCATGCTGGCGCATTTCTTAATTGCTGAGATGTACTGTTTATCTCTGCGTCAAGCGCGAAACAAGAGACGGTACATTCGGTACAGCAGCATAAACAGCCGCCTGTCTCAGTTATATACCAACGGTGTCAGCGATGGCATCCGTGTTTTTGCAGAACAACACGGCCTTTAAATGAGCGCTTATGCGAGCACAGTTTTCTCTAATAATGCTTTGTGACACGCGCAAACGAACTAGTTAAAGAAAAGCGAGAATCAATAATAAATTAACAGCCCGATATTTGTAACTGGATGACAGTCGCCGTTTCTTAAAAGTGGCTCAGCCGCTCATGACTCGTCTCATTATGGAACAACGCGGCTCATATGAGCAGATATGTGTGTTTCATTCAACGTTTTGACATTCTTTTATATCAGCGATGCACCTTTTCCCCAATTTTTGACGCTAACAACGATATGTGGCTGCAGATGTCGGTGTAAACAAGTGCACCGCTTTCCTAAATCCGACGCGGAAGGCTGCGCGCTCGAAAACTTCTTATTTATGCGAAATGTCTAAAGAATCTGTGTAAAAAAAAATTAGCGAAAACAAACTCCAAAGCAGCCGTGACGGCAGAGGGAACACAGCGTGTCTATCAGCCGCACTATAAACAAAACAGCGGACTCAGGCCTGCTCAGCCTAAATGTATATATAGTTGGAGAGTGCT